>NC_073647.1:49446513-49749543 GCF_029407905.1 Bubalus kerabau | reverse complement strand
AGTCAATTTTGTTTAGTGATGTTTGGCCTAATTTCTAAAATCTTATTTTGTGCTTTCTACTTATTCCAATGTTTCTATTTCCTTATTTTCCTCTTTTGACTTTTGAATTGAGATTTTTTTCCTTGTTATTATATGATATTTTCCTCTACTAGTTTGAAAGTAGTATACTCTATTTATATTCTTTTAGCAATTACTCTAGAAAACCTAGCATGCATTTTTGTCTTAACAAAGCTTAAAGTTAATACTGATATGACCATGAAGGAATAACATGGTCCAGAATTTCCCTCCCTCCATACATGATTGGAAAACTTGGCAGATATATGAATCAACCGTTTTAAGGTGGTGAAGACCTGGTGGTACCAGAGAGAAAGGAAACAAATGAGGTGAATTCCACCACCAAGACTTTCTGACTGAGAGAGAAGAAGCATAAAAATGTAATCTGTAATGATAAAGAATCAGTCAATCAAAACAGACCCAGGGAATTTCCAGTCTATTATCTGGCATGTGAGGAGCCTGGGAGTCATCACTTGATGCTAACAACAAGAAAATGTTGAACAAACTGAAAAACCAACAACTGTTTTTAGATCCATTAGAGAACAGAGGTCAAATGGCAAAGTATTGCTCACAAAACTGAAGAAACAGACAGGTGGATACAGAAAATCACAATTTACCAGAGCAGAAACTTGTGAGTGGGTACAGTGTTGGGGTAGGAAAACCTGAGCTTTAACTAATGATTTGCTGGAGGCTAGTGTGGAGAAGGTTGAGAGTTAAAAACTGCAAGGAGCCTAATCTTAGGGAGGCTCTCACCTCCTACACTTTTGTGAGTTTTACCTCTAGGAGTCCCATCAGATTCTCACAGTGAATACTGGAGAACAATCTCCTCATGTTTCCGGTTGGGGGAGAGGGGAAAGTTGACACTTTGAAATACACCAGAGCATTCTGTTCTTAACAAAGCCTGTTCTGAAGACAAACCATTATACCAGAGTCTGACCTATTGGGGTTTTATTAGAGTCTAAGGGACTTGGGGGAAGGGAAATATCCAACTTCAGCCCCCTCTAGCCATCCTAGCCCACCTTGGAGAGGGGGCACTGATAAGCACTTGCAAAGGTCACAACCCAGAAGCACAGGCTCACCAAAACACTGAGAGCTAACCATTGGACTGCAGAACGCTTCCCCTTCCACCACTAGTAAGTAAAGACCTCCTTCCTGCAGCTCCTTTACCCAGGACATCGTGCCTGACTTTCAACCAGAAAATTGCAAGGCACACTAACGGGCAAAACCCTCCACAGTTTGAAGAGACAGAGCAAGCATCAGAACCAGACTCAGCTATGGCAGGGATGTTGGAATTACCAGACCAGTCATTTCAAATACTATGATAAATACGCTAAGGGCTCTGATAGAGAAGCAGATATCATGGAAGAACTTGGCCATAATTAGCTACAAGGCAGGATGGAAAATCAAGTTTCTGGTTGGGAACCAAGATTCCCCATGAACCTTTGGAGATTTTACTTCTAAAAGGGGGAAGGTCAGAAATCCAACATAGATTTCATTGAGCTAAAATTGAGGTGTGGGCAGGGCTGCATTCCTTGAAAAGTCTCAAGGAAAGAATCAGTTGTCTTGCCTTTTCCACCTTCTAGAGAGCACCCGCATTCCTTGGCTGGGTCCCCTTCATCTTTCTTCAAAGCCAGCAGTGTTGTATCTTGGAATCTCTCTGACTCTGACCTCTTTTCTATCATTGCATCTCATCTCACTCTCCTGTGGCCCTCTTTCCCTTATAAAGATGCATTTAGGCCCCACCTGGGCAACCCAGGACAATCTCCCCATCTCAAGATCCGTGACTTAATCACATCTGCAGAGTCCCTTTTTGCCATATGCACAGGATTCCAGGATTCCCATGAGGCCATCTTGGGGTGGGGGGCAGGATACTGTGCTGAAGACACCTGTTGAGAGCACAGCACCGCCCTTCAAAAGTCCTGGCTTTATGTGTGGGCCCAGGTGGTATCTCCCATCCCATGATTGGTGTCTGGAAAGCCATGGAAAGCTGTCCCAGGAGAAAGGATGGGCTCTGGCTCCTGGGTGTAGATGCCCCTGGGTCAGGTGCTGGCCCCAGAGCTGACTCACTTCTCTGGACTCAAGTATCATTCCTGATCTTGGAGGCTTTCACTTGTTTCCCTACCAGCTCAGCCATTCATGCAAACAGGTTTTTAGGTTCATTCTCCATTTTAGAGGTTCTGGACCAGGAGGGTGGCTCTAGACCTGTGGGCCACATTGCCCATAAAGTCTCCAGTGACTTCTCACACCGTGCTTGTTTCTGCCCACCCTCCAGCTCCCTTCCACTTCCAGCTGTGTCTCTGTCACCAGGAATTGTGACTTTAGAATGGCTGCTCCAGCTCCAGTGTGCAGAAGGCCCTGGAGGAGGCCAGAGAGGAGCAAGGCCGTGCTGTCGCTTCAGGTGACCCAGTGGCCTCCGCATGCTCCCCCAGCCCCCAGCCCCGGCCTCTGGAGTCCCAACTCCATCCTGTGTCAGCCAGAGGGCCGCACGCTGGGACGAGCAGTCTTCCCACATCCCTCACCAGCTTGGGTCTTCCTGTGGCTCCATCTCCTTGTCCTGGGGCTTGGGTTTGGCTCCTCACTGAGTCTCGGGGCTCAAGTGCCCACCCCTCATGGTCACACCTGGGCCCTTGCTCCCCCCGTCTGTTTGCCACCCTGGGGACCTGACGTCATTTGCTGCATCACCAGATCTCAGTGCCTCCCTCCCACTCTGGGAAGCTGACCGTGAGCAGGAGGCCTCTGACTTGCAGCTGCATGCTAGTCTGCAGCCTGCGTCCTAGTCCCAAGCCATGGGGCATGGAATTGGAGTTCAGTGGCTTGTGAGTACAGGAGGGGTTCAGCCAGAGGCTGGGCAGTGTGGATGCTGGATGGCACATGACAGTGGTGACGGGGTGTGGTGTGTGAATCCCCCATGCACCCCCTTCCCCAGGCCTCCCTCCCCACCTTCCCCCCCAGACTCTCCAAGGTGCTCAGGATCTCAACAGAAACCATTTATTGAGGAACAATTAAAGAAAGCAACCACGCTGTGGATTCCCCAGGGTGAGATGGCCTGGCCACGGGGACTGCTGGTCCTGGGCTGGGTTCGTAAGCCAAGAGGGTGTGTGTGTGCAAGTGCTGATACATGGACACACAGACATACATGCACACAGGCTGCTCATCAGGGAGATGTACTGCAATGAATGACTGTGTGTGTGTGTGTGTGTGTGTGTGTGTGTGAAGCTTGGCCCTTTCCCCACCCCCGAATCCAACCAGGGCTGCGTGGGACCCACAGCAGCAAATTCCAGGCTGTCTTCTCCCCCTCCCCCACCCAGCTCTTGCTTAGACCCCATCTCCTCCAGCAGCAGTCTGACCACCCTCAGTCACAAAGAGCCCCAGTGATCCTGTCAAGACATCTGGGGGAAGAGGAAAAAAAAAAAAAACATCTTTTCAAATATCAAGTGGATAAACAGTCAGGGCGCCAGATGTGAGGCCGGGAACCTGCCCAGCGGCTCCTGGTGAGGAGCGCACCCAGATACGGATGGTCCCCATGGCTGCGGGGTGGCTGCTGAGTCTCCAGGTCATGTCCCCTGGGAGTCCCCCCACCCGACCCCCCCATCCCAAGAGACCTCAGGCCCCTGTGGAGGAGCAGCAGGTGACTATGCTGGTGGTGGTGGTGGTCTAGCCATGGGGCAACAGGAATGGGGCTGGGAGCAGGTCTCTGTGGCCATAAGAGGCGCATGCCCTTCCTGAATGGGAGACCCCGGGGAGGCTCAGGAGTTGGCCGAGCACACATCTCCTGGGCCCTGGGAACCGGCAGCCACCTGGAATTGTCCCTCGGAATGGGAATCCACGCCCCACCTCCAACCACCCCCCACAAAAGAAAAGTAACAGTCATAGAACAGGCAGGTTCTGGAGCGGGGTTCCGCCCCAAAGTGGCGCGGGTCAGGCCGGTGGCCCCAGGCCTGGCCCGTAGGCACGTTTAATAGGATTCCCCGCGGATGTTTCCAGTGGGTAGGACAGGGCTGTCCCCACCGCCACCCTGGAGGGGGTCCCCAGCCTCTGCCTCGTCCCACAGCCCCGAATGAGGTATTGTGCTCTCCCCCCACCTCCCCCCCCGCCCCCGCTTAGGCCAAGCCCCCTCTGGCCTCTTCCCCAGCACGTGGGTGGCTGGGCTGGGCACACCCGCTGGAGGGTGCCCTGGGGCCCTATGTGGCATCCAGCTCGAAGACACCATCGCTGGTTGGGGTGGTGAAGAAAGAGGGGGGATCAGAGGCGGCTGACTCCTGCCCCCCACTGCCCCTCTCCCGGGCACGGCGCTCTTCCAGTTGCAGGCTGCGCTCGAAGTCCAGCAGCTGCCCCATGAAGCTGAAGTTGGGCGAGATGTTGGACTTCTTCCTCTTGACCAGATCGTAGGCATCGTTGAGTGAGAGGTGCAGCTTCTGCATGAGGTAGGCCACGGTGACAGTGACGGACCGGCTGACACCCGCCAGACAGTGAACGAGCACCCCGCAGTTCTGCGACAAGGCCTCGTCTAGTGGGGGCAGATGGGGGCCCTGTGTGAGATGGCCCATCGCGGGGATCACATCCTAGGAGCCGCCGGGCCCCAGCAGGGCCATCCTGGGCTGGGCCCAGGGGGAAGGCAGGCCTGGGGGGGCTGGGGAAGGAGTGGGGAGGGCGGAGTGGACTCACCGATGAATGCGATGGCCTCCGGAAAGAACTGGGACAAGTTCTGGCTCCAGTGGTCCGAGATGGGGATCTGCTTGTAGTGAAAGTCGCCATTCTTCTCGAAGAGGTTGGGGAGGTTGGGGGTGACATTGAGGATGTAGCGGATGCCCAGCTTGGCCAAGCTCTCCACGTTGGCTGAATCACGGGCGCTGCCCAGGTAGAGGTTGGGCAAGATCTGGACAGGGAAGGACGGCAGCAGCCCCGCTGGGGGGGGTGTGGCGCCCTCCGAATCCAGGCCGCAGCTCATGGCATCACGGTCAGGCTCGGAATCCGCATCAGAGCAGTCGGAGCTCAGGCACAGGCCCCCCAGCCCCACCACTGGGCTGGGCAGTGGGGCCATGCTCGGGCCCCCCCGACGGTCGAGGCTGGTCTCACAGAGGTGAGGGCACTCGGCCTGGAATCTGCTGAAGCCACCTGGGAGAGGGGATGAAACGAGGGGCCCATTGAGGTGGCCTCCCGGGCAGCTAAGTGCCCTGGCTGGGGTTAGGGATGCAATCCTAGATCCTTCTGATGTCTGAAGAGGTGGGTGGGCAGATGTACCCAAGGGGCACTCAGGAGTGAGCAGCCTTGACCTACGTGGTGTCCCAAGTGGTGTCCCTGGAGCCGGTCCTCTGGACGGCAAGCCAAAGAGGATCTCACATCCCTGAGGCCAAGCCAAGGCAGGCGTGAGGGCTCAACACATAGTGCCAGCCTTGGGAAGGACAGCAGGCATCAGTTAAAGACGAGGAAAGGTTCAGATGTGAGTTGTCTGCCTGGGTGATTCCCGAGATCAGGGGCCAGGGCACAGCCATGTCTGCGTGCTCTTCAGAGAGCCTTGGAGAGCATGTAGCGTGCCACCTGGATGGTCCCAAGGTGCTCAGAAGGGAACATCTCCATCTCCAAATAACTACTATTTTCCCCGGACTGGGGGGGTGGGCGGCGCTAGAAATCCAACATGTTCTATATTGCTATATCCCTGCGCATTCAGAATTGAGCAAGGGACGACAGTACAATGACCCTCCTCAATGGGGAGAGGGGTCTAGGTTCCTGGAAATCCCGTCTCTATCCTGGATCTCTGAGGCAGAGGGTGTGTTTGGCTTGGCAAGGAGCCAACACGCCTGTGTCTGTCCATCGCCTCCCCCAGCCCTGCGCTGACCATGGCAGGGGGAGGGGAAGCGGGGAAGGTCTCTGCCATTGCAGCTTCCCTCCCTGTCGTCCCCCCCACCCCGCCCCCGCCCCCGTCTTCCCCTCCCCCTTCCAGACCCTTCGGTGAGTAGGGGGGATTTGTCCTGGGGCTCCAGCCTCCTTTACCCATGGCTGAGCAGCTGGGGGAGGGGGGCGATAGGGACCCGCTGGGGTTCCTGGAGCCAGGTCAGATCAGATTCTCCCATTTTCCAGGCTCAGAAACTGGGGCTCCCAAGAGTGAAGGGCTTCCCCAAGGTCACGCTCAGAGGAGGACAGACTCTCATCTCCACTTTGGACCACAGGAGGTCGGGCTCGCCCACGATCAGATGGATTCGGCTGGCCCTCCGAAGGTGGGGTCCTGTGCTCCCCGGGCAGGGGTCCTCCCCAGACGGGTGCCCGCCCGCCGCCCACCACCGGTACCTACCCTGTAGGTAGTAGGCCAGGTAGCCTTCCTCCCGAAGCTTCTGCAGCAGAGTGCCCAGCACCGAGTCGGCCTCCCACTCCTCGGCCTCGGCCTCGGTGCGCCGGTGCCGGCCCCCGCCCTGGTCGTACAGGAGCACCGGGGCGGGGGGCGGTGGCTGCAGCGGCGGCCCCGGTAGTAGCGCTCGCACCGACAGGCTCCCTCGCCGCAGGCGGCGCAGCAGCAGCGCGGGCAGGGCCACGCTCAGCGCCCCGCCGATGCGCGCCGACTCGTAGAGCTCACGGCTGCGGCAGTCAAGCAGCAACAGCCGCGGGCGCGGGGGCGACAGCTCCCGGCGCAGCCACAGGCACGAGCGGCCCAGACCCTCCATGGCTTCGCGGCTCCCGGCACGTCGGGCTTCCGGAGCTGCTGAGAGAGGGAAGGCACGAGACATGAGCCCGCGATCTGCGCGCCCAGAAACAGGGCGCCTGGGGTCTCGCGGGGGAGTCCTTCTATCGCCGGATCTTCTCCTGCCTCTCCCACGGCATGCCCAAAGGCACCCCCGTGCGCCCCAAGAAAAATGCCCCAGGCAGCCACTCGAGTGCCCCACCGGAGAAGGGAAATGCGAGAGGTGCCCCAGCCGAGGAAGGCTGAGCGTCCGACGGCCCCCTTTGAGAGCCGCTAGGGTCCCTCCTGGCCCCTCGGAGGGGTTCAGGCCCCTTCCTGCGTCTCTCACGCCCGCGATCACTCCCCGCTTTCCAGCTTCCGACTGGGGGGGACCGCGTGCGCTGGGGGGCGGCGGGGAGAGGGGCTCTAGGCCGAGATCGTCCCCACGGCCCGCCGGGGCCGGGGAGATACAGGCGGTGCCCAGGCGCTGGCCCTCGGCAGGCGGGACCTCTCCGGGCTGCCCGACTCCACCCGGAGAAAACAAAAGGAGAGACCTGGAGCGTGATCCCGCGGCGAGCGATCGCTCGCGGATGTCCTGGACACAGCCACCGCGGCTCGAGGGGCGTCGTTCCCGGGCTGGGTTGCCCCGGCCCCGGCCACTGGGAAGAGGGAAGGATGGCAGAAAGAGCGCGCCGCACGTGGAGACAAGTCCACCGCCGCCTGCGCGCACCGGCAGCTTCCTGGCACTGCGACCCAGCTTCCTACCTTGGAAGCCAGTTGCCTTTGGACGTGGAGTTGCCTTTGGAGGGGCGGGGCGGTGGGGGCGGGCTCAGGGGGGCCAGCGAGCCAACGGGTGCCCTTGAAAGCTGGTGAGTGGGCCCCCGCAAGTGGCCTGCTGGGCCGGGGCTTCCACCCAAGCGGGACAGGGCCAGGGGCAGAGGCCAAGGGCAGGTCAGGGGCCCAGCAGGGGACCAACTGCAGCTCCCCTGGCCGGCGCCAGCCAGGCCCCTGGAGGCAGGGGGAGGGGTGTGGACAAGAGCCCTGTGCCCCAGCCCCAGAGGCTACCTCCAGCCAGGCTCACTTGGGGTGCCCCTGGACCATCTCCTCCTGGGACTGGACTTTAGTGGCTTCATCCATATAACAGACTCATCACCACGGCTTCCAGGGAAATGGTGGAGGGGAAAAGGAAGCGGAACCACAAATCTATTGCTGCCTTCTGGCCAGAGCTCGGCCCAGAGTTAGCTGGAAGGCTGGGCAGGCAAAGGGCAGCTTTGGGGCACCCCAGTAGCTTCACTGGCATGAGCCAGGCCAAAGACTCCAAGAGCCCTGCCCTACTGATCCTGGAAGTCAGCCTGGCTTCTCGGGCTGCCTCCTCCCTAGTCAAGAGTCAAGGCGTTTCTACTGAAATGTCTCTCACTTCTGTACTGTCCCCTCTGCCTCTGTGCTGGCCCAGGTCGCCATCAGGGCTTTCAAAGCCTTCTCCCCATCTCCAGGCCTGTTTGCCTCAACTCCCCTCAGCCCTGCCCTGCAGCAAAGGCCCCACGGTGGCCTCCAGAACCTTCTGTGGACATAGGACGATGAACCGGCAGGGCACACTTGGGCCCTTGCTTGCAAGGCACTCCCAGGCCAGCAGGACAGGTCAGTAATAAACCGAGGGATGGAATGAGAGAATACCAGGTGTGATAAATTCTGAGACAATGAAATGAGGTGGCAGAGCTTCTGAAAAGTCTGGTCTATGTCCCCCCCCCTTTTTTCCCTTAAAGCCCTAAAGCAAATAGGCCAGTTGAAGGAAGGTGTACAGCAGATAAGAGAAAGCTCATACAAATTAATAAAAAAGTTGAGACTCCTATAGGTACATGGGCAAAGTACATGCAGAAAAGACTGCATGAAGGAGCACATGCAACTGGTGCAAGGCATTTTGAGAAAGGTACAACTTCAGGAATGGGAAGGAAAACAAATTTAAAAGCCCAGCTAACAATGACAGAAAACAAGGTAACACTTCCAATGTTCTCAGACTGAGAATACCCATGTGAGATGGGCATGCTACTCTGTTGCTGATTGCTAGAGGTATGCTGGTGTGACTCTTCTGGAAATTAACTTGGTAATATACATCCAGAGCTGGGAAGAACCCCACACTGGGAATCTACCCCAAGGAACTAAGTAAACAAAGGTAAAGCTATGCACACAGGATGGGTACCATAAGAGAGGTAACTAAGGAGTGAAAGGTGCAAAACTGCTGGAAGGTCACTGATCAGAACATAAAGTAGGATAGGAAAAGGCAGGAGGTATTGCTGGGGAGAGGGCAGGTCACAGAGAGCCAGGTTGCCTCAAACGGGCCTCCGGTTGCCCCTTCCTACCCTGCCTCCCTTCCCAGCCCAGGCTGGGACTTGTCTCCAGCCACACTCCACCATGTCTTGGTCTCTGGGATGAGTCCCATCACCTGGCTCCAGGGGCCGTGGGCCGCTAGGCTGGGTCCCCTCGCCCCTAGCCTGGGCTGCCTCCTCTGCAGCCTACTCCCCCTCCCCCAGGTTTCTGTCTCCCTCCTCTGTGCTCCAGACCTCAGTTCCCTGAGGTTACCAGCTAGGCTGGAGCCGAGTTGGTGGGGGGTGGTGCATTTCGTTTCTCTCATATCCCAGTTCCCACAGGCAGAGGTGGGAAGCCATCAGGCCCGGGGGGGCTCGCTCCAGGCCTGCTGCAGCTGTGGGCAGAACCCCGGAGTGGGCTGGGGTTGAAGGCACCCAGGGGTTCCAGGATGTGCCAGCCTGGTGTGTCTGGCTTGGCCAAGTCGCCAGAGTTGGGGTGGCCGCCCTGCACGTGGAGGTAGAGAGAAAGACACACCCCCGCTCCTGCCTGGGGCTATGGTCTCAGGGGGTTGGAGAGAGGGTCGCCCTGCGGTGCCAAGGCCTGCTTTCTGGAGACGGCTCCCTGGGGGAGGGGGACCAGCATCAGGCCAGGGAGGCAAATTCTGCCCCTTGGCGGGGGTCGTGCGGGTCTGCCCCTTGCCCAGATCTCTGCTGGTCAGCCGCGCGAGAGTGAGCCTTCAAGGGGGGGCGTTCAATCACCAAAGTGCTCGCTGCCCAGCGCCAGCAAAGCCCGCTGCGCCAGCAGCAGGAAGACATCCTGGAACCTGTTGCCACCTCCGCAGTGCAGGGCTGAGCGCCGCCAAGCCCCCCTCCCCCGACCCTCGCCAGGCCCCCGCAGCGCCGGCTGGGGTAGGGGCACCGACCCTGGACCCCGCACCCACTCCCCAAGCGCGAGCGCTCCGGGCGCGCAGTGGCCTCCCCAGGCCCCCACAAGCGGGCGGAGCTAGGCTGCGTGCTTCCCGTAGGATGGGCGCTGCGCCCGCCGCCCGCCCCTCTCTCCTGCCTGGCGCCCCTGGCCTCCGCCCAGCCCAAGCAGTGCCCCTCGGAGGCCGCGGAAACGCCGCTGCCCGTAGGCCTCTAGCGCGCTGCCCATGAGCCCCCGGGGCCTGGGAGCCTCCTGACAGCGGCGCCCCGCCTGCCCCCCCCACGCCCGCCCCCACCCCCAAACACTCGGGTCTCGCCGGCCCAGTGGGGGCAATTGGGCCGTCCGGCCCGGTTAGAACTCCCAGCCACAGCGCTCCGGGCAAATCCAGTGTCTTTTCCTCCACATCCACTTTCCTCGGGGATGGCTCTCTGCTTTGCCGGGTCGGCCTCCTGGCGGGACTGGGAGTTCCTCCAAGGCAGGAGCGGGTGTGTGCCCGGCCCCGAGCTGGCCCCAGCCCCCCAGGGAAGGGCCTGGCACACGGCGCTCACGGAAGAAATGCTCGTGAACAAAGAAGGCATGAATGAATGAAATCAATTGTTGCACCAGGGAGCCCAGGGGGGTGGCTTTCTCCCTCAGCGGGTCACTCACCCAGACACACAGAAGCACACGTGCGCACGCGGTTCCTCCCCCCCCCCCCGCTCCCCCACCGCAAGGGCAGGTGGACACACACACACACACACACACGGCATTCCGACTCCTGCCTCCAGGAAAGCCACCTACTACGTGCGTGCCAACACCTGGGGCCCCTTTGGCCGCAGCTGAGTGGCCTCCATCTCAATTGCCTGCCTCTCCCTTGCCCTCCCCCATCTAAGTACGGTACCTTGCACCCCAGTGCCTTCCTTATCTTTTAGGGACCAGGCCAAGTCAGTCGCTGGGGAGACTCAGGGCCTGTTTAGGAAGCCACCTGGGGGGCCTCAGGGTGGCGAACCGCTGCTGCAAAGGCAAGCCAGTGGCGCCTGGCAGAGATGCCACCAAATGCTGCAGCCTCCAGAACCCGTGTGCCAGGTGTTGGAGGGAGGGACTGAAATGTGTTAGAGGACGTGCAGGGCTATGTGCCATGGGGGCGGGCCAGGGTGCTCAAGAGCCAGAATCCCGCAGGTGTGCACATATTGGGGGTGTACGAGGTGCAGGCCTGGGGATCCAGCTGGGCTTCAGGAGTGCGGCGTCGGCCTCTGGGTGGGGGTTCCTGTTGGGGCTTCGTCCAGGGGTGGGTAGATGTCAGCGACTCTGGGCTGGGAACGTGGGTGGGGTGTCTGTGATGAGCATATGGGGAGTTGGAGATGGTGCGGGCTGGCGAGGGGAGCTGTGTTAGTGCAGATATCCCAAGGATGCGTTGGGTATCTATGCGTGTGTGTGCGTCTGTGTGTGTGTGTGTGTGTGTGTGTGTGTGTGTGCTGTGTGAACGCGCGCGCACGCTCACGCGCGCCTGGGTGTGTACTGAGGCGTGGCAGCGTCTGGGATGGGTGCTGGCCTGAGTTGGGGACAGTAGTCGATGGTGACTTAGCGGCTGCCGGGGCGTGCACTGCAGGGCCCTGGGTCCGCGGTGCACGGTTTGTGCACGCGCGTGTAAGTGTCAGGGGGTGTGCGTGGCCATCGACACGGGAGGTGCACGGGCGGGCGCACTGAGTGGGTCTCCCAGGGGCGCGTGCGTCGGCCTGGCGGGGTGCGCGCTGGAGAGACTTTGGGGGCGCAGGGCGGAGGCGCACACACGTCGGGGGGGCGGCCAGGCTGGGTGGGGGTGGGGTGGGTGCCCGGGCGCCGCGTGCCCCGCTCACCTCCGTTCCGCTCGGCTTCCTGCGCCGGCTCCGCGCGTCGCGGCAGGGAAGTTTCCAAAAGCCCGGCCGGCGGGAAGCGCTACCGCCGCGGCCGCCGCGCGCCACCGGAGCCTCGGGCGGCGGCCTCGCCTGGAGCCGAGGGGCCGCTGCCGCCGCCGCCGCCGCCGCCGCCGCTGCGGAGGGAAACTCCAAATCCCGCCTCCGCCGCCGCCGCCTCCTCCCCTCCTGCCGCCGTCTTCTCCGCCCCCTGCCCAGGAGGGGCAATGTCGCCGGCGGAGGCGCGCGAGGAGGGAGCGGGGAGGGGCCGCGGCCTGCCCGGCGTCTGCTCCCACCTCCCCCGCCCGCCTGCCTCCCACCTGCCGCCGCCGCCCGCTCTGCCCCCGGCGGCCCCTCTCGGCGGGGGCGGGGGGATGCCCCAGCAGCCCCGGCTCCCAGCCGCCTCGCCGCGGGGTCTCTGAGCCTGGGCCGCCGGAGTTGGGTGGGAGGCCCTGACCTCAGTTGGGCCTGGGCTGGGCTGCCTGGAACAGTCCGCCCTGGCACTCCTGCGGCCATCGAGGACCAGGCACAGCTCGGCCCCAGGGGCCACCTCCTGATGTCCCAGGGGCTAAGGTGTAAGGTCCGGGTGAGAGCATCCGAAGCGCCCAACCCGCGGTCCCCTGACTCCTGTCTTCTGCCATCCTCCTGTATCAGATTCTGGCTCCTGGAGCTTTGGGGCCTGAGTGCCTGGAAGGGGTGCGGCCAGGATGGTGGGGGTGGGTCAGGGAGGAGGTGCTGTCTGCAGGCCTGGGGTGCTTTCCTCTGGCCCTCGGGCCAGGGTCCCCCACCATCACGGGCCTCCTTCGGTTTTTACACCCATCTGGCAGTTGGAGGAGACGGTTCCCCTGCTATAGCTAGGGAAACTGAAGCAGTGGTTTCCCAGGGGTCACGCCGCTGTGTGGTGACAGGGCCAGAGTGGAGGGGGATGCAGGGAGGGCTGGGATGCTAGCGGTAGCCTAAATTCCCCTGAGTCATCACCCCTGGGAAAGAGAGGACAGAGGCTGTGTGTTTGGGGATGGAGCAGACCTCACCATCTCCAAGGGCCCTCACCAGCTTTGCAGCAGTCTCTCTCCAAGGTGTGGGAGCTGGGGCAGGGTCCAGATGCCACCAGCCTGGCAGGCCCAGCCCGCCCTTTGGCCTCCTTCAGCCCTCAGCACCGTGCCTGCCCTTGCCACCCTCCCCTCTCGAGCGCCTGGGCCTTTCAGGGCTACCCTCGCTGGCAGGTGCATCTGTGGGCCGGGCTGATCGTTCACCTCCCATTCAGCAGCAAGGCCCCAGGGGCTGGCGTGGAATCAAACTGCCAAGACGATGGCATGCAGGTGGGCAAACGAAACCTGTGGTGGTTCGGGTGGGTCCTGCCACTCTACCCTGTGCTTCTGTGCCATCCACGCTGCCAACTGTCCTGGAGTCAGAGGGCCCTTTGCTAAGATAGCAATCTGTGCTAAAAGGCATGCCGTTCAGCAATAGGACCATTTTGATCTGTCAAAGGGGCAAAATACATGGAAACCAGAAAAGATGGGGGCCAGCTCCCCTGGAGACCCTCCCATTTGGGGAAGACACATGGCAGCCATGCTCCTGGCCCTGGGCACTCGGCCCCCTGCAAAGGCTTAGGGAGCTGACTCACAGAGGAGTTTCTTGAAAGGTTGGAGAACTACCCCCCTCCCCCCAATTCTGTGCTTTAGTGACTCAGGGCTGAACGGCTGGAGGAGGAACATTTGGACTGGATGATGCCACCCTCACCCCTGCAGAGTTGCTATCCCAGCCCTCCCACAGGGCCTCTGCAATCCAGGCAACAAGACCCACCCAGCACTGGACGTGAAGAAAGCTAACCTGAACCGCCGGGCCAGTCCTGGGAGCTCCGAGGACACAGACCTGGTCCACCTGGGGAAATGGGGGCCACCTGCCTCATTCTCAGGGGCTTGGCTAGCCAGGCCTAGCCTGTGATCCTGTTGAGGGATGAGCTGGAGAACCTTCTCGAAGAGGACTTGAGTGAGAGGCCAGCCATGTCAGAACTGAGGCTGTTTTGAAGGCATAGCTGGGCCTGCCTCTGAAGCAGCCAAGCCTGCATGCTCAGGTCCTAACAGAAACCTCATGGTGGGTTCTCCTCTGTGGCCTCCCTGCTTCTCCCACTGGGAACCCCCCCAAGCCCCCCATCCACCCCAGACACGCAGCAGAAATCGCCTGTGCAGGGTGGAGGAGCAGAAAACTGGGCAGTGGCCGGGATGAGCCCCCGTGCACTGTGGCTGAAGGTGGCCGTACCTGTGAAAATGCAGCTTTTCCAGGTCCTGATTCTGGGTCACTTTTCAGACAATTGAAGCTTTGAAGAAAGGCCCGTCTCACTGGGTCCTTGCATGGAGGCCCTGGCGTCCCCAGAGCACTGGCGTTTGGGTGCACGTACACGTGAGCCTTTATTTCTGGGCAACCATTGGGTCCCACCGAGCGCAATATCCTCCGCTGAAGCCATTTGCTCACATGACAACCGCCCCCCAGGCCGCCGCCGCCCCTCCACCGCTGGGGAACTGGCTTCACTGCCCCTCCCCCCTCAGAGGCGCGTTAGCCAGCATCTTCTGGATGCATCTCGCGCTACCAGTTGCCATGCCTCCGGGAGCACATCCTAGGCCCTGTTCCGGGGCACCCCACTTGCCCTCCGCAGCCCCCCTGGCAGGACCACCTGCGGGCATTGGAAACCAAATAACCCAGTGATGGCTCTCAGATTGGCGCTTGAAGCCCAGGTGAAAGGGACAGAGAAGACAGGAGGGAGGCAGTGTGTGCAGCACAGCAGCGATTGATTTCTGAGGGGCCAGGACCTCAGGAGCCATTAACATCCCCATTCCGGGAGGGCTCCGGTTCAGGTTCGATAACCTGGTTATCAACCCCCTCTGGCCAGCCGCGCGGGCTCCCGGTACTTGTCTTCCCAAGAAGCCGTGCAGCACGCGTGTCGGGATGTACGTTTCAGATGATATAATTCTTTTACTGGGAGATAGCCAGACTCCCATGCCCATTGGCTGGACCGGCAAAGGGAGGCGGGAGGGAACTGGGGGCCAGTGGTGGGAGGGGATGAGACAGAGGGCTGAATGGGGCCAGGAGAGGGGAACCAGAAAGGTGGAAGGGACAGGCCAGGAGATACGGCCCCTTTCAGCCCTGTCTCTCATCCCCTGCTGCGGGACCTGTCACCAATCGCTCTGATGATGGCCTCTGTGAGTGAGGCCATCAGTGGGGTCTCTGGTCACATCTCCCTGTCCTCCCTCTAGGAACATGGCTCTTGACTCAGGCCATCACCTCACAGGAAGGAATGTGTTAAACAGAACAGTGGGTTCAGGCCCCTGGCTCTGGCTCAGTTGTCTTTGAGGGGCCAGGAGGGGCTTCTGGGGACACTGTGGGTTTTTCTCATGTCCTCATCCTCAGGGGTCTGACTCCCTGTATCACAGATCGACCACCTTGCTTCCCAATACTGCAAGGCCAGCCTGGGTCCCGGGAGCTCCTTGCACCCAGACCAAGGCCTGCTAGCAGGATGGCTAGGTCACTGCTGTCCTGGGGTCAGGGGTGCTGAGCACAGCTCTGCACACGTCTCCTCCCGTCATGGGAGCTTTCCACCCTAGTCTGGTCTGGGAACACCTCAGCAGTGACTGGAATCAATTAAGTCAGGAGGGGGCCAGGGCCCAGGTCAGGGACCTGCCCCTTGGTTATGGCATCAGTGCTTAAGCTGCCAGAGTCAAGGGGAGGGTGTTGCACAGGATGAGCCTGGAGCCATTTGGCCCCTGGAAGGGAGACTCGGGTGGGCTTTTGCCACGTCAAGCCACACTTGTTGCCCTTTGAAGTCTTGCTGTCACCAAGTTTAGAGCCAGCCCTCCTTGCTGGCCCAGAAGGCCCCCTCGTGGGACCCTTAAATAATGAGAACAGTGGCTTTTTCTGGTCACCGTGCCAGGAACAAGGGCCACAAAGCTTCCATATGAGGAAACCAAGGCCCTGAGAGATGAGGCTGAGGATCCCAGCCTCTGGTGTTGGGGCTCAGGTCCAAGCCCATCTTTCTCACAGATTTCAAGGTTTCATGGTGTCAGGAGGGGACCCAGTGACACAGCCCCAGCGAGGAAGGACGGAGCTCCAGGTCACAGATAAACCATGGTGAGTGGTCCACACAGTCCCAAACGGCAGCAAACGGCCTGTGGAGAGGCCCTGGTCTGCCTGTGAGTTCAGGCCCACCCTGGCCCAGATGAGGACTTCCGTCATTGTCCCTCGGCCTCGTCCCTGTGCCTAAGCACCCCTCCCCACCAACCCCGCTGCTGCCCCCTCCCTACTTTCGTACTCGAGAGGCTTGCCACAAGGAAGGCCCAGGATATCTCTACCAACTCTGTGGGGATTTATCCCATTTAAATTTAGAGAGTGCCTATTATCCTGCCTTATCCGCTTCTCACAAAGAGGAGAGACAGAAGAAGAGTGAGGGGAAGGCCAAGGCCTGATGATGGCAGAGCCGGGGGAGGGTCACTCTCTCCCCACAGACGCCGCCTCAGGCCCTTGAAGCTGGCCCTCTTGGCAGGAGGCTGTGAGGAGTCAGGGGTTCCTCACAGGGGTCCTCAGAGCTGTCTCCCTCCAACACAGTATGTTCACCCCTCCTCAGTACCTGCCACCTGCCCCCTGCCGCCCACCACCATTTCACTATCACAGAGAGAAAAGCCAAGGCCTGAGATTGGTTTCCTAGCCATGGTGGCCTCTCTTCACCGCACCTCCATTTTAGGGACCCATGTTGGGGCTGGCGTGGGCAGGGACCATGAGTGTAACCTAGAGCCCAATGTGTCAACCTGCAGGACTTGGCTCTTGGGACCTGTCCGGAGCCACAGGGACTGTGACTGGGACTTTGACCTCCCTATGGCATCCTTGGCCTGAGCTACCTGTTCTCTATGGCCCCAGAAGAGAAGAGGGAATCAGCGATGGAGTCCCCATGTCTATAAACCTGAGAGGACTCTTCCTAGTCAACAGAACGAAGTTCCCAAGGTCTTGTGCTCTTGCTCTCAGTGACAGCTTGGGATGCTGTCTCTGTCTTAGCCAAGCCTTCCCTCCCCATCTCTGTGTCTTCTCCCCTCACTGCTGGCCCTGTCCTTTCCAGCACCAGCCTTGCCTCCACCCAAGTCTCTAAATTGCTCTTGAAGGTCTTTCCATGATACTTAGTAATAACGTATCAGGGAAAACAATCTGAAAAACAGTATATGTATATATATGCATATATGTGTATATATATGTATCTGAATCACTGGGTTATATACTGAAGCTAACATAACATTGTAAATCAACTATATTTCAATAAAATAAGGAAATACCTTATGAAATTTAAAAAAAAGCTATGGCAAATAACATAAAATGTCTAAAGAAAAGCACTCCTGCATGTTCTTGCTCACTGCACTTCCCAGAGCCCAAGGCTGGTTGGCATTATCACCTTGCCTCTCAAGGTGATGACTTCTAGATGTGACTTGTCCATCTTCCCATTGAATGCCAGGATCTTTGAAGCTCTTCTCAATCAACCCACCTCTTACTCCCTGGTTTTGGATTCACCGCTGGGGCCTTGGGTCTGGGCTCCCACCTCTGTCCTGTCCTGTCCATTCGAACCCCTGCATCTCCAGGCTTCTCCCGTAACCCTAGTCCCCTCTCCACTTGGTACTCTGTGGATCCTTTACTTGCCCCTGGCCACTTTCCTTTCCCACCATCCTCAGTGGCCAATCCGAAGCTCCATCAGTCTTCTGGAGCCCAGCTGAGGCCTGACCCTTCCAGTGGGTACCTTTGCCACCCATATGACCTGGCATCTTCAGGCCAATCAGGTGAGAGCTCCCTGGACTTCCTGCCCTTCCTGAGTCAAAGCCAGCAGCAGTTGTCCCAGTCCCCTGGCATCCAGGCTCAGAAGAGCTGGGGTCCGCTGTCCCATCCCCTCAGCTACTGTCCCAGATGTCACCTTCAGAAGTGCCTTCCTATATCCCTCCCACCCCTCTCTGCCCTTCAGGTTTGCTTCCCACCACTCTGGCCATTTCTGTCAAGTTTGTCTCAGGCTCTGAGTCCTCTTCTCCCCCTGCTTGTTCCCCTGGGATGGCCTCCACTACTGTTCTGGGTGGGCTTCCCTGGTGGCTCAGACAGTAACGAATCCGCCTGCAATGCAGGAGACCCAGGTTCAATCCCTGGGTCGGGAAGATCCCCTGGAGGAGGACATGGCAACCCACTCCAGTATTCTTGCCTGGAGAATCCCATGGACAGAGGAGCCTGGTGGGCTACAGTCCATGGAGTTGCAAACAGTCAGACATGACTGAGCGACTGACACTTTCACTTCAACGTGTTCACCTTTCCCGGGTGATGACTGTGTCATCATAGTCTCCATGGCTCCCTGGATGACCCATGGCCCTTCAGATGTGTTCTTTGCCACAGGGAACTCACTGTCTCCCCTCAGTTGCCCAGATCCCAGCCTCAGGGCCATCATTCAGTTCCCTTTTCTCGCCACCCCTCCCACCTCAATTTGCCACCTCCTGCTGGGTTCCCACCTAAAGAGTGGGCACATGCTGCCCTCCTGTCCCTGGCCAGACCCTTCCTCAGTCCTGCCCTTATCTCCACAGGGTGGACATGGTGACTCTCCTAAAGCAGAGGCTCTTACCACCTCACCCCCCAGCATTGTTCAATGTCCCTGAGTGGCCTTGTGGACTTGGGGACAAAGTCCAAGCACTTCAGCCGGCTCACATGGTCCTGTGTGACCTCTTGCCTTCCAGCCCCTCTCTCTCAGGAATCTTCTGCAACCCCACTGCAAGTTCCGGTGCTTGCCAGAATGTACCAGCTGTCTCGTGTCCTCTGGCCTTATTCAAGATAAGCTGACGCTCTGAGGCTCCAGGCACACACGTGTTCTGTAAGGCCACTCTTCAGCCCACTACAGCCAGCCTGCTGCCCCCAGTGCATGTCAGCCCCCGTGCAAAATACATTCTCCCCACCCTGTTATCTCCTAAAGACTTCACCTCCATACCACCACCACTTAGTGTCACAGCTCCTTATCGGCCTGGTAAGGGCACTTGTCTTTCTTCCCTTCGCTGGTACAGAACGGTTGGGGACAGAGGCCACATCGTGGTGGTGTCCCTCTCCAGCATGGAGTGCCCAGCCTGGCTCTGGGATGGGGCTCCTGTAGTGTGTGTGTACCCCAGGAGTGAATGGATTCAAGAACCTGGCTACGATTGCTAGACAACTGAACCGGGTCACCAGACTCTGCTGATTAAGAAGCAGGAAGACAAAGCTGGCCACCAAGCAAGGGGCTGGGAGACATGGGCGTCACTACCGGCCACCTCCATCCTGGCCACAGGGGACCTCAGAGCGTGGGGCTCTGGTCCTCCTGGCTCCCTTTGGAGTTGCAGGTCTGAATCCAGGCCGGCCCTGAATGCAGGACACCATCCAGCCGCTGCGGGCCCTTCTTCCTGACAGGCCTGGGCACGTCCTCTGGCCCTGGACCATGGGGCACTGGGCATCTCAGCACAGCTGTATGCTGACACCCACCCTGGACCTACCGGGGTCAAGGCCAGTGGTGGTGGGCTTTGGGCCGAGCCTCTGCGAGACGACTGCTGGGCAGCTCGTGGTGGTGGGACCAGCCTGACCGCGAATGCTCAGTGCCCTCTGCAAGGACTGGCTGGGGGCTGCTGCCTGGGACCCCAGCCCTGGAGGCCCCCAGTCATGGCTGCGACTCTGGGTGGGAAGGGGGCGGCTTGGCCAGGGCCCCTGGCCTCCCTCTTCTGAGCAGGAGGCAGCACTGTCATCTCATTGCAGGGGGTGCCAGGCCTGTCCTCCCAACTCATCCCCCACCATCCACCAGCCCCTTCCTGGCTCTTGGCCTTAGTGGGCATCTGGCCAGGAGCAGGCCAGGAGGGAGCTCGGGGCACCAGGAAGGAGGAGATTTGGAACCCGGGGAAAGGCTGGGCTGTGTCCCTGATGGACTGTGTTGCAGGGCTTCCCTGTCTGTCGTCTGCTCCTCTGCCCAGGCAGCTGGTGAGCCCAGCGCCCCCATTGCAGGTGCCTCTGGGCTCCACCTCACCTGGCATTGGGCCTGGGCACCACAGGCCCTCCACAGATGTCTCCTGAGTGAATGATGTGTAACCCCACATGGACCTTCCCAGCACCCCAACCCTGGCCCATAGCTGTCTGACTATGGGGCTGGCTCCTGCAGTTGTGGCCACTTTCCAGGGCCCCTCCCTGCCCCGGGTTGTCCTCCTCCTCCAGGTGAGGACTGTGAATTCCTGGGGTTGAGCTCCGATGACTGTCTTGGCTCCCTCCTCTGTGCCCGGCTGTACCCACAGCCCGCAGGCTCAGTCACGGAGTCTGGACACTCCCGCTGGCCCAGGTGCCCCCACACTGCCAGCCATCTCTCCCAGAACCCTCCAACTGCGCACACATCCCTCTTCCAGTCCAGGCAGCTGGCCGGGGCCCCGGGGTGGCTCCTACCCACACCTGAGGGCCGAGCGTGTGGTTGCTGAGGATGGGGCCATTCACCCCCAACCTGCCTGAAGGCGCTTGCTGGGCATATAATGCAGAGGAAAGGTGGGCAGGGGCCGGAGGGGGGATGAGTTGCCATGCCATCCTGTCTGTATCCCTGGGACACCTCTGCTGCAGGTTCTGTGACCAGTCACCAGCCTTGGTTACTGCGGAAACCAGAGCCTGGTGTGAGTGCTTGTCAGCTGTGTGGAAGCGGACAGGCAGAGAGCACATCTCTCCAAGACATGAGGGCCAGGGTGCCCACAAGACTGCATGGAACCCCACCAGGTGTCCACCAAGACCCTGGCTGGCTTTCAGGCTGACAGGGGCCCCGGAGTGGGCTAAGGGAGAAGGTTAGGGGCACCTGAGGCTTCCAGTGTCGGCGCTAAAACTTGCTCCATCAGTGGTGCTACGGTAGCACAAACCCAGAACCAGGACAGTCACGTGGTGTCCACACGTGAATGGGCACAAGCCTTCACAGGGCATAAATTCACCTCCCCAGGGAGCTTGCCAAGGTTGAGACACATGCACACATGCACACACTTGTATATATCCAATTAAGATTTAATTGGACCACATAAGGTGTAGCCAACAAAAGGGACAGTGATGCAAAAGACCAAAATGTTCTAATAGGACATTAGTGTAGGGCTTGTTACGGGTTGAATGGTCCCCCTCCCACCACTCATATGTTGAGTCTTAACCTCCCTGTGCCTGTGAATATGACCGTCTTTGGAAACAGGGCCATCATCGATGTAATTAACATGAGGTCATACCAGAGTGGGGTGAGCCTCTAATTAAATATCAGGGGACCCCAGCCCCTAGGCCATAAACCAGGCCACACAGGAAGGAGTGATTGTTTTCCACAAAACTGGTCCCTGGTGCCAAAAAGGTCGGGGACAGCTGCACTATGACTGATATCCTTATGAAAGGGGGATATTGATTTATCTGTTGCTGCAGCATGTGGGATCTTAGTTCCTCAACCAGGGATGGAACCCATTCTCCTTGCACTGGAAGCATGGAGTCTTAACCACTGGACAGCTAGGGAAGTCCCAATAGGGGACATTTAGACACAGACACTCCCAGGGAAAATGCCATGTGGAACTGTAAAACCTAGGGGCATCAAAGCCTGCCAGCACACAGGCAGGAGCCAGGGGTGGCCCCTGGGGCAGACCCTTCCCTACTGCCTTCAGAAGGAGCAGAACCCTACACACAACTTGATCTGAGACCTTCAGCCTCCAGAGCTGTGACACAATAAGTGTCTTATTATTTTAAGCCACCTAGTTTGTGGTGCTTTGTTGTGACAGGTGTAGCAGACAAGTGGAGAGCCTTAGAGTTCTTGAAAGGCTTTCTCATCTATTGCATCATTTAAAGCTAAAAGATACCCTGTGAGGTGAGAAAGTGTTAGTCACTCAGTTGTGTCCGACTCTTTGTGATCCCATGGACTGCAGTGCACCACACTTCCCTGTCCTTCACCATCTCCCGGAGTTTGCTCAAATTCATGTCCATTGAGTCGGTGATGCTAGACAGTCTGAATACATGCTAGTTGGTGATGAGGCAAATAGCCTTAGCATTTCTCAGATGAAGAGTTCAAGATTCAGCACACTTGAATGACTTTCCCAGAGTAATTCAGTTGGAAGCAGACCTGGGGCTCAGTGCAACTCTTCTGGTTTAAAATCTAGATCAAGTGATATGTAAAAGTGCTAAAGTCTCCAAACTTCCTGATATAGACAGATTTTATTTTTTTTTTTTTTATTTTTTTTTTTTTTACCTTTTATTTTTTTTTTTTAATTTTATTTTATTTTTAAACTTTACATAACTGTATTAGATTTGCCAAATATCAAAATGAATCCGCCACAGGTATACATGTGTTCCCCATCCTGAACCCTCCTCCCTCCTCCCTCCCCATTCCATCCCTCTGGGTCGTCCCAGTGCACCAGCCCCAATCATCCAGTATCGTGCATCGAACCTGGACTGGCAACTCATTTCATACATGATATTTACATGTTTCAATGCCATTCTCCCAAATCTTCCCACCCTCTCCCTCTCCCACAGAGTCCATAAGACTGTTCTATACATCAGTGTCTCTTTTGCTGTCTCGTACTCAGGGTTATTGTTACCATCTTTCTAAATTCCATATATATGCGTTAGTATACTGTATTGGTGTTTTTCTTTCTGGCTTACTTCACTCTGTATAATAGGCTCCAGTTTCATCCACCTCATTAGAACTGATTCAAATGTATTCTTTTTAATGGCTGAATAATACTCCATTGTGTATATGTACCACAGCTTTCTTATCCATTCATCTGCTGATGGACATCTAGGTTGCTTCCATGTCCTGGCTATTATAAACAGTGCTGCGATGAACATTGGGGTACTCGTGTCTCTTTCCCTTCTGGTTTTCTCAGTGTGTATGCCCAGCAGTGGGATTGCTGGATCATAAGGCATGTCTATTTCCAGTTTTTTAAGGAATCTCCACACTGTTCTCCATAGTGGCTGCACTAGTTTGCATTCCCACCAACAGTGTAAGAGGGTTCCCTTTTCTCCACACCCTCTCCAGCATTTATTACTTGTAGACTTTTGGATTGCAGCCATTCTGACTGGTGTGAAATGGTACCTCATAGTGGTTTTGATTTGCATTTCTCTGATAATGAGTGATGTTGAGCATCTTTTCATGTGTTTGTTAGCCATCTTTATGTCTTCTTTGGAGAAATGTCTATTTAGTTCTTTGGCCCATTTTTTGATTGGGTCATTTATTTTTCTGGAGTTGAGCTGTAGGAGTTGCTTGTATATTCTCGAGATTAGTTGTTTGTCAGTTGCTTCATTTGCTATTATCTTCTCCCATTCTGAAGGCTGTCTTTTCACCTTGCTAATAGTTTCCTTTGATGTGCAGAAGCTTTTAAGGTTAATTAGGTCCCATTTGTTTATTTTTGCTTTTATTTCCAATATTCTGGGAGGTGGGTCATAGAGGATCCTGCTGTGATGTATGTCAGAGAGTGTTTTGCCTATGTTCTCCTCTAGGAGTTTTATAGTTTCTGGTCTTACGTTTAGATCTTTAATCCATTTTGAGTTTATTTTTGTGTATGGTGTTAGAAAGTGTTCTAGTTTCATTCTTTTACAAGTGGTTGACCAGAGTTCCCAGCACCACTTGTTAAAGAGATTGTCTTTAATCCAGTGTATATTCTTGCCTCCTTTGTCGAAGATAAGGTGTCCATATGTGCGTGGATTTATCTCTGGGCTTTCTATTTTGTTCCATTGATCTATATTTCTGTCTTTGTGCCAGTACCATACTGTCTTGATAACTGTGGCTTTGTAGTAGAGCCTGAAGTCAGGTAGGTTGATTCCTCCAGTTCCATTCTTCTTTCTCAAGATCGCTTTGGCTATTCGAGGTTTTTTGTTTTTCCATACAAATTGTGAAATTATTTGTTCTAGCTCTGTGAAGAATGCTGTTGGTAGCTTGATAGGGATTGCATTGAATCTATAGATTGCTTTGGGTAGTATACTCATTTTCACTACATTGATTCTTCCAATCCATGAACATGGTATATTTCTCCATCTGTTAGTGTCCTCTTTGATTTCTTTCACCAGTGTTTTATAGTTTTCTATATATAGGTCTTTAGATTCTTTAGGTAGATATATTCCTAAGTATTTTATTCTTTCCGTTGCAATGGTGAATGGAATTGTTTCCTTAATTTCTCTTTCTGTTTTCTCATTATTAGTGTATAGGAATGCAAGGGATTTCTGTGTGTTGATTTTATATCCTGCAACTTTACTATAGTCATTGATTAGTTCTAGTAATTTTCTGGTGGAGTCTTTAGGGTTTTCTATGTAGAGGATCATGTCATCTGCAAACAGTGAGAGCTTTACTTCTTCTTTTCCAATTTGGATTCCTTTTATTTCTTTTTCTGCTCTGATTGCTGTGGCCAAAACTTCCAAAACTATGTTGAATAGTAATGGTGAAAGTGGGCACCCTTGTCTTGTTCCTGACTTTAGAGGAAATGCTTTCAATTTTTCACCATTGAGGATAATGTTTGCTGTGGGTTTGTCATATATAGCTTTGATTATGTTGAGGTAGGTTCCTTCTATTCCTGCTTTCTGGAGAGTTTTGATCATAAATGGATGTTGAATTTTGTCAAAGGCTTTCTCTGCATCTATTGAGATAATCATATGGTTTTTATTTTTCAATTTGTTAATGTGGTGTATTACATTGATTGATTTGCGGATATTGAAGAATCCTTGCATCCCTGGGATAAAGCCCACTTGGTCATGGTGTATGATCTTTTTAATGTGTTGTTGGATTCTGATTGCTAGAATTTTGTTAAGCATTTTTGCATCTATGTTCATCAGTGATATTGGCCTGTAGTTTTCTTTTTTTGTGGGATCTTTGTCAGGTTTTGGTATTAGGGTGATGGTGGCCTCATAGAATGAGTTTGGAAGTTTGCCATCCTCTGCAATTTTCTGGAAGAGTTTGAGCAGGATAGGTGTTAGCTCTTCTCTAAATTTTTGGTAGAATTCAGCTGTGAAGCCGTCTGGACCTGGGCTTTTGTTTGCTGGAAGATTTTTGATTACAGTTTCAATTTCCGTGCTTGTGATGGGTCTGTTAAGATTTTCTATTTCTTCCTGATTGAGTTTTGGAAAGTTGTACTTTTCTAAGAATTTGTCCATTTCTTCCACGTTGTCCATTTTATTGGCATATAATTGTTGATAGTAGTCTCTTATGATCCTTTGTATTTCTGTGTTGTCTGTTGTGATCTCTCCATTTTCATTTCTAATTTTATTGATTTGATTTTTCTCCCTTTGTTTCTTGATGAGTCTGGCTAATGGTTTGTCAATTTTATTTATCCTTTCAAAGAACCAGCTTTTGGTTTTGTTGATTTTTGCTATGGTCTCTTTTGTTTCTTTTGCATTTATTTCTGCTCTAATTTTTAAGATTTCTTTCCTTCTACTAACCCTGGGGTTCTTCATTTCTTCCTTTTCTAGTTGCTTTAGGTGTAGAGTTAGGTTATTTATTTGACTTTTTTCTTGTTTCTTGAGGTGTGCCTGTATTGCTATGAACTTTCCCCTTAGGACTGCTTTTACCGTGTCCCACAGGTTTTGGGTTGTTGTGTTTTCATTTTCATTCGTTTCTATGCAAATTTTGATTTCTTTTTTGATTTCTTCTGTGATTTGTTGGTTATTCAGCAGCGTGTTGTTCAGCCTCCATATGTTGGATTTTTTAATAGTTTTTCTCCTGTAATTGAGATCTAATCTTACTGCATTGTGGTCAGAAAAGATGCTTGGAATGATTTCTATTTTTTTGAATTTACCAAGGCTAGCTTTATGGCCCAGGATGTGATCTATCCTGGAGAAGGTTCCATGTGCGCTTGAGAAAAAGGTGAAATTCATTGTTTTGGGATGAAATGTCCTATAGATATCAATTAGGTCTAACTGGTCTATTGTATCGTTTAAAGTTTGTGTTTCCTTGTTAATTTTCTGTTTAGTTGATCTATCCATAGGTGTGAGTGGGGTATTAAAGTCTCCCACTATTATTGTGTTATTGTTAATTTCTTCTTTCATACTTGTTAGCATTTGTCTTACATACTGCGGTGCTCCCGTGTTGGGTGCATATATATTTATAATTGTTATATCTTCTTCTTGGATTGATCCTTTGATCATTATGTAGTGACCATCTTTGTCTCTTTTCACAGTCTTTGTTTTAAAGTCTATTTTATCTGATATGAGTATTGCTACTCCTGCTTTCTTTTGGTCCCTATTCGCATGGAAAATCTTTTTCCAGCCCTTCACTTTCAGTCTGTATGTGTCCCCTGTTTTGAGGTGGGTCTCTTGTAGACAACATATGCAGGGGTCTTGTTTTTGTATCCATTCAGCCAGTCTTTGTCTTTTGGTTGGGGCATTCAACCCATTTACGTTTAAGGTAATTACTGATAAGTATGACCCCGTTGCCATTTACTTTATTGTTTTGGGTTCGAATTTATACACAATTTTTGTGTTTCCTGTCTAGAGAATATCCTTTAGTATTTGTTGGAGAGCTGGTTTGGTGGTGCAGAATTCTCTCAGCTTTTGCTTGTCTGAAAAGCTTTTGATTTCTCCTTCATACTTGAATGAGATCCTTGCTGGGTACAATAATCTGGGCTGTAGATTATTTTCTTTCATCATTTTAAGTATGTCTTGCCATTCCCTCCTGGCTTGAAGAGTTTCTATTGAAAGATCAGCTGTTATCCTTATGGGAATTCCCTTGTGTGTTATTTGTTGTTTTTCCCTTGCTGCTTTTAATATTTGTTCTTTGTGTTTGATCTTTGTTAATTTGATTACTATGTGTCTTGGGGTGTTTCGCCTTGGGTTTATCCTATTTGGGACTCTCTGGGTTTCTTGGACTTGGGTGATTATTTCCTTCCCCATTTTAGGGAAGTTTTCAACTATTATCTCCTCAAGTATTTTCTCATGGTCTTTCTTTTTGTCTTCTTCTTCTGGGACCCCTATGATTCGAATGTTGTAGCGTTTAATATTGTCCTGGAGGTCTCTGAGATTGTCCTCATTTCTTTTAATTCGTTTTTCTTTTATCCTCTCTGATTCATTTATTTCTACCATTCTATCTTCTAATTCACTAATCCTATCTTCTGCCTCTGTTATTCTACTATTTGTTGCCTCCAGAGTGTTTTTAATTTCACTTATTGCATTATTCATTATATATTGACTCTTTTTTATTTCTTCTAAGTCCTTGTTAAACCTTTCTTGCATCTTCTCAATCCTTGCCTCCAGGCTATTTATCTGTGATTCCATTTTAATTTCAAGATTTTGGATCAATTTCACTATCATTATTCGGAATTCTTTATCAGGTAGATTCCCTATCTCTTCCTCTTTGGTTTGGTTTGGTGGGCATTTATCCTGTTCCTTTATCTGCTGGCTATTCCTCTGTCTCTTCATCTTGTTTAAATTGCTGAGTTTGGGGTGTCCTTTCTGTATTCTGGCAGTTTGTGGAGTTCTCTTTATTGTGGCGTTTCCTCGCTGTGTGTGGGTTTGTACAGGTGGCTTGTCAAGGTTTCCTGGTTAGGGAAGCTTGTGTCGATTTTCTGGTGGATGGAGCTGTATTTCTTCTCTCTCCTTTCGAAGAGTTGGGCTGCTTTTCTGGGTGCCTGATGTCCTCTGCCGGCATTCGGAAGTTGTTTTGTGGAATTTACTCGATGTTTAAATCGATATAGACAGATTTTAATTGTTGTAAATGATGAATTTGTGAAGTTTTTGGCCTGACAGATACTGTTGATTGAATGAATCAAGGAAAATTGTCTATCCTTACTCTAAGCACTGTCCTACCTCTGATAAATTGATTCCTTTTAAGGGAGAGAAAGAATCTTTCTTCTTCTTCTTTTTTTTTTTTTTTTTCTATAAATATCCCTCCTCAGCACTGCTTTAGCTGCCTCTCACAAAATTTGCTATATTGGAATTTTATTTTCTTTCATTTCGGTGTATTTAAATTTTTTTCTTTAGACTTCATCTTTGCCCCACATGGATTATTTAGATGTGTGTTTAGTTTCTTAGTGTCTGGAGATCCTTTTTTGTTATCTTTCTGTTACTGATTTCTAGTTTGATTCTATCGTGATTGGGGAATAAACTCTGCATGATCCAGTTCTTTTCAGTTTGTTGGGTTGTTCTATGGCCTGGGATATGGTCTGTCTTGGTACATATTTCATGGTGTTTGTAAGGAATGGGGATCTGCTATTATTGGGTAGTGGTGGTGTGGTGGTGGTTTAGTCTCTAAGTTGTGTCTGACTCTTGCGACCCCATGGACAGAGGAGCCTGGTGGGCTACAGTCCATGGGATTTTCTAGGCAAGAATACTGGACTGGATTGCCATTTTCTTCTCCAGGGGATCTTCCGACCCAGGAATCGAACCCAGGTCTCCCACACTGCAGGCAGATTCTTTACCGACTGAGCTATTATTGGGTAGAGTGCTCCATAAATGTCTATTACATAGGGTTTATTGGTGGTGGTGTTGAGTTCTTCTACATCCTTGTTGATTTTATCTCGTTCTTTTGCCAGTTTTTGAGAGACGAGTGTTGACCTCTCCAACTGTAACTGTGGACTTCTCTGTTCCTCTTTTTGGTTCTAACAACTTTTGCCTCATGTATTTTGCAACTCTGTGGTTTGGTGCATGCACATATAGGAATGCTATTGTCTTCTTGGTGGACTGGTCCTTTATCATGATAAGTTTTTATTGTTGTTGAGATGAATTTGTTTATTTTTATGCAGATGATTTTTTTTACCAGTTACAGTTTTCATGATTTAGGGGATGCAGCAGAATTAGAGGGTCTTGGAAAGCAAGGGAACTCATCTCAGAGGAGGTAGTTTTACTTTGTTTGGCTATTCTAGACTGAAATTACAGAAAAGAAAAGAAAGTCTGCACTCTTTTCTGCCCCTCCCCATGGAAAAGGGAGGTAGCCATGAGTGGACATTGTCACCTGCTTGGGAATTCCAGCATAGCAGAGGTATGGATGGGGCTGGACATTTTGATCAGAAATCACAAAGAGGTGTTTCCTTATCTTACCTCTGAGACAGACCCAGCTTTAACAAGCAGCAGCAATCTTAGTTGACATTGAAACAAGTTTCTTAATTTATTCTTTTTTTTAAACTGTGTCCTGTAGCATGCAGGATCTTAGTTCCCCAACCAAGGATCGAACTTCTGCCCTCTGCCGTGGAAGTACAGAGTCTTAATCACTGGCAGGGATGTCTTTTTAGCTTATTCTTAATTAATTGTATTCCTTTAAACCTTGCTCTAAATTATAACTTTTCCCAAATATGCATCCCAACCTAGTAATTGATAATTAGTTATGTTAGCTAAGAGCTTATCTTTAGGGAGAAAGCATAATTTAGTTGGCATCTAACAATGCCTGTGGAATACATGAATGAGCTGATTTGATTGGTTTCCAGGGATAATCTAGGTCTGGGAATAGTTACTGACATGGCAGCAGAGAAACCAGGAGGAAGTGGACTGCCTTCAACAAGTGGTCAACAAAATCCACAGGCTGGGAAAGAACAGGGAAAGCTCTGTAGAAGGTGGGCCCCGGACCCTAGTCTTACCGTAGGAGTCCACCGGGTGGAGCAGGGAAGAAAGTGGTACCAGGCTGGAACAGCATGGGCAAGAGCAGGGAGGGAGGAAAATGCTGAACCTCTTCAAGGACTCAGAAAGACTCCCTGTGGCACGTATGCGTGTGTGTCTACTTGGGGTAAAGATGAAGCTGGAGGCATAGAAGAACCAAATGTGCAAAGCCACACGGCTACCACATCAGAGAAGGGGACTCTGGGGAAGGTGATGCCCAAGGCTGCCCCCTCTCCTTTGTTCAAGATCCCAAGGCTGCTTCCCAGATGCCAGCTTGCCTCCTAGAGTCTCTGGGACACACACACACACACATTTTTGGGCCTTGATCACTCCCATCCCTCCCACACACTTCTGCCTGAAATCACGGTACACGCACCCACATGTTCACAGTGTGAGTGCGAGCTCCTGGATACTGCCTCACCTGCCCTGTACAGCTGCCTGCATGCACACATGCATGTGGGTACACACACACACACACACACACACACACAGAACTCTTTGCTTCTGCTGGGCAAAAAGCAGACAGACATGCCTGTCCTTGGGGCTGGACACTTTAGCTAGTGGCCTCTCACTGAGCCTTCCCTTTGCCCCCTCTTATGCCAGCTTCTGATTCTCTAGACCCTTCCAGAGGTGGGCAAGGGGAGCCGGGCACCATGCAGTGTGACAGATCCCTACAAGGGAGGCAAGATGTCTTCGCATCCCCTTGAGATGGTGGGCGGGCGATTCGGTCCACGGATCAGCGGCTTGGCTGCCAGACTGGGCCAGGGACAGTGGGTCACGGACAGGGGTGGGGAGAGCCCCGGGTGAGCCCGGCTCTCCTGTCTGACCCACCCCTGAGGCTCAAGCTCCAGTCACACCTGACCTTTGTGCTGAGTTGATGCACATTCTCTCTCTTCTGGTGATTCTGCCTCCTTGTGATGCAAAACCCCAGGGCGATGGTCATCTAGGCTGGCTCCCACCCCAGGACCCTGCTTTCCCCACGTGGCCCTGGCAGCCACCTCGTGCCCTCACCAGCTCTGAGCTGGTCCCCTGGGGGACAAGGTGTTGATCTGTGAACTCAAGGCTCCTGAGTTGCCACCCAGCCCAGCTGAGGACACCCCAGTGGGCTGCCTGCAGCCCCTAGCCCCAGCCACAATAAGGGCAGGACGCCCCTGTCTGGTGCTGGCTGGTGCATCAGCAGAACCTCGGCCCACCTTTTTGCCACCAGCCAATGTGGCACCAACATCCACTTCCTGCTCCCGGCAAAATTGGCCCATGGCCTCCTTGGGCCTGGCCTCTATGGCCGGCCCATGCTCTCCTTCTTAAGGGGCTCGCCAATGTCTTAGCTTCACCCTGGACCCTTTCTCTAGGTTCCTTCCCCTGTGGCGTCCCAAGGACCTGCTGCTGAGCTCAGTCAGTTCCCCCATTGCTCCCTCCCCGGGGCCTCAGCTCCCTTGACTGGCCATCCTGGGCTAGTCTCAGATAAGGGGAGACAGGATGGAGAGAGGGAGGCCCGGGGCAACCTCCCTCTGCCCCCCTCTACAGCTCCTCTTCACCCCTGCTCTTTCCTTTCCCTCTGGACCACCGGCCTGTAATGGTCTTGGCCCTTTGGCCTGTGGCCTCCATGCGTCAGTTCAGTTCAGTCGCTCAGTCATGTCCAACTCTTTGCGACTCCATGGACTTAAGCATGCCAGGTCTCCCTGTCCATCACCAACTCCCAGAGTTTACTCAAACTCATGTCCATTGAGTCGGTGATGCCATCCAACCATCTCATCCTCTATCGCCCCCTTCTCCTCCTGCCTTCAATCTTTCCCAGCATCAGGGTCTTTTCAAATGAGTCAGCTCTTCACATCAGGTGGCCAACATATTGGAGTTTCTTGTAGGGTGTGATGGGCCTCTTCATTCATTCATTCATTCAAAAAATAGTGAAGTACCTCTGGCATGTCACGTACTGTGCTAGGAGCTGATAGAACAGGCAACAAAGCCAAGCAACTATTGTCGAGGTGCTGATATTCAAGCAGGGCAGGCAGATGGTGACTTAGATGAAAGGCAAGTTTCCCAAAGCTCAGGAGAAACCTGAGCCCAGGCACCCTCCCAGAGCCCCTTGGAGCCAGCATGGCTGTGCCAGGTCCCCTCTAGTGACGGCTGGGCCCTGTGTGGCAGTGGCCTAGCAGCTTTGAGGCTGGGTTCAGGCTAGCACACTGTCCCTTGCAGCCCCCACCCCCATGGGGGAGCCCCCGGGGCCATCCCCTCCTTGTGCATCCGGTGTCTCTCTTGACTACATCCTTCACTCCTGCCCACAGTACCGTTTCTGCACTGTTCTCATCTTGGCATGTAAACCCAAGGAGGCCTCAGAGAACCAGCCTGCTTGGCTGCCTTGGGTCTCCACTGCTCCCCTGCCCCTCATCAAGGCCAGGGAACATGGAGCTGAGGCTGCAGACAGACAGGCAGACAAGTTGATGGGCCATCAGGCTTGTAGGGAGGAGGGTCATTGTTGAAAGAAAGGAAAGGGCAGAAGTCACCAGCTTTGGTGACATGGAGGGCCTTGGCCAGAACAGTGTCAGTAGACACTGGGTGAGTGGCCATCATATGGGCGGAAGGCTTGGGGCTGGGGGGTGATGGCTGGAGGGGTTCCCATGTGCTGAGTCCCAGTTGCCCAAACTTCATGGTCGGGGGAACAACCTGGGCACCTTGCTGGGTCCAGCATGCTCACTGAGTGATGGCCACCAGCCCTTGCCCGTGGTCGGGAGCATCAGCCATCACTCTCCTGGTGCTTAGAAGGGCTCTTTCCCACACCCCCGTCTCCCCCGGAGGAGTGTCCTGGGGCTGCCCTCAGGGTCCCATGAAGGGGTAATGACCTTCCAGAATGTTCTCATCTCCAGAGCCTAATCTCATCACATCTTTGTCCAATCGGGCCACATTTATAGGGCCAGGATGTGGATCTGTCTCTCAGGGTTGTGGGGGGCGGGTGCACCATTCACCCCATCAGACCCACAGTGTGTTACCCTCTCCGCTTCCGAGGGCAGTGACTTGCTGGAGGGTTCCTGGGTCCTCCCAGCCAGGGTGGAGGACGGGGCCTCCCGGCAACTCTGCGGGGGGGTGGCCACCCTAGCCGCTGTCCAGCACGTAGCCAGATGGGAGTTTCGTCCCCAGAGGGGCTGCTGTGTTTGCAGCTGGGCATGTGCTCAGTGCGTGACAGAGAGCAGGCCAGCAGGGAGGGGCCCAGGGCCCCTGTGGAGGATCTGGCCTCACAGGGGAGCAAGGACAGGCCATCTGGAGGGCTGGGGGGTGGGGAGTGAAGGGCCATGTAGGTCACGGGGATGGCCAGGGTGGGGGGAAGGAAGAAGCATTTGGGAAGCGGGCCCAACTGTACCTGAGAACCTTCTTGAAGGCCTCCCTCCATCCTGCCCCCAAACCTTGGCTCATGAGGATCCCCTGACCCCTGCCCTTGCAGCCCCTCACCCCTCTATCCCGTGCTTCCAAGCTTCTCTGTAGGACAAGGGTTCAGCTCTCCACCCCCCACTCTGATCCCCCCAGCCTTGAAAATTATGCAGCCACGTAAATGCCATTCACCGTTAAGCCAAGCAAGCCATGGTTACTTTTCTCCTCTGCACAGCATTTTGTTTTCCCAGGAGTTAATAATTGTCCTCTGGCTGACTGTTTGCTTAGCTTCCCATGCACTTATCACTAATTCAACCCAAGACTCGTCCCGGTGTGTAAATGTTCTCTCAAGACGTTCAAACACACCAGGCATTCAAGTGATTTCATCTTGAAGAAAACCTCTCATGGCAGAGTCCTCTGACTGGCCATCTGGCTGCCCGTGGCCCTGTCCCTGAGCACAGTGGGCACTCTGGGTCTCTCTTTGCCATCTCCCAGGGAAGCCCCCTGTGCTGCAGCCCTCAGTTTATGGTCAATTTCCCCCTCCTTTTTTTTTTTTTTAAAAAAAAAAAAACAAAACAACAAGCATGTGCTTACATACTGCTTATGTAAAGTTTAAAAAAAATATATTTTAAGAGAATGTGATTGGAGATCAGAAGGACTGTGATTCCATGTGGCCTTGAGAAGGCCTCCCTGGGTCTTGCTTCCATGATCTATAGAACCGCAGGTTTTGACTGTGGTTATTCATTAATCCTTCATGTATTCATTCAACAGACATTGGTTTAGCAGTGACTCTTAAGAAAACTGTTTATTGCGGAAAATATCAGCCATTAAGCAAAGGTGGAGAGAATCGTTAATGAGGCCCTGGGGACTGACCAGCCAGTGTCAACAGTTATCAACAACTGGCTTGGGTTTTTCCTTTTGACCCTTATTTTTCTTTTCCTGAGGTATTTTTTGGAATTTATTATTTCAAAATAATTAGATTCACAGGAAGTTGCAAAAAAACAGGCAGGAGGCCAAGGCCCCCTTCTCCCAAGTTCTGTGTTAATTTCTGCTGTACAGCAAACTGACTCAGTTATAAACACACACACACATATATTCTTTTTCATGCTCTTTTCCATTCTGGTTTATCACAGGATGCTGAATATAGTTCCCTGGGCTGTACAGTAGAAACTTGTTGTTTATCCACCTTAGGTGTACTAGTTTGCATCTGGTAATCCAATACCCCATTTCATTCCTTCCCCATTGCTCTCCCCCTTGGCAACCAAAAGTCTGTCTCTATGTCTGACTCTGTTTCTGTTTCATAGATAAGGTCATTTCTGTCATATTGTAGATTCCACACATAAGTGATATCATATGGGATTTGTCTTTGTCTTTCTGACTTACTTGGTATGATCATCTCTAGTTGCATCTGTCTTACTGCAAATGACATTATTTCTTTCTTTTTTATGGCTCAGTAATGTTGCATTGGATACATGTGCCACGTCTTCCTTATGCATTCATCTGTTGATGGATATTTAGTTTGCTTTCATGTCTTGGCTATTGTGAATAGTGGTGCTATGAACATAGGGGTACATATATATTTTTGAATTATAATTTTCTCTGGATATATGTGCAGGGGTGAGATTGCTGGATCATACAGCAGCTCTATTTTTAGTTTTTCAAGGAATCTCCCTACTGTTTTACATAGGGGCTACACCAACTTACATTTCTACCTATAGTGTAGGAGGGTCCTCACAAAGTGAGCTTTTGACTGTGGAATAATTTTGTTGTTGTTTAGTTGCCAAGTTGAGTCCAACTCTCTTGCAACTCCATGGACTGTAGCCCACCAATCTCCTCTGTCCATGGAATTTTCCAGGCAATAATACTGGAGTGGGTTGCCATTTCCTTCTCCAGGGGATCTTCCAGACCCAGGGATCGAATCTGCATCTCCTGCTTGGCAGGCGAATTCTTTACCACTTAACCACCTGGGAAGCCCTGGGATAAAGATAGTACAGAAGCTCCTGGGTTCCCCTCACCTACCTAGCTTCCCCTATTGTTAACCCCTGGCCTTCCCAAGATATGTTTGTCAAAACCGAGAAATGAACATTGATTGGTACAATACCAGTAACTAAGCTCCAGACTTCGTGTAGATTTCACCAGTTTTTCTACTCATGTTCTTTTCTGTTCCAAGATCTCACATCGTTTCTAGTTTGGATCATTTGAAAATAAATGGTAGACTTCACATCATTTCACACATAAAGACATATCTATGGATTTCTAACAGATCCTGGCTTCTAAAAACAGATACTGGCTTCTAAAAACAATCCCACATTCATGTTGATGTATGGCAAAACCAATACAATATTGTAAAGTAATTAGCCTCCAATTAAAATAAATAAATTTAAATAAAATAAATAAATAAATAAATAAAAATAAAAACAACCCCACAAATCATGATCACACCTAATGATCGATGTTAGAAATAGTCCTTAATGTCACTTAATATACACTTTCTTTGTCTGAAAGATGGCTTCTTATAACTGGTTTGTTTAGATATGAGCACCAGCAAGGTGATCACCTAGCAGAGAGTTGATTTGCCTCTCATGTCTTATAAGATCTTGAAAAACCAAGTCCATCCTGGCTGATGATGGCATCCTTATGGTGTCTACTGTGTCGTTCGTCTCCTGTATTTCCTATAAACTGGTAAGTAGAGCAAGACGTGTGATCAAATTCAGGTTAAATTTTGTTGGTAAGATGACATGTCAGGTGGGGCTGAGCACTTCACATCTTACACCAGGAGACACACCTCGTCTAGTTGCCCACTTTCAAAGTCAAGATGGACTGGTAGGTGCAGGTGGGGTCAACCTGATACAGCAAATGTCCACCCAGCAGTTTCAGCAGGCATTGATGATCTCCATCTAGGGCCATTATTTTGAGTTATGAATGGTGATTTCTTGATTCTATAATTCTTCTTGCACCTCCTAGTTGGCTTTTTGGATGTAGCAATTATGGTAGAGACTGCTGGTTGCTTCTGTGGTGACCGATCTTTAGCTGGGCCCATGACTGTCTGAGGATAAGACTACACTTCTGAGCCTCTTTTACAATTGAGTGTGGCCACATGACCAGTTCTTGGCAATGAGATTAATTAATTAATTAGCTTTGCTTCTGGGAAATTCTTTTCAGAGGTGCTGGTATTCTCCTTGTTCACCCTTTTCTCTATTTTCTTCCTTATCTCTGTCTGGTGCTATGGCTGGCACTCTGGCTGCCATCTTGGATCAAGTCAATGAAGGCCACACTTCAGGGGGTTGGAATGATCTGGAAGGATTCTTGATTGCTAGTGATTTTGTGAAATATCCATACTAGTCATGGGTGTTTTACCTCTGGACTTCATTAATGCACAAAACAAATAAATGTCATCCTTGGTTAAGCCACAAGTAAGTTTTTTCTTGTATGTGTAACTGAACCTAAATGCTAACTGATGTGGTCTCTGTTATTACCTAGTGTGGAGACAGCCATTTTATGACATTCTTATTATCATTATTATTATTATTGCAAAACTATCTATTAAAGAAAAACACAAGGCTATCCCTTAAGTATTCTTGCCTGGAGAATCCCATGGACAGAGGAGCCTGGCGGGCTACTGTCCATGGGGTCGCAAGAGCTGGACACGACTTAGTGACTAAACTACTACTACTACCCCTTAACAAAAAAACAAGAATGAGAGAAAGAGAAATTCATCTTAGATGAATTTATCCAGATTTTTGCAATCAGAATACCAAGAAGGAAGCCATTTTTATGACAGAGTACATGCAAGGTTTGTGATCTATAAAAAGGTGTAAGTTGATTTCTGTTTTTTTTCAGCATTATAAACTAGATGTTCTGTGTGACCTTTCTGATGAAAATAACTAAAGTCACTGAATAAAAGATCTAAAAAATCATCCTTTTAAATGAACCAATTAGATGGTAAAAGAGTAAGGAATCCCAGAGTCCAAAAATTCAATCAAGACAGAAACTCAGAGAGGGAAACAGAATGCTGAGGCCAGTCTTGAGAATATTTGTGGATCCTGGTGACCTTGAACTTCAGTTTTCATGGCGTCATGGATTGTGACTCCAGATATTTGAATGATCAAATATAAACTTGAAAATAGCTAAGCATACACTGTTCAAAGATATAATTGACAATATTGACAATTATGGCAAGGAACTGGAGCTATAAAAAGATCTACTTAAAAATTCTAGAACTAAAAATGACAGTAACCAAAAGTAATAAACAAATGGATGGGCATAAGAGCAGACTATGTATAGCTAAAGAGAGTATCAGTGGACTGGAAGGTAAGTCAGAAGGAACTATGCAGAATAAACTAGGGAGAGACAAAGAGATGGAAACTAAAAAAAGAGGGAAAGAGAGACAGGATACAGAGCTAAACAAATGGATAATTAGAAGAGGAGAGAAGGAAGGGGACATGACCAGCATTAAAAGACCTAATGGCTGAGAACTTTCCCAAAACCGGTGGGGGGTACCTCAAACCACAAATTAAATAGGGCTTAGAAACTACTTGCAGAATAAATGAAGAGAAATGTGCACCTAGAGATATCTGGGTAAAACAGCTAAAAACCAAATTACTGAATTGTGAAATGTTGAAAGCCTTACGTTTGAGGTCAGATACAAGATAACGCTACTGGCTAATTCCATTTGACATTGTACTTGAGTTCCTGGCCAGTGCCGTAGGGCAATCCAAATTAAAAAAGAAGATTTAGAAATTCTTTGCAGATGCTATGATAGTTTATGTAAAAAGCTTGAAGATTCTGCAGATAAATTATTCAAATTAATAAGAAAATTTAGCACAGTTTCTGGATATAAATCAGTAAAAATAAGCAGGGACAGAATTTATAAATAAAAGAAAGATAATGTTAACAATAGCATAAAATATCTATGTAGGAGTAAATACAAAAAATGACATGTAAGACCATTATTTATAAATTTACAATCATTTGAGAAGACATTGAAGGAAAGATAAAAGTAACAATAGAAATATATGCTATGTTCATGGATTGGAACACATACATATTTTTTTGCTTTAACTTTTTTAAACATAATTTCAAATATGTGAAAGATTACAAGAATAGTAGAAATAAATGGTGGAGGGGGGAACATCTTCAATGTGAAATAGGGCATGTAGGAAAAAACACAGCTAACATCATACTTTGGCATAGTCAATAAAGCAGAAATAGATGTTTTTCTGGAAACTCTCTTGCTTTTTCCATGATCCAGCGGATGTTGGCAATTTGATCTCTGGTTCTTCTGCCTTTTCTAAAACCAGCTTGAACATCTGGAAGTTCACGGTTCATGTATTGCTGAAGCCTGCCTTGGAGAATTTTGAGCATTACTTTACTAGCGTGTGAGATGAGTGCAATTGTGCAGTAGTTTGAGCATTCTTTGGCATTGCCTTTCTTTGGGATTGTAATGAAAATGGACCTTTTCCAGTCCTGTGGCCACTGCTGAGTTTTCCACATTTGCTGGCATATTGAGTGCAACACTTTTACAGCATCATCTTTCAGGATTTGAAATAGCTCCACTGGAATTCCATCACCTCCACTAGCTTTGTTCGTAGTGATGCTTTCTAAGGCCCACTGGACTTCACATTCCAGGATGTCTGGCTCTAGGTGAGTGATCACACCATTGTGATTATCTTGGTCATGAAGATCTTTTTTGTACAGCCTTTGACTGTGTGGATCACAATAAACTGTAGAAAATTCTGAAAGAGATGGGAATACCAGACCACCTGACCTGCCTCTTGAGAAACCTATATGCAGGTCAGGAAGCAACAGTTAGAACTGGACATGGAACAACAGACTGGTTCCAAATAGGAAAAAGAATATGTCAAGGCTGTATATTGTCACCCTGCTTATTTAACTTATATGCAGAGTACATCATGAGAAACGCTGGGCTGGAAGAAGCACAAGCTGGGGTCAAGATTGCCGGGAGAAATATCAATAACCTCAGATATGCAGATGACACCACCCTTATGGCAGAAAGTGAAGAGGAACTAAAGAGCCTTTTGATGAAAGTGAAAGAGGAGAGTGAAAAAGTTGGCTTTAAGCTCAACATTCAGAAAACCATCAGATCATGGCATCTGGTCCCATCACTTCATGGGAAATAGATGGGGAAACAGTGGAAACAGTGTCAGGCTCTATTTTTTTGGGCTCCAAAATCACTGCAGATGGTGATTACAGCCATGAAATTAAAAGACGCTTACTCCTTGGAAGGAAAGTTATGACCAACCTAGATAGCATATTCAAAAGCAGAGACATTATTTTACCAACAAAGGTCCATCTAGTGAAGGCTATGGTTTTTCCAGTGGTCATGTATGGATGTGAAAGTTGGACTGTGAAGAAAGCTGAATGCCAAAGAATTGATGCTTTTGAACTGTGGTGCTTGAGAAGACTCTTGAGAGTCCCTTGGACTGCAAGGAGATCCAACCAGTCCATTCTCAAGGAGATCAGTCCTGGGTGTTCTTTGGAAGGACTGATGCTAAAGCTGAAACTCCAATACTTTGGCCACCTCATGCGAAGAGTTGACTCCTTGGAAAAGACTCTGATGCTGGGAGGGATTGGGGGCAGGAGGAGAAGGGGACGACAGAGGATGAGATGGCTGGGTGGCATCACTGACTCGATGGACAAGAGTTTGGGTGAACTCCAGAAGTTGGTGATGGACAGGGAGGCCTGGCGTACTGCAATTCATGGGGTTGCAAAGAGTCGGGCATGACTGAGTGACTAAATTGAACTGAACTGAACATTATACTTTATGGTGAAAGACTGAAAACTTTCCCCCTAAGATCAGAAACAAGACAAAGTTGTTGGCTCTTGTCACTTTCAGGTAACATTGTGCTGGAGCTTCTAGCCAGGGCAATAGGCAAGAAAAAGAAATGCAAGGCATCCAGATTAGAAAGGAATAAGTAAAACTATCTCTAGTCACAGATGACATGATTTTGTATCCTAAGGAATCCACTAAAAAGCTATTAGAATGAATAAATGAGCTCAGCGAGTTGTAGGATAAAAGATCAAGGTACTAAAATCAATTGTTTCAATATACAGCAACAAACAATCCAAATGAAATTAAGAAAACAGTTTATTTATAAATCACAAAAAGAATAAAATGCTTAGGAATAAATTTAACAAAAGAAGGGCAAGTCTTGTACAACAGTATGTTGTTAAAGGACAATAAAGAAGATCTAAATAAGTAGAAAGACATCTTATGTTCACAGATCAAAGAACTGATGTTAAAGTGGTAGTACTGTGGGCTTCCCTGGTGGCTCAGAGTTTAAAGCATCTGCCTGCAATGTGGGAGACCTGGATTCGATCCCTGGGTCATGAAGATCCCTTGGAGAAGGAAATGGCAACCCACTCCAGTATTCTTGCCTGGAGAATCCCATGGACAGAGGAGCCTAGTTGGCTACAGTCCACAGGGTCGCAAAGAGTCGGACATGACTGAGCGACTTCACTTTCACTTTTCACTTTCACTGTCCAAACTGATCTATGGATTCAATACAATTCTTATTAAAATTCTAGCTGGTGTTTTTGCAGAAATGGACAAGCCAATTCTAAAATTCACATGGAAAAAAAATAAAATTCACATGGAAATGGAAGGGATTCAAAGCAGGCAAAATAATCTTAAAAAAGAAGAAAGTTAGAAGACTCACACTTCCTTATTTCAAAACTTCTAACAAAGCTTCAGGAATCAAGACTATATGGTATTGGCATAAGGATAGACTTTTTAATTAATGTAATAGAATTGAGGTCCAGAAATAAGCCCTTACATTTATGGTGAATTAAATTTTTTGAAAAGGAAGCCAAGACAATTCAATGGAAGAAAAAATAGTCTTACAACGAATGGTGCTGGGACAACTGGATATGCACCTGCCAAAAAATAAAGTTGGATTCCTACCTCACACCATGCACAAAAAGTAACTCAAAATGGATCAGAGACCTGATTATGAGAGCCAAGACTATATATCTCCTAGAAGAAAACATAGGTGTAAATCTTCATGACCTTGGATCAGGCAATGATTTCTTATATATGATACCAAAAGCAGGAGTGACCAAAGATAAAAATAGATAAATTGCACTTCATTTAAATAGTTTTATGCAGCAAATGATACTACCAAGAAAGTGAAAGCACAATCCACAGAATGAGGGGAAATGTTTACAAATCATATATTGGATTAAAGGGGGTATAGCTCAGGGGCATATATTGGACAGAGGGCTTGTATCTATAGTATAAAAAGAAACCTTACAACTTTATGATAAAAAGACAAAAGATTCAAATCTAATAATGGCAAAGCATTTGAATAGATATTTCTCCAGAGATGATGTACAAGTGGCCAATGAGCACATGAAAGATGCCCAACACCATTAATTGTCAGGAAGATGCAATTTCAAAACATCATGAGATACTACTCCATACCCACTAGCATGCTTGGAATCAAAAAGATGAACGGGGACTTCCTTGGAGATTCAGTGGTTAAGACTCCATGCTTCCACTGCAGGGGACATGGGTGTAATTGCTGGTTGGGAAACTAAGATCCCAAATGCCATTCAGTGTGGCAAAAAAAAGAACAAAACATGTTGATGAGAAAGTGGAGAAACTGAAACCCTCATACATCACTGATAAAAAGGTAAAGTGGTACAGCTGGTTTAGAAGTTTGATAGTTTCTCAAAATGTTGAACATAGAGTTGCCATATGATCCAGAAATTCCACTCCTAAGCATAGTCCCAATAGGTAAATTGCATGGCATATGATTTATATCTCACTATAGTTGTTAAAAAGAATAGTATATAGATTTTTTTCTATACCTTTCATAAAGACTTCCCAAATGTTGACATTTTACTCTGCTTTATTCTTGTCACTTTTATCTGTACACACACACACACACACACACTTATAACACATTTTCTGAATTTTTTAAATCAATTAAGACACGATGCTACTTTATCTGTAAATATTTCAGAGCGTATTTCCTAAAAACAAGAAACATTCTCCAATCTCAGCACAGTTCAGTTCAGTTCAGTCGCTCAGTCGTGTCTGACTCTTTGCGACCCCACAGACTGCAGCACGCAAGGCCTCCCTGTCCATCACCAACTCCTGGAATTTACTCAAATTCATGTCCATCGAGTCTGTGATGATATCCAACCATCTCATCCTCTGTAGTCCCTTTCTGTGGCTGCCTTCAATCTTTCCCAGTATCAGGGTCTTTTCCAAGGAGTCAGTTCTTCACGTCTGGTGGCCTAAGTATTGGAGCTTCAGCTTCAGCATCAGTCCTTCCAACAATTATTCAGGACTGATTTCCTTTAAGATTGACTGGTTTGATCTTGCTGTTCAAGGGACTCTCAAGAGTCTTCTCCAGCACCACAGTTCAAAAGTATTAAGTCTTTGGTGCTCAGCTTTCATTATGGTCCAACTCTCGCAACTGTACATGATGACTGGAAAAACCATAGCTTTGAGTATACAGACCTTTGTCAGTAAAGTAATGTTTCTGCTTTTTAATATGCCATCTAGGTTGATCGTAGCTTTTCTTCCAAGGAGCAAGTGTCTTTTACTTTCATGGCTGCAGTCTCCATCTGCAGTGATTTTGGAGTCCAAGAAAATAAAGTCTGTCACTGTTTCTATTGTTTCCCCATCTATTTGGATGATGTGATGGGATCAGATGCCATGATCTTTGTATTTTGAATGCTGAGTTTTAAGCCAGTTTTTTCACTCTCCTCTTTCACTTTCATCAAGAGGCTCTTTAGTTCCTCCTCATTTTCAGACATAAGGGTGGTGTCATCTGTGTATCTGAGGCTGTTGATATTCTCCCGGCAATCTTGATTCCAGCTTGTGCTTCATCCAGTCTGGCACTTTGCATGATGTACTCTGCATATAAATTAAATAAGCAGGGTGACAATATACAGCCTTGATGTACTCCGTTCCCAATTTTGAACCAGTCCGTTGTTCCATGTATGGCTCTAACTGTTTATTCTTGACTTTCACACAGATTTCTAAGGAGGCAGGTAAGGTGGTCTGGTTTTCCCATCGGTTTAATAATTTTCCACAATTTGTTGTGATTCACACAGTCAAAGGCTTTAGCATAGCCAATGAAGCAGAAGTAGATGTTTTTCTGGAATTCTCTTGCTTTTTATATTACCCAAAAGATGTTGGCAATTTTATCTCTGGTTCATCTGCCTTTTCTAAATCCAGCTTGGACATTTGGAAGTTCTCAGTTCATGTACTGTTGAAGCCTGGCTTGGAGAATTTTGAGCATTACTTTGTTAATGCGTGAGATGAGTGCAATTGTGTGGTAGTCTGAACTTTCTTTGGCATTGCTTTTCTGTGGGATTGGAATGAAAACTAACCTTTTCCAGTCCTGTGGCCACTGCCAAGGGTTCCAAATTTGCTGGCATATTGAGTGCAGCACTTTAACAGCATCATCTTTTAGGATTGGAAATAAGTCAGCTGGAATTCCATCACCTCCACTAGCTTTGTTGGTAGTAATGCTTCCTCAGGCCCACTTGACTTAGCACTCTAGGATGTCTGGATCTAGGTGAGTGATCACACTTTTGTGGTTATCCGGGTCATTAAGATCTTTTTTGTATAGTTCTTCTGTGTGCTTTTGCTACCTCTTCTTAATATCTTCTGCTTCTGTTAGGTCCATACCGTTTCTGTCTTTTATTGTGCCCATCTTTGCATGAAATGTTCCCTTGGTCTCTCCAAAGCTAGGTCCATGAATCAAGGTAAATTGGAATTGGTCAAACAGGAGATAGCAAGAGTGAATATTGACATTTTAGGAATCAGTGAACTAAAATGGACCAGAACAGGTGAATTTAATTCAGATGACTATTCTATCTACTACTGTGGACAAGAATCCCTTAGAAGAAATGGAATAGCCCTCATAGTCAACAAAAGAGTCTGAAATGCAGTACTTAGATGTAATCTCAAAAATGACAGAATGATCTCTGTTCATTTCCAAGGCAAACCATTCAATATCACAGTAATCCAAGTCTATTCCCCAACCACTAATGCCGAAGAAGCTGAAGTTGAATGGTTCTATGAAGACCTACAAGACCTTCTAGAACTAACACCAAAAAAAGATGTCCTTTTCATTATATGGTACTGGAATGCAAAAGTAGGAAGTCGAGAGATACCTGGAGTAACAGGCAAGTTTGGCGTTGGAGTACAAAATGAAGCAGGGCAAAGGCTAACTTAGTTTTGCCAAGAGAATGCACTGGTCATAGCAAACACCCTCTTCCAACAACACAAGAGATGACTCTACACATGAACATCACCAGATGGTCAATACCGAAATCAGATTGATTATATTCTTTGAAGCCAAAGATGGAGAAGCTCTATACAGTCGGCAAAAACAAGACTGGGAGCTGACTGTAGCTCAGACCATGAACGCCTTATTGCCAAATTCAGGCTTAAGTTGAAGAAGGTAGGGAAAACCACTAGACCACTCAGGTATGACCTAAATCAAATCCCTTATGATTATACAGTGGAAGTGACAGATAGATGGAAGAGATCATATCTGATAGACAGAGTGTCCGAAGAACTATGGACAGAGGTTCATGACATTGTACAGGAGTCAGTGATCCAAAGCATCCCAAGAAGAAATGCAGAAAGGCAAAATGGTTGTCTGAGGAAGCCTTACAAATAGCTTAGAAAAGAAGAGAAGCAAAAGGCAAAGGATAAAAGGAAAGATATACCCATCTGAATGCAGAGTTCCAAAGAACAGCAAGGAGAGATAAGAAAGCCTTCCTCAGTGATCAGTACAGTACAGTTATGAAAATCACGAAAATAACACTGAAACAATATTGTGATCTTACCCTTGATCAGAGTTTGCCAATTGTCCCAATAATGACTTTTCTAGAAAAGGAGCACATTTTATCATGAATTACATTCAGTTGCCATGTCTCTTTAGTCTCGTTTAATCTGGAGCAGTTCTTGGGTCTTTGTGGTTTACAGCATTGACATTTTTCAAAGGCGTAGGCCGATTATTTGAAAGAGTATCCTTTGTTTTGGTTGGTCTGACATTTCCTCACCATTAGATTCAGGTTTTACACTTTTGGTAGACGTTTCAGAGAAGCGACGTGGTGGCGCATGAGACATGGAGGCACGTGATGGCAGTTTGTCCATTACCGGTGAAGATGTAACTTTGATGGCTTAGTTAATGGGATGTCTGCCAGGTTTCTCACCTGTTGAGTTACTATTATTTTCCATTTGTGTGTGTGGGCCACATTTTGAGACTATTTAAACATTCAGTTCTTTGTCAGACTTTCACCCAGCAGTTTTTTCAGTCACTGATCATTTTTACTTGAGTCAGTCATTCCTATGATGGTTGCCAAATGGTACCTTTACAGTTCTATCATTCATTCCACACTTATTCTTTGGTTTTACTGTGAAGAAGAACTTCCCTTCACCTCTCCGCATTTACCTGTTTATTTATACCAACACAGAGTCATGGATTCCTTACCTTCTGGAGGAACAGGATGTTCTAAGATTCCTCCAGACCTTCCCTGGCCCCCACTCCTAGGATCTGCCATTTATCCTAGGATCCTTAGTTCATTTTGAGTGGATAATTGTTGTAATTAGAAACCTATTGGGAAATTACACACACACACACACACCACACATTTATGTATAACACATTCATGCATACATGTAGATGTTTGTGCTTAGTCTCTCAGTCATGTCCAACTCTGTGTGAACCCATGGACTGTAGCCCACCAGGCTCTTCTGTCCATGGAATTCTCCAGGCAAGAATACTGGAGTGGGTTGCCACACCCTCCTCCAGGGGATCTTCCCAACCCAGGGATTGAACCCAGGTCTCCCACATAGCAGGCAGAGTCTTTACTCTCTGAGCCACAAGAGAAGCCCATGTAGATGTATATCTTTGGATATATATGTACACTTTCACACATCTGTATTATCAATCAGTATTTAATGTCTATCTATTTCTCTATCAATGATCTATCTCTCTGTCTCTTTCTCCACGAGTTCATACTGACATCTCTGATTCCAGGTTCACTCTAGCATTCTTCCCACTTGCTTACTTGTAATTTCCTTCTCTCATTGAGAAAGCTGGCTCACATCACCCTCAATTCATGTGTGTATTTGCTCAACCCCAGAACACTCTGAAAGCAGTTTCAGAATTGTCAACTCATATCTCTGCAAATAAGAAAGCTACTCTCTGGAGTTCAATATTTGTTTGTAGTTCTTTGTCTTTAACTTAAGGGCAGTGAGGCCAAGGACTGTGTTCAAAGGTTACCTGGCTTGGTCCTTTTCTTCCCCTTTGGGGTGGTTATACATTGATATATGTGTTGCTTCATTTGTTTTTGTTTGTATTTCATTTTTTAAGAGATGTCCCCCTGTCCTTGTGATTTTATTTTAGGTAATTCAAAATTTGGATGCTGTCTGTCTTCTGGTTATGCTGAGGGGCATGGGTTTTGTGTGGTCATATTTGTTCTTGTTTTTCTTAACTGATTTTTGGTTTGGAAGCTGTGTTGAGAGTTTCAGATATATGGACCTTGCCACCATTATCTTGGCTACCCAGAAGTCTCCAAAAAATCAAAGTTTTGAGCATGTTTTGAACATTTCCATTTGATTTATTGATTGACTACAGTAGCAACCTAAATGCCATTTAAAAAATGGAGCTTGACAAGGTAGTTCTTAAATGTATATGGAAGAGCAAGCAAATGGTCAGGTGGACGGAGCTGCCTTAGCAGATTCTGAGATGGATTCTAAAGGGACAACATTTAAGCAGCTGCAGTGTTAGCAAAAGGAGGGACAAACAGACCAAGGTGGCAGAATAGAGACAGTGGGAGCAGATGAGCCGTGTGGAGAAATTCAATGCATGACGAAGTTGGCACTGCAGGTCCGTGGAGACAGATGTTTTTCAATGAAAAATCCTGGGACAGTTGGTAATCTGCATGGAGGATAAGGTCTGACAATATCAGGCTCTCTGGGCAAACCACGAGAAAACTCAGAGGCTGCAGGCCCACAAGCCGTGGGAAAGTGATTCATCCATCCTTAGCAGAGTGGAGGGCTCATGTGATATTTGGCCCAGGGGCCTCCCCCTGCCTGTGATCATTACAGAAACTCACCCTGAACATCAGGACACCTGTCCACGAGTGTGTCAAGCCACCCTGTTTGTAACAGTACAAAAGATAGACTCGGGCCCACTGTCCATCAAGATGACCATGGGACTCAGTGTCAGCTCTTAAGGGGGAGCATGGGTGAGTCTCAAGATTCCCATGTTCAATAAGAAAGCAGGTTCGAGAAGAATACACACAGCATGATTCCATTTATGTACACTTGGAATCTGGCGAAAGGAAATGTGTTGTTGGGGGATGGACGCATACAAAGGTGGCGAGACTATAAGGAAAAATTCAAGAAAGAGGTCCTGTCTGAAGCAGGGGGAAGTGGGGTGGGGTGGACAAGAAGGGACACCCAAGGTCCTTAAAGGCAACGTCACCTTTCTTTTTTCCAAGCTGAGCAGTGACTAAGCAGGGCCTGCTGGCATTGACCTTCCTACCCACATACATTTTGTTGGTACTCTTTTTTTTTTTCAATTTTTACTTTGAAGTCTTCATTGTTTCCTAAAGTGTTAAACATTTTAAAAGGAAAAGCAAGCTTTCAAAATTTCAGGCCCTTCATATAAGCACCTCCGCCAAGTCCAAAAATCTTCTTTACCACCCTAGAAGCAAGACATTCTCAAAGAACCATGTTGGTACTCTTTTGTGCCTTCTCTTTATCTAGTGGGCTTTCCTGGTGGCTTTGAGGGTAAAGCGCCTGTCTGCAATGTGGGAGACCTGAGTTCGATCCCTGGGTGGGGAAGATCCCCTGGAGAAGGAAATGGCAACCCACTCCAGTATTCTTGCCTGGAGAATCCCATGGACAGAGGGGCCTGGTAGGCTACAGTCCACAGGGTTGCAAAGAGTTGACTGAGCGACTTCACTTCCTTTCTTTTTTCTTTATCTAGTAGAAACAATTTTAGAGACTAAGACTTCTGCGGAATTATCTCTGGTGAGGCGCTGGGATCCTGTCCTGGCTGGAAACTTCATAAGCCGGGTTCTGGCGCCTTCCCAGGGAGGAGGGCCCAGTTTTCTAGGCCCACAGTCCTAATCACAGCAGCTGGAACCCCGGGCAGGGCGGTACCCACAGTTAAAATGCTACAGGACTTCTGCACACATCAGTAAATTGCAGCTCAGATGCTCCTGGTCTGCTGTTCCCCTGCCCCCATCCTGATCCTCTAATGAGGGTTGTGTGGGGCCCACGAGAGGCCCCCTAAGACCTTCTCTTTTGCCCCCACCCCAGGCCTGGGCCCCCTGTGCCCCCCTGGGCCAAGCAGCATGGGACATTGGAGCCGCACCTCCTGGGGCCTCTGGTCTGGGAGGAGGGAAGAGTCAAGGTTATGTTCGCTCACTGGGTCCCTTCGCCTTCCCGTCCTCAACCAGTTTGCCTAACCACCAGGTCACCTCCAAGCCTGCATTTGGAATTCAAATGAAGGAGTTTATTTCCACCTTTTATTCCAACAGCGGCTCCAGCTTAATCAGTTTTCTAATGATCAATTTGCCTAATTAAAAAAATGAAGCATTTGGAAACCAATTCACTGATGGCCCTTCTGTCTCTGCGGTGTGTTTCCAAGCCTTGCTTTGTGCTGGGCTAGGGGTGACGGCTCTCCTGGGGGATCTTTTGCTTCTTCTTGCAAAAGTAGCCATGTCTAGCTATAAAGCATCTCCTAGAGCAGCCCGCCTGGATCTACACAGAGAAGGGGCAAGTGGGGCGATGAAGTACTGCCCTCGGTACCTGCCTGTCACATCCAATCCACACAGGAAAACAGGGCTGGGAGACACAAAGAGATGTACAAAACCCCTGAATACTTATTCCCCGAGCAAAACAACTGTAGGGGAAGATCTGTATATCAAAACACACACACACAAAAGAAAGTCCTTCAAGCACTCCAGGGATGAGCAAAGGGAAGAAAGGCTGGTTTGGACCTAACAGCTCTGCTGTCCCTGGCCGTTGACCCTGGGCAGGTCACACCAGCCTCCTCCTTCATAAAACGGGGCAAAACAGTGTGTCCTTCACATAGGTGAGGATTTAATTGGGTTAATCCATTTACTGTTTACCGTGAAGCTGGCCTGGAGATCCACTTCAATGGCTGTAGAAATACAGAATAACGCGTGCTGCCCTTAGTTAGAGGAATGCTTTTTTTTACATCTTAAAATGCTGACAACTTGGGAGAAAAAATCAGGCCCCATAGCTGCAGCCCCAGCCTCATAGTACTTTCTGAAAGGACCCTCACCACCTCCCTGGGATTGTTTCTGCCTTTCCCTTTGCCTGGAGAGCTCCACGCAGGTCTCTCCATTAGCATCCTCCCTGGGAAGCCTTCCCTGAGTCTCCTACCCAAGCAACCAAGCAACCAAGAGCCTTCACCATCTTTGGGGGGCAAAGCCTGTTACCCCTCTTTCTGCCCCCCTTCCCTCACTCAGAAGCTGTTAATGGTGGTAGGGGGTCACCCCCCACCATCGGGCTAGTTACCCCTAGCCCAATGGAGGGGTGACTCAGAGAGTGTCACTCCCTACTCTTCCAGCTGCCTTCTGAGCCTGGAGTGAGGTGTGGGGAGAGCTGGCTCTGTGGCCTTGGGAATGGGGGTACCCACGTCTCCCCACTGGGGTCTCAGGAGGCTTACTGGAGTGCCCCCCTCGATTGGCCAGGGGGTACTGAGAATGCATGTTGAGAAGGAAAGCTTGGGACCCTGCTCGCCTCTGCTTTGGGGGGCAGGAATCGTGGGTGGCCAGAGGGCCAGTGTCGGGAAGGGGGCACCCACCTGGAGAGGAAGCTGGGCTGTGGACATGGCAGGGGGCAAGAAGACAGGGCTGGCCGGCCACCTGAGTCCTTGGTGAGGAGGGGCTGAGCCCACCCTGGGAAAGGGGTGACCTTTCAGCAGGAGTTACAGTCAGGGATGGAACAGGCCCCCCATCCCCCGCCACCTCGACCTTGGGCTGGTGGCACCAGACAAGGCTGGCCGGCCCCAGCCTTAGGAGCAGGGCAGGGGGGTATTGGGAGGGGAAAGGAGGTCAGAGCTACTTGTCTCCATTCCAGTGCATTCCAATCCTGGGGAGGCAGATGGGGTGCTTCAAATGAGATGTGAGTCTGGGCTGAATTTTAATCGCCCCCAGGGACTAGAAAAATGAATGAGTCAGGGGTTGAGGGGGTAGGGACGGGGGGTGGGGAGCTGGTGAGCGGCATAAACAAAGCCTTTTGAGTGAGTTCCACCGGTGGGGAAAGTTCGGGAATGACCAGTAGAGACCCAGGAAGTGCCAGAGGGGCTGCAGGTCAGGTCCGGGTGTGATTTCTGTTCCAGGCTCTGAGTGCTCAGTCCTCCTGCCAGGCCTTGGGGCAGCCTCCTCACCCCAGCACCCCATGGTGCCCTCCCTATCCCAGGAGACCTTTCTCAGAACTAAGGCTGTGGGGACAAGGTGAGGCCCCTGAGTTGTCTTGGAAAACTGAGTATAGAGAGGGTCCCTGAGTTGGCACAGTGGCTGCCTGCAGGTTTGGAGACTGGAGGGACTCTGATTCTTGCCTACTCTCCTGGGAGGGTGGCAGGCCACCTACAGGGCATCCTTGGGCCCGTGGAGAACAGACCGGGTCCCAAAGGGAAGCTGCAACCCCAGGGGCCCCCAGCTCAGAGCTACCAGCAATTTCTAGGTTCCAAATGGCAGGATGCATAAGGGTGAGACCCCAGAGTCTGTTGCGCTTGCAGGCTGTGGACACACAAGACATTCCTCCCACTCACCGTGTTCTGGCCAAAAGAGAAATGGGCTCCTCTGTGCCAAGAACTCATGCCCAGGGTCCAAACCAGCGGTGCCTTCTGCCCAAGCACGTGTTGGCTCTAGCATTTGGAATTTTTTTCTGTGTAGTCTTTTTTGCAAGGCCTCTTGATCTGTGTGCTCAAGGAGTATATAATGCCTTGATGTTTACTCTCTGGCCCTGGGGAGAGATCTCTGGGACTAGGTTTTTTTTCTTTTCCCCCACCATCTCGCTTGCTTTTGGCCACCGCAGCTGCACACCCAGCCAGCACCAGCATCCCGTTGCGGGAAATGGCTTCCACCGCGCCCGCTGCTTGGTAGCAGAGTGGAAACCATGGCAACAGGAAGCAAGGAGGATCTTCCCGTCACCCTGTAGAAAGGGCAGCCTATTTCTGGGACCTGAGCCCAGTTATTCACTAGTTCTGCATTTTGATGTGAATTTCAGTTGTTGAGATCCGGCTTGGAGGGTGGTGGACCTGAGTTTGTGGAGGCTGGTTAAGTGGCCTGCTCCCTTCTCTCTCTGAAGGAGACCCAACTCCTGGCCCCAAAGAGGGCTGTTTGTGCTGCCACAAGACTCAATCTGTAGCACCCAGTCGGATCCCTTCTTTTGCCTGAATAGGGGAGATGGGTGCTTTGGGTGTTGACTAGGGTAACAACCGGATTGCATGAGCTCTTCCTGTTCTGAGAGCCTGTGTCCAGCAGAGAGGAGCCTTTCAGCCACCGTGGCAGCACAGAGGAGGCTCTGACATGGTTGGTGAAGAGACTCAACCCAGCAACGAGCATGCCCCCAACACGCCTGTACACACACTTTGACACACACAGCTGCACTCTCCAGCTGTGTGGCCTTTGATGTAGTCGACTCTGCCCCCTGGTGGTAGGCTGTGGCCAGCACACCGGGCTCAGGGCAGCAGGCTAGCCCCCAACTCACTGGGATTCCTTCTAGCCTTGACTTAGGAAGACCGTCTTTGGAGATCAAGGAGATAGGAGACTGGTCTTCGGATGCTACATCCAAGGAGAAAACTGCAGGCTAAGGTTGGGGTGGGAAAACTTCTGAGAGCACCCGCAGCTGGCCTCCCCCAGGCCATTCTTTCCACCCACCACCTGCCCCCACCCTCCTTGGCTGACCAGCCCCCTCTCCTTGGGTGACCGCAGCCCCCCTCATGGCTGTTGAGGCTTTTCCAAACTGGGGACAACTCTTTGATGGCTTCCCTCCTCCTCTCTAATACCTAATGCCTAACCCTCACCCTCCTGGGGGTTTACATCCCATATAGATTTTAAATAACCCACTGTGATAGCCAGAATTTTGACTCTCACGTCCTTGGTCCTCTGATGTCGTACTCATGAATATGTTATGCTGCACAGCTGAGGTGACTTTGTAGATGTAATTAACGCTATTAACCAATTGACCTGAACATGGGGAAATTAGCCTTGATTATTGGCTAGGCAGTGTCATCACAGGAGCCCTTAACAAGCAGAGCTTTGTTGGCTGAGGCCGCAGGGGAGTCAGAAAGATTAAAAGATATTGAGAAGGACTCCACTCGCCAACTTGAAGATGAAGGGACCACAAGTCAAGGAAGCAGGGAACTTGGCTCTTCTGCCTCAAGGAAATGGATTCTGCCAACAGCCTGAATGAAGTTGGACACAGAGCCTTGAGTTAACAGCCCAGCCCCATAAGACATCTTTTGGTTTTATTTTGAAATTGTTATAGATTCACAGGAAGTTCCAAAGATAGTACAGGGGAGTCTTGCGTGCCTTTCTCCCAACTTCCTCCATGGTGACATCTTATGTAACCACAGCACAGGAGTCAATTGTTTCTGAGATGAGGGTTTGGGGTCTTCACTTTCCCTTCCAGACCTGACCCATTTGGGCTGGCATCCACGTGCTGGGAGGCTTTGAGAAGCCGACTGACCTTCTTGGATCTGACTGCTTCATCTGCAGTCTTTCTATCTCTTTTGTTTCCCAGTGCTCTGGGGTAAAGATTATGCCCTTCTCAGGCCTTCTTCTCTCCACTGGCAGAACTTGTGAGGGGCCCACGCAACCATCAGAAGCCACATCTGTCTTCTCTGCTGTCTCTGTAGCAGATGGTAAGGTAGGGCTTAATTACTCCCTCCCATACCCCTTTGTGTGAGTTTCCTTGGGCTGTGGCAACAGAGGACTGCAAACCGGGTCAACAGAAATGGATTCCCTCCCATCTGGAGGCTCTAGGGAAGGACCCTTCCATATCTCTCCCTTCTGTATCTCTTCCAGCTTCCAGTGGTTGCAGGCATTCCTTGGCTTGTGGCCACATCACTCTTAAGCCCTGCCTCTATTGTCACACGGCCTGTGGATTAAAGTCACTGGTGAGAGGCACTCGGGTCAAGATGTCTCCGTCAGCCCCCACTCAGGTCGGTGGATCCTGGATGTGTGGAAGTGTCAGGCCTGGGTGTTTCCCCATCTCCAACAATCCACTCAACTCCCCTCCCCAAGGGGGAGCAAAGTACCGTGCGCCATTATCTGCCCTATTTCAGGACTTTGAGGGTGGGTCTGTCAGTTCACCAAAGAAGAAAATGGCAACCCACTCCAGTATTTTTGCCTGGAGAATCCCAAGGCCAGAGGAACCTGGTGGGCTGCCATCTATGGGGTTGCACAGAGTTGGTCATGACTGAAGCAACTTAGCAGCAGTAGCAGTAGCTGTCAGTTCACTTGTCTCTGAAGAGCACAGGAACTTTAAAAATTAACAGCTATGGAGATATGTCAGATACCATAACATTCACTCATCTAGGCTGCACAGTTCAACATGTTATTTTTTTTAACATATTTACCGAGTTATGCACTCATCACCATAATCTAATTCCAGAACATTTCCATCACGCTTTCAAAGAACCCCTGTGCCAGTTACCAGTCCCTCCTGTGGCTCGTTGGTCCCTTACCCCCACTGATCCACTTTCTGTCTCTGGATCCATAGCAGCTGTTTGTGCATGTCTGTGGCTGGATTGCATCTTCTGACCCTCATGCTGACTCTCAGCCCTTCTCCTGAGGCCCAACTTGGCCTCATAGGAGATCTCATAGGTGCTCAGAGCTCACTCCACTGTTCTCCGTATTGAGTTTGTCTTCACTTGAAACTCATGTAGTCCAAAGGAAATAATCCAAGGCAGTAGATAAACCAAGAACTGTAATCTCACCAGTGTTTGTGCCTGGGAGGACACTTGCCGGGTAAATAGAGCTGTCTTCTGGCAGCCGGTATGGCTCTTGTGGGGGCTCGGAGAGGGAAGGGCACTGATCGGACTTCGTTTTTACAAATGTTGTTGTGTCTGGAGCCAGGGCAAGGCTACTAAAGGCAGACACTGTCTGCTTTGTCCCAGCACCAGGCCTGAGCCCGACTCACCGGGCACTCAGCTGATCCGGGAGGGAGGAGACGAGCCAGGAGAACAGGCCCGGAACCCAGGAATCCCCGAAGGGAAAGCATTTAGGGCAGGAGGGCGTGTGTTGTGGTCACTGTGTGCAAGTGAGACGGACACCCCCACCCTGAATGTGGTTTGGATGTGGAGATTGATGGCCCCACACCCACTAAGAGGTTATGAAAAAAAATCCCTGGCTCTGAGTCTGAGGCCCCCCAGGGTGCTGGGAAAACAGCTCAAGTGCATGGTAGACTCTTTGCTCTAGCTGGGGCTGGGGGGAGGGTATCCTGATCAGCTTGCCCAGACGTGGGGGGACAGGGAGCACGAGGCTTCAAAGCTTTCCCAGATGTGGGGGGTGGTGCCTGAGGGGACACAGAGCACAAATCTTCAAAGCCGTCCAGGTACAGAGCCAGACTATGTACCAAGCAGTCAACTGCAACGGGTGGCCGCAGGTGGGAGACAGCTCAGACATGACCCTTGACCTTGGCAAGGGCTATGGTCCGAATAGGCCCTCCCCCAGACTGATCTGGTGAAGTCAGAAGGCCCAAGGTGATGGTGGTACCCGGAGGTGGACTTTTGGGAAGTGATGTAGCAGAGCCCTTGTGGAATTAGTCCCATTCCAAAAGCATCTCAAGAGCTCCCTTGCCTTGTCTCTCCTGTGAGGCCAGAGTGAGAAGCTGGCTGGCTTGCAACCCAGAAGGGGGGTCCTCCCTAGAACCCAACCCTGCTGGCATTCTGACCTTCCAGCCTCCCAGAACTGCGAGAAATCCATGTCTCTGGTGGTTTTGTTCCAGTAGCCTGAATGGACCAAGAGGATGGAATGGGGCAGGGTGGGGGACCAAGGGCACAGCGTGGAATCCAGGGACACAAGTAGCTTCAAGGATGCGGTGTTGAGAAGGGTGGGTGGGTGGAAGGCAGTGGGGGGTGGGCAGGGAAAGGGACCCACAGGGAGGCCTGAGCAGCTGCCTTCACTGGCCCAGAAGGTGTCAATGAGGCAGGGGGCAGGGGAGGCAGGGAAGAAACGGTGATAGTGTGATAGTGGAGTGAGAAGTTTCCAAGGAAAAGTGGCAGGGCTTCCACTGATTGGTTCTTGGGTGGAGGCCCCTGGGGAGCAGGTGTGCAGGGCAGGCCCTTTGGAGGTGAGCCCTGCCTTTGAAGAGCAGGTGGGCTTTCCCGACGTCCCGCCCGGGCACAGCTTTCCTCTGTGCCCCAAACGCCTCTGCCCTCCTCTGCCTCATCTTTTGAGCTTCAGTGTGACCCCCTCACTCGCTCATTAGTGGACAGCCCCCTTGTGAGGAGGCTGTGGCTCCCTTGGGGTCACGGAGCATGGTCAGGGGTAGATAAGGAGTCTTGGCAAATATCACAGAGTCCTCTTCCGAGATGATGTCTACCCTGCCTTTATTGACCATCTTCTCTCTGCGGGGCCTGGAGGTGATCCCCAGGTGAGGTCAAGGGGGCAGAATGAGGGGGGACAAGGCAGGGAGTGCCTCGATAGCGGATGTGGCTTGCTGTGAGAGAAGAAATGCTACCCCGAGGTTGGCTGGCTCCAATTGGTGGCTTGTGAATGATTCACTTATCAACCACTGCACCTAGGCGGCCTGCCAGGAGGGTGCCCTGTGACCCAGCGCTTTCAAAATTAATGTGTTCATTGAGTCATTCCCTTGAGTCACATTCGCAGGCACCTATTACTCGCTGAGCCTAGACTCCTCAGACCACAAAAGGCCCAGGGGAGAAGGAGGAATCCTAGGGGCACTGTTTAAGCAGCAAGCCCAGTGGGCAAGGAGGTGACAGGCAGGCCGCTGGGCCACGGGCCAGAGGGAAAAGTGATACAGTTTGGGTGTGTGCACGTGCACACCCCAGTGGACAAGGAGGGAGTGTCTGACTTGTGCGTGTGTCTGTGTGCGCATGCGTTTCAGGGAGGGGGCATGTGCGTCCGACACAGATGTGGGGAGCTGGGAGGGGTCAGGGGGGTACTGCTCTGGTCTCAGGGACAGACAGCAGTGACGGAGTGATCAAGGCATGACTTGATCACCTAGATTGCTGGTCATTTGTTATACCAGGCCAGGAGGCTGGGGGCCCCAAGCCCCTTCACAAGCATGCACACACATGCACACTCAGAGGTAATCAGCCCAGAGGGCCTGCCCCTTGCCTTGGACAGAGGGAGCCAGGGAGAAAATGTGGGGAGCAGTTCCTTCACTGGGCAGAGAGACCATAACCTTCGGGGAGCTGCCCAAGGCCTTTGCCACGAGTGACCAGTTAGCAGGGTGACTTCTCCAGGACTAGAAGGTCAGGCAAGGCCTTGGGCTTTCTCCTGAGGTGAAGGGGCCCTGGAGGCTGTTAAGCCAGGCAGGGTTCCCTTAGTCTTGACCTGCAAAAAACTCACTTTGGTGGCTGCTGTCATGGGCAATGGTAGCCACCCCACTCCCACCAGAGATGTGTCCATGTTCTCATCCCTGGAACCGTGTGCATGTGGTCTTATTTGGCAAAAGGATCTATGCCGATGTGCAGATGTGATTAAGGACTGCAAGTTGCTACCATCCTGGATTAGTCCATAAATGCAATGACAAATAGGGCAGAAAAAAGAGACAGACACAAGGGAAGAGGCCATGTGACAACGGAGGCAGACACTGGAATGATGCGGCTACAAGCCAAGGAACATCTGGGGCCACCGGAAGCTGGGAGACAAGGAAGGATGCTGCTACAGAGCCTCTCGAGGGAGTATGGCCCTGTTGACACCTTGATTTAAAGTTCTAATGTTTTAAATCACCTACTTTGCTGGTCATTTATTATAGCGGTGCCAGGAAACCAAGCCAGGTGGTGTAGAGAGGACCAGGTCGGGGAAACTGACTAGGGAGGGGCTAAAGAAGATAAAGGTTGGCCTTAAGGTGGCTTTTTCCTCTCAACCTTCCAAACTCTCTCAAATGATAGGAACTGTCTGGCTGTATCAGAATGACCAGAGTGCACTGTCTATCAGTAGCTTGGGGGTCCCTTTGGGGTTGTACATCCCTAATGCCTGATGCAGAATTTCCTACTTGTGGAAGACACGAAGTATGGGATTGCACTAGGAGCTGGATATTCAATTAACACTCATTGAGCAAACATTTAAGCTCCTCCCTTGCTGCCAGGCTGGAAATGAGAGCCGCGAGCAGGTCCCCCAGGGATGCTGGGCCCCTGGAAAAGCCTGACACAAACAGCCCTACTAATTGTCCTCATTTTGTGCACAGCGCTTCCTTCGGGGCTCATCTGTAGGTCTGGGAAACTCTGGCAAAGCCGGATTTGGGTTTTAGGAACACTGAGATTGAACCCCACGTCTTGTCCAGGTGGGAGACACCGTTGTGAGCTCTGGTAAGCGTCGCCTTGGCCCCACGCTGGGCCACCAGCCCGGAGCGACACCGTAGGGACTTGTCGCTCAGGCGTTAGGGCAGTTGTTTTCGCGCCCTGGCCCTAGGACTGTAGTAACCTCCCTGCGCATTGGAGGAGTAGCCTCCCGGGTTCCCCGAGGCCGCCTGTGGGCTCCCAGGGGCGGAGTGTGAGTCTCCGAGGGCGGGGCCTACGCCTCCTGAGGCGGCGCGGGATGACTTCCGGAGTCCAGGCTGAGGGGCGGGGAGCGCGCCAGTCTAACAGACGCCTGACAGGGTGGGCCTGTGCGCTTGCGCTTGATCTGGCGCCTGCGCAGTCGGCCGGGCTCGCCTTCAGCGCCCTCACCCGGGGGGGTGGGGAGGGCCAACCCAGGCAGGGCGGGGCGGCACCTCGGCTCCCGCGGCGAAGACACCCCGGGAGTCAGGCGCCACGCGTCTGGGCGTCTCTCCTTCCGGTGAGGGGCTCTGGGTCTGTGGGGCGGGGCCTCATGGAGGCCGGCGGCCCCGGGACCTGCGGAGGAGGGGCTGAGACCCGGGGCTCGGAGGGGCGGCTGGCACCTGAATCGAGGGTACACTTCCGAGTGACAAGGTTCATCATGGAGGCAGGTAACCGCGCCGGGAAGAGGGCGGGACGTGGTGGCCGGAGCCGCTGTGCTGCCCTTGCGTCCAGCCGGCCCCCAGCCTGTCACGGGAGCCGCGAGCAGGCGGGCAGGGGCTACTGGAGTAGGGGACCCGCTTCCCGGAGGAGGGGGACCTGCCAGACGCGGAGCTGGCGTGGCTGAATGGAAGGCAGAGACCGGGCCTACCCTGCCCTAACGGAGGCTAGGCCTGTGGGTTCTGGCCTCAGCCTTGACGCCACGCCCTGCCTCCTGGGCTTTTGGCCGTTTCACGACGGGCACCTAGGCCGCAGGGAGGATGTGGCAAGGGACTGGCCCTAGCTTAGAAGGTGCCTTCCGACACACCTGTCTCCCAGCATAAGGGTACACCGGCACTTGGTCACATGGAACCTTCTGGAACATGCCATTGGTGGCGCTCCTGACAGGTCCCGTCACAGCGAGGACCCAAGGCGCACCCTCCGTTCTGAACCCTGACACGGTGTCCCCTGTCTTCTTGGGCGCCCCTGCTCCCAAGGCTGAGGCTAGGAAGCCAGTTGTATTTCCGTGAAAAAATTGTTTCTCTGTCAAAAATGTTAGGCTGTTTCCGATCTTGGTTACTTTGTGGTCACCCTGTGGAAGAGGGGTTTAAGTGTTTCCAACTGGCAACCCACTCCAGTGTTCTTGCCTGGAGAATCCCAGGGACGGGGGAGCCTGGTGGGCTGCCGTCTATGGGGTCGCACAGAGTCGGACACGACTGAAGCGACTTAGCAGCAGCAGCAGCAGCAGCAACCCTGACTCGGCGTCCACTGTCGTGTTGAGCACCGCTATTTCCAACGGGGGAGGAAGCCAGTTACATTTCCGTAGAAACGTCGTTTCTCTGTCAAAAATGCTACATTGTTTCCAATCTTTGTTACTTTATGTACACTCTGGGTTTGAGTGAGCGGTTTGAGTGAGTCTGCTTTCAAGTCAACATAAGCGGACTCTGGAGAAATAGTTTAGGACCATTAATCCCAGTGGTGTGTACATTTAATTTTCAAAACGTTTTGAAAAGTGTATAAAGAAGGATGGCAGTGGCCCCTCATATATGCCAAATATATGCTTGGAAGGTCTGTGTAAACCAGGAAAACATGCTACCCTTGGAGGCTCACATGTAGCAATACCACCTCATCAGACATCTCTGAGAATGATGGGTCCCATGTAGGAACTCTCTGCATAGAACTTCACTGTCTAAAGTCAAGTTTAAACCTTGACGTGCTTAGGTTTTACTAAGTGCTAAATGCTGAAAGCTAATGTTAACATGTTTGCATATGTCCTTCCTCTCATGTTTTGCATATGCCCTTGCTCTCTCTGTGTGAGGCTGAATACTGGTCCAGAGATTGCCCCATCCTAATCCCCAGAACCTGGGACCGTTAACCTCATGTAGCGAAAGAGATTTTGCAGGTGGGATTAAGCATCTTGATGTCAGGGAACTGTTTTAGATGATCTGCTGCACCTGATATAATCACACCCATCCTTAGATATAGAGGCAGGAGAAGTAGACGGCAGAGGAAAAGGCCATGTGATGATGGAAGCACAGTTAGAAGATGCTGCACTGCTGGCTTTGAAGCTGGAGGAAGAGGCCACGAGCCAAAGATTGCAGGCACCTCTAGAAACTGGAAAGGGCAAGGAAATGGATTCTCCCCTGGAACCTCCAGAAGGAACCGGCCCTGTAAGAGAAAAAACGTGTTGTTTTTAGCCAATTTGTTTATGGTAATTTGTTCCAGCAGCTCAAGGGAACTAATATATATTTTTAGGTGGAGGATGTTGAACACAATTTTAATGATCATTGGTTGTTCTCCACCTTCCCTCAGTCTGTGGGGTGTCAGGTTAACCTTCCTTTGTTAACCCTGGTCATTGTGAATTTGTTTTAGTTCTGTGACCCAGTGCAGTGATTTCATTAGTAGCTTTCTGAGGGATTTAGGGCTTTTAAGGCCTAAATCAAACTATCATGCTCCAGTTTTTGAGTTCTTTCTGTTCCCTTTTCAGTATCTTGCTCTTCTTTCCTCAAGCCTGGCTGTGGCCATTGATGTTGCTTTTCTCCTGCTCGGCCTGTGGTTGCCTTTAGCAGTCACCCTGCTTCCTTTGCTTGCCTTTTCTGACCCTGTGGACTAGTACCCTAGTGCATCAGGATCTGTGGCATCTGTGTGGCACTCAGAGGCCTTTTTTTCTCTTGTCACCTTGGCAGGGTTTTGGTTACGAGCTGCAGAGGTGGGAGTGACCTCTAGTTAAATGCTTCCTCACGTGGAAACAGACACACAGCTGATGCTTTCAAGATGTGCAGAAAGGGATATGCTAGGAACAGATCGGGGAGAAGTTTGAAGCCTTGGGGGCTTGGGAGACATGAGGAACCTGCAGAGCTATGAAGGGAAGGCTGCACTTGAGTGTGACCTCCAGGGGCTCATTAGCCTGTCAGAGTCTGACAAGCCTGCCTCTAAATTCCTCAGGTCAAGGACCCCGTGGAAGGGTCGGCAGCCCCTGTCAGCTGGGCCCTGGGCTCTCGGTGGTGTCTGAGCAGGCGTGTGTACCCTCAGTGCCCAATTCAGTGGCACACCTCACACTTCACAGGGGGTGAGCTCTGGATGGATGAAGCTCTCCCCTGCGTGTTTTCTCTTGGTAGGTGTCAAGCTAGGGATGCGGTCCATCCCCATCGCCACCGCCTGTACCATTTACCATAAATTCTTCTGCGAGATCAACCTGGATGCCTACGATCCCTACTTGGTGGCCATGTCTTCCCTTTACTTGGCCGGCAAAGTGGAGGAACAACATCTGCGCACGCGTGACATCATCAATGTTTCCAACAGGTAGTGGCTTCCAGTGTCTCCCAGGTGCCAGCAGTCAAATTCAGAAGGAGGCACCTGGGTGGCCTTGAACTGGGGCCAGGAGCTCCAGCAGCAGAGGCAGAAGTCAGTGCAGTGTCAGAAGTCTAGGGGAACCTGTGCAGCAGCAACTGGGGCCAGATTTGGGGGAAACCTCAGAGGCCTGATGGTGTACAGAGAGGGGTGGAAAGAGGCTGTCACAGGCTAGAGCAGAGGAAGCTTGCAGAGGGGCACCAAAGAAGATTCTCACGGTGTCTTGGACAGGACAGATCAAAGCAATTGGGTTCTGGGGCTGTTGTCCTATTTAGATGGTGTGGAAACTGGGTCAGAGTTGCCCAAGAGTGTCTCTCACAGCTCTGGGCCTGAGTAGCCATGTTCCTGTTAGGGAAGAACGTGGGGGTCCAGCCAGCTGGATGGGCTGCGCCAAGGCCCAGTGGGTCTGGGAGAAAGCAGTTTCTGGAAAGTTACTGACTAGCTGGGCATCATAACCCTTCTAGGAACTCTGTAATTGTTAAGGAAGAAAGCTATTTTGTGCTGCTTCTCTTTTAATAAACAGTTAATGGAAAAGCACTCCCCACCCCATAAACATGACAGGTTCACGATGTACTGAGAATGACTAGGAGAAAAAAACAGAGAGGGCACTGCAGGGGGGCAGCTGGAGTCCACTTGTAATTACCAGGGCCCAGCAGGGAGGCCAGGTGGGCACGAGGGGAAGTTGTAGGGCTCACTAATTGGATATGGGCACCCAGGTGGGTTCTGTGGGGAGCTCAGAAGACGAGAGGGGAGCTGGGAATGATGACTCAGTGGCTGAGAGTTCTGATCACTCGAGTGTAAATCCTGTTCCCGTACATCTTAGTGATCTTGCATAGGTGGGAGTCTTGTAGACAAATAAGGTGTACACAAAGACAGAAAGATCTGGAATGAAAGAAAGACAATCTGGTAAATAGCTGAAATACTTTTATGTTTCTGAGTGTGTATCATCCCTGTGTTTAAATACCTTCCCTAGGCCCAGACTGAGTGCCGTGGGCATTGCCACCCCCGGGTGCAAAGAGCCCATGTCTTGCTGAGTGCCATGGCACAGCCACTGGGGCTGACACTGGAGGCAGCTTCTTTCCTCCCTGGTTCCTGTTTTTATCCCCTATGCAGACATGTAGGTGGACCCTATGCTCGTCGATGGCAGAGGAGCTCTGGTGTGTGTATCTGGACGCCCCATGATGGGGCTCCTGGGGGCACCCCCTTCTGTTGCCAGCCATGTTGTTTCTCTGTTCAGGTACTTCCACCCGGGCAGTGACCCCTTGGAGCTGGACTCGCGCTTCTGGGAGATCCGGGACAGTATCGTACAGTGCGAACTACTCGTGCTGCGGGTCCTGCGTTTCCAGGTCTCCTTCCAGCACCCACACAAGGTACATGTGGCGGGGGTTGGTAGAAGGGCAGCAGTCACTTATGGTTCCCAGCGGCATGAAAGTCTTTGCTCTTTATCCGGAAAGTGCAGTCACCTGAGCCTGGAGCCACATGGGGCCCCGATGAGGTGCAGTGATGCTCGGGTGGCCTGTCTCATCCCCACTCCCAGGGTTCTCAGGCAGCTCTGATTTCAGCTTCTGCCTTTCTGCCCACTCGGCTGTGGCTGAAAGCTGGGATCCATGTGCCCTCTGAAGCCTGTGCCTGTCCCCAGACCCATATAAGTTGTGTGTTCACTGACCCACAAAAGCGGAGGCAAGGCTGGTTTAATGACCTGCTGGAGCCTCTGTTCCTGGGAGTTGCTACTCCGCCTCACGGCTCACATGCAGCTCATCTGTGCAGAAAAACCCTGAGAAAAGCCATGTCACTGACTTCACTGCTAGGAACACATTCCTCCCAACAGCAGAGCTATCACAGAAAGTAGCCCTGCAGCAGACTCCTTTGAGGGCCTGAGGCCTCATGTGGGCAATTGGTGGGTGGACTGCAGAGAGAAGGGGGAGGCACTGTGATGTGGGCCTCTGCACTGTGATTTTGTCTGTTTCCCATTGGAATTTTTGTCGAGTGAGTTGTAGATTTAGAAGGAGTCAGAAGAAATAGCCCAGCCTCCCCAAATGGCATTTTGCAAAACTTGAATAAATACAAGATAACAGTCAGGGTGTGGGCACTGATACAGCACCCCTGCCCAAGTTCCGGGTGTTGCTTGCTTGTCACGTGTACTGGTGGCCACTGCCTTGGTTAACATATGAAACAACAACTTGGTCACCATGGAGGCCTTCCTATTGCCCCTGTTACCATGTCTTCCATGCACCACCTCCCTAATCCCAGAACCCATGGTGGAGATGCTCAGCAGTCGTGGTTTGTGTCGGTGCACAGTGCAGGGCTCCCTCCCCGTGGGCTCAAGGAGAGCATGTGTTCAGGCAGAACAGGAGCTGACAGTCAAGCTGGAGGGTGTTCAGAGACTTGAGCTCCCCTGATGTCCTGTCTCTGGCTGGCCCGTGGGGGCTGTGGTCTGTTCTGCAGATCAGGCTGCTGTTTCTGGAGCTTTATGTTTGGGCTGGGCCAAGGGGAGAAGCAGAATAATTGCTGATGGTGTCCAGAGCAGGGCCAGGTTGACAGAAAGGCCCAGGCAGGTTTCAGGAGCTGGGTTCAGAGGACAAGAGTGGGCGAACCCGTGGGGACCTGGGGCAAGGGTTGGTGGAGGTGGACCTGGTGGCAGGGAGACGACATCTGATCTATGATGTATACACACCGTGGCAGTTTAGGAGAGAGAGGCCAGCAGGGGGAGGGCCTGCAGACTCCCAGTTAAGGAGGCAGGTGATGGTGGGGGGCAGCTGACTGGCGTGTCTTTACAGTACCTGCTCCACTACCTGGTCTCGCTCAAGAACTGGCTGAACCGTTACAGCTGGCAGCGGACCCCCGTCTCCATCACCGCCTGGGCCTTGCTACAGGACAGCTACCATGGGGGGCTATGCCTCCGCTTCCGGGCTCAGCACATAGCCGTGGCAGTAATCCACCTGGCCCTACAAGCCTATGGGGTCGAAGTGCCTGCTGAGGCCGAGGCTGAGAAGCCATGGTGGCAGGTGAGGTGACTGCATTGGTGTGTGTCCCCGCCCCCCCCGCCCCCCCCGCCCCCCCGCCGCCTTTTCCCTCCCTGAGGACCTTCAGCAGTCCCCACACCAGGTGTCAAATGTCTTTGTAGTAATTACCTGCAAAGAAAGATACAGGCTACTGGGGAACCCTGAAGCTTGAAAATATCCTGTCGCCATAGTCTAAGCTGGGCTCTTCCCTCTTGATATTGTGGATGTTTGCGGGGTTCACACTGGGCATTGTTAGGTGCAGGGTGGCATCACTAGCCTCCACCCACTGGATGCTGAGACAACCCAAGTGGTGTCCAGACATTGCCAAGTGTCTTGGGGTGGGGAGGGGATCACCCCTGGTTGAGAACTACTGAGCTCAAGCAAGCACTTTTATTGCATTGAATGAGAGCTTGCTGTAGATGAGACATCAGTAAGTCTGGCATCACATTCAAAGTATCAGGGGTGCCCTAAAACGACAGTAGGTTTTACTACCTAGGCTGGTAGGTAGGTAGATAGGTGATAGATACAGAGATGGATCAGTGATGAGTGGATGGCCGGATGGATAGATGTTACAATGGGAATGTCGACGGATGATGGATGGGTGGGTGGATGAATGGATAAACAGAGGAGATAGATGACAGCCCTCCTCCTCAAGACCAGCTGGACCCAGGCAGCAGTTTATTGAGAGCTGGGTCAACTGTGTCCGCCAGAAAGGCTGCATGCAGTCCTAGCAGGTTTCCCTCAGTAGTCCCACCATTGCTTAAAATGGGATTTTGAGATCATTCTTTGTTTTTCCTTTCCCATGCTTGAAATCTGCTGTTCCTTTCTTCATGAAACGAAGCTCATTGTCCCTCCTCGTCCTGGAATGAGATTCCATGTGAGCAGACTTTGAATTGCTGGAAGACTCCCCCTCTTTGTGCACTACCCCTCCCCTGCAAACCTACAGTGGCTGCCTCCTCCTTCCTGAGCGCCGCCCCCCCCGCCCCCACCGGGCTGCCCTTCTTCGGAGATAGCAGCTTCTCTCTGTGCTTCATTGTCCTTTCCTGCCTGTCTGTCCTTCCCTCTCTCCTGAAGCCAGGGATCTTGTCTGCTTCATCAGCGGCCCCAAGCCCAGTGCCTGGGCCTGGTGGGTAGTAGGTGTGCAAGTGTCGTCGAACAAAGGCATCTGTGGCCCCAACCTCAGGCTGGATGTAGCCTGATGGCAGCTTGGAGGGGGGAGCGGGAAGGGTGGCTGTGTGGACAAAAGCATTGCTCTGTGCTGGACTTCTTGGGGACTTCCAGATCGTGTGACCCCCTGCATCCCCCCTCTGTTGAATCAGGTTGTGGGCCTCTTTTCTGGGTGACACACTTCCCCTGGATGAGCCTACTTCTCTGGGCAGCATAGCCGCACTTCCCTTGTTCTTTGCTCTCTCTGGGTGGCTCTGGGCTCCGTGCACTGGAGCTCTTGGGCCTCCTCTGGGCGTGTGAGGGCCACTTGCTTGCTGATGAGAGACACCTCCTGCTCACGTGCTCCCAGCTGCCACCTCTGTGATGTCACTTGTCTGCTCTGGGTGGGCTTCCCACGCTGCTCAAGAGGCTTGACATCCCCCCTGAAGCCTGTCTGCCCTTGGGTGTGGTGGTGGCAGTGGGGCGGCCCTTGGCATCCAACTGCGTTGGTCCTCTGGGTGGATGACACTCCAGCTCTAAAGCAGTAGTGAGTTGTAGCAGAACTCAGAATTTCCATCCTTTTTAAGGCTGAGTGCCGTTCCATGGTATAGCTGGTCTGCATCATGTTAGTCCATCCTCTGTGGATGGACTCTTGGGTTGCTTCCAGATTTTGGCCCTGGGCTACTTTTTAATGGTCATTTCTTGGCTTGGGGTCTCCAGAAGCATTCAGGTAGTGGATCCTGACAAGCAAGCCCATGTTTCTGAGATATTCATTTTCCACCCAGAGTGCGGGAGTAGGGGGGGTGGGAGGGGAATGGCTGATCTTCCTGAGCTGGATGGGGAGGGTGGGGTTTTTTCCAGGTCACTGTCTCCCACCTGAGATGACAGCCCATGATGGGTTCAAGCTTCCTTGCAGCAGGGGGGGACTCAGGTCCAGCTTTTGCCCCGGGTCAGCCCCAGACCTGGAGCCCAGGCAGCAACCCCCAGGCCTGGGGGCCACAGCATCCAACCAGGGACTTCTTGTTTTGCCTTTTACTTCTGGTGTCATCAGGGGTCCCCAGGAGTACCCTTAAGCTCCATGTGTCACTGGGAGGATTCCCAGAGTTCAGAAAAGCCATTATACTCATGGTTATGGGTGCCAGGGTTAGTTCCTGGGGAAGGATGCAGGTTGAAATCAGCCAAGATAAGAGGAATGGAGGTATGGCCCAGGAGAGAGTAGGTCCAAGCTCCCAGGTCCCCCTCTCATCAGGCAGGGCTTAGCAGTCCCTTCCCAGGAGCAGGGCTAGGGCCAGATCTTACTTGGAAACAGGCAGGGTTACCCCTTTCATTTGGGCCCCTGGGGACTCACCTTGCAATTTTATAAGCTCTGTGGCACAGTCAGGGGGCAGTCTGAGCAATTTCCTGGTGGTCCAGTGGTTAGGACTCTTGGCACTCTCACTGCTGGGACCTGGGTTCAGTCCCTAGTCGGGAATTAAGATCCCTCAAGCTAAGTGTTGCCACCAAGAAGAAAAAAAAAAAGGTGGTCTGGTCCAGGCTAGAGAGCAGGTCCATGTGTTCCTCAGGGGCTGGACTAGGGTGGGGTGTGTCCAATCTACTTCTGGAAATGGACCCCCCCAGAAACCATGGAGCTGAGAGCCTATGGGTAGGAGCCTGTGATCTGGGCCCAGCTCTGTCACTAGCTCCCCATGTACCCAGGACAAGTCTCCTCTTCTGTGTGAGCTGGATGATCATGAAAGCCTCTTCTGTCTGGAATGGTCTCCAATAGCAGAGTCCCCATGCCATCTCCACTCCCGTGTACTGTGGTTCTGTGCTTAGTGGCAGGTACCTTGTTTAACCCAGAGGGAGTCTAACCAGAGCCTGTTTTCCTTCTCCTCCTTTTTAGGTGTTTAGTGAAGACCTTACCAAGCCAACCATTGATAACATTGTGTCTGATCTCATTCAGATTTATACCATGGACACAGAGATCCCCTAAAGCCCTGGTCCAGGCCTCCCCAAAGAGAAGCCCAGGACGCTTGGCAGCCTGGGGACAGCACCGCCAAAGGGCTGTGAAGGCCAGCTCCCAGAGGACCAGCTGGGAGGGCTGGTGAAGGCGATGACTGTCCCCAGCAGCCGTGGTTGGGACAATGACAAGAGTCACGCCTTCAGTGGGCAGGCTGAGAGTGTACCGTGTGGGGCGGCTCAAGGCCAGTCGCTGCGTCAACATTTGTGCTTTGAGAGGACCTGACTGCCGTTGAAGAGTGATGTTATCAGCAGGAAAATCTAAGAAGCTATGGGACTGCACCCCTGGGGATTTTTTAAAAGCCAGATTTATAGAAAGTATGAATGAATGTTCAACATAGATGGAATTTTATTTTGTGTAATAAAAGATGATAGAAATCAACTGAGATGCCCAGTGTTTGCTGTGTAGCCCGTGCTGCCCTAGTGGTCTGTGGGTACCATCCAGACTCGATTTCTCCTCAGAGGCTCTCCAGGTGGAATTGCCCTTCCTACAACCTGAGGTGCCAAGGGCAGACCCTCCACCACTTCTGGAAGGGCAGGATGACACAACTTGTGCCCATGTCACAATGGCACCCCCTAGAGGAGCCCACGTGACCTTCCTCTGCTGGGATACTTGCAGGGCTTGGCAGTAATTCTGCTTGGTGAATGGACTTACATTTTGGAAGGAGGGGTTAAGGACTATGGTTTGAGATCAAGAAATCTAGATATGACCAAATGTATCTAGAAAGTTACAGATTTTTTTTAAAGTGCCAAGATGGTGAGACTAGATGCAGAGTCTAGTTAATCTCCAGCCCAAATGTCCTTCTTCCTGGGAGAAAGGATCCAGGCTCCATGCGTGCTGGTGGGACCGTCCTTCACCACGATAGTGTGGGGCCTGGGGGACTGTCCCAGGCACTTCACTGCATTTCCGAGCTTGTCACCCAGGTAATGTGGGCTCTGGACACTGGCCACCATGCCCTCTGGCACCCACAGGTGTGGGAGCTGGTTGGCATACCTGGGGTCCACTGGGTCAGGGGCATAAGGAGGAGTCATACCTGGGTGCTAAGTCAGGCAGCAGGGCTCCCTTGAGTTATGAAGTGACTGTGTTATTTGGCTTCAAGGTGAAGGATATGAGCCAAGGTCCCCTTTTCCACTTTGTCCTTCCCTTTGAGGACAGAATTGGTGCCCAAGCTCTGGGCCTGGGCTTTGAGTGTGGATGGTAGAGGGTGAGGGCCTGGCTGGGCTCTAAAGGCAGCTTTGGCTTTCTTGCCAGTCCTTTCCACCTTGTGCTTTCTAAAAACCACCTTGCTTCCATCACCCCCTTTCTCCCCACAGGCTGGGTGTAGCCCCCCACCCTGGGACTTGCCTGGCCTGCGTTGACTAGCTCTGTCCTTGGTGTCCCCACCCCAGCTGAGAGCCACAGAGCTGAACTGGGTGAGCTCTGGGCTGCGGGGCTAACAGCAGCCTCTCTGAAGGTTTTGTGGCCCTAAGTTTCCTCTCAACGATTATCAGGTATCAGGCAAGTTCCTTTGTCTCAATGGGACTCAGTTTCCCACTGTGTAAATCAAGCAGGTTAGACCAAAACATTTCAGAGTGTGAGAGCTATTTTAACTCCCTCAACCCATGTGTGTTATCTGTCACACTGCCCTGGGGACTTAGGGGATCACTGAGGGGTTGTCTGTGTGTGTTGTCATTTGAACAGAGGTAAGGAATGGTATTGGGACATATGTGACACTTTTGGGGAATATGTGACATGGCCAGCTCTGCTTTGTAAGGACAGTTCAGTCACACAATATGAATTAAAATCTGGTTCAGAGTGGTTTTCTTTTATTTGCTTTGGCTTCCTATTACTGAGGCTTTGTAAAAGATAATAGGGATTAAAGAGATACGATCTTCTGTCTTTTTTATTTTAGGTTCAAAGAGGTCAATAATGAGAGATGAAGATTTTCTAGAACCCCAGGCCGCCAGGAACTTTTTAGTCCAGAGCGCATCTTAATTAAAATGATAAATACTTCCTTGGCCTGTCAAGCCAGAGAAAGGAGGGGGCAAGCTAGGTCCTCGGAGGGGCTCGGTCCATCTCTATCTCTTCTTTTGTAGCTGGGATGGCGAGTCTGGTGTCCCCCAAAGACATGGTCACGTCCTAAGTCCCAGAACCTGTGGAGATGGGACCTTATTTGCAAATAGAGCCTTTGCAGTGTCATCAAGGTAAGATGCGATCTTACAGGAGTAGGGTGGCCCTCGTGCAATATGCCTGGTGTCCTTTATAAGAAGAGAGACAGACAGACACATACCAGGTGGAGACACAAGCTCATAGGAACAAGGCCCCATGATGATGCAGGCAGAAACTAGACTTATTTGTCTATAAGCCAAGGACTGCCAGTGATGTCAGAAATGGGAAAACTAGAATCTGCCTTCTGGCCTCCAGAACAAGGAGAGAAGAAAGGCCTGCTGCTTAGGTCCCCTGAGTTTATGGCACCCACCCATGTTCCCAGGCTGCCTGCTGATAAGAATGGCTCCCAGCTTTGTGAAGGGATGGGCGTTGTAGTATTTTCCCTGCCTCAAGGCATTGGTGAATGACCAGTTTTTTTTTTTTCCCTCTTGGCAACCTGAGTCCTATTTGCTCATGGAAGTCCACGGAAAACAGAAATCAGATATAGATGAGTAATATCTCCCCAGAAGGCACAGCTATCTTGATATGGTGTTTGGCCCAACCTCCACTGACTTTGCCTTCTTATTTGAGAGGACCTCGTGTATCAATGAAGCCAGAACTTCTTGCTATTCGTTTCTCTGCTGTTTGCTGCCACTTGCCTTTGGTCTTTTCTGAAAGTATGGCCTCAGGTGGTTGGGAGGGAGCTTAGGAGCCATTTTACTCGTTTCTTGGCAGTTTCCCTGGAAAATGCTCCCTCTGGCCCCGCCATGTCTACCAGGGTGATGTGCACAGTGGAGGAATAGAAATATGAGGAAATAGGATGCAGGGACTTTGGGCCCTGTTTCCACAGGAGTCATTTGCAAATCATGAGCCAGGGTTACCCTCGTGGCTCTGCTGGTGGGGCAGAGAGGCTGGGCCATGCAGCTTGGCTGTCCCCAGGACAGATTGTTTGCACAGATGGCCCCAGCACAGATGTTCAAAGACACCTGATGTGTGAAGGCATGAATGGTGCAGTGACCCTCGGAGCCAGTGAATGAGGGCAATAATGGCCTTTCTTTCCATGGCTTTGGTTTAAAGAGGAAATCTGTGATGGCAACACTTGTACACTGCTGGGGGGAATGGAAAAGGGTGCCATGGAAAATGGTCTGGCTGTTCCTCCAAAAAGTAAATAGAAGATTACCATAGGTGGAGAACAGTGTGGAGATTCCTTAAAAAACTGGAAATAGAACTGCCATATGACCCAGCAATCCCACTGCTGGGCATACACACCGAGGAAACCAGAATTGAAGGAGACATGTGTACCCCAATGCTCATTGTAGCATTGTTTACAACAGCTAGGACATGGAAGCAACCTAGATGTCCATCGGCAGATGCATGGATAAGAAAGTTGTGGTACATATACACAATGGAGTATTACTCAGCCATTAAAAAGAATGCATTTGAATCAGTTCTAATGAGGTGGATGAAACGGGAGCCTATTATACAGAGTGAATGAAGTAAGTCAGAAAAAAAACACCAATACAGTATTTTAACACATATATATGGAATTTAGAAAGATGGTAATGATGACCCTATATGTGAGACAGCAAAAGAGACACAGATGTAAAGAACAGACTTTTGGACTCTGTGGGAGAAGGTGAGGATGGGATGATTTCAGAGAATAGCATTGAAACATATATATTACCATATGTGAAATAGATCACCAGTCCAGGCTTGATGCATGAGACAGGGTGCTCAGGGCTGGTGCACTGGGATGACCCTGAGAGATGGGATGGGGAGGGAGGTGGGAGGGGGGTTTAGGATGGGGGATACATGTACACTCATGGCTGATTCATGTCAATGTATGGCAAAACCCACTACAGTATTGTAAAGTAATTAGCCTCCAATTAAAATAAATAAATTAATTAAAAAAAAGATTACCATAGGATCCAGCAATTCCACTTCTGGGTATCTACTGAAAAGCAGTGAAGACAGAGGCCCAAACACATATGCGTACACCTGTGTTCACAGGTGCACAGTTCATAGAAGTCAAAAGGTAGAAGGAACTCGCATCCATCGATGCATGCCTGGATGAAGAGAACATGGCCCAGCCCCACAGTGGAGTGTTTCAGCCTTAAAAAGACAGCCACTACAACATGGCTGGACTGACAAGACATGATGGTCAGTGAGAGAAGCCAGACACAAGGACAGAACCCATATGACTCCACTGGTATGAGGTGTCTAGAGTCGTCAGACCCTAGACAGAGAGTAAGATGGGGGGCACGGGCTGGCGGAGGAGATGTTGGTGTCTAATGGGGCAGAGTTTCCATTGGGGAAGTTGGGCAGTTCTGGGGATGGCCACACACCACGTGAACATACTTAATGCTGCCAACCTGGACACTTAAAAATGGTCAAGATGCTAAATGTGATGTTATCTGTACTTTGCAGCAGTGAAAATAAAAAGACACCATCTGCATGTGTGCCAGGGTTCTGTCATTCAGGTGGTGTTCCCCACCCCACCCACCTCTGAAGATGCTAGTCTGGACATTCAGGTGAGGCCCTTCCAGGTCAAGACCATTCAAGTCTGACCACACAGAGCAGGTGAGCCGAGCACTCTCCTCCTTCCATTAAGATCAGCAAGGTGGCTGCACCCCCGGGAACCCCGCTGTTCCTGGGGCTCACCCCAGCTTGATGAAGGGGAGAACACCACCTCTCTAGCTTCAGAGGAGAATTCACCAAATAATAAATCACACACATTACCCAGAATGAGATTGTAGGAGCGTTGCATTTTTTTTTTAATATACAGAAATTTTGGTCTAGTCTTAAAATTAGGAAATTCAACTACAGACTTTAAATTGTGATGCATCTGTGGTCTTCTTCATTAAGTTATTTTTGTTCATCTTTTTTAACAGGCAGATAAAAATGTAAAACGGATTTAATAACTGAACACAGTTGACCAAGCCATTCCGTATAAGATAATGCTTTAGAGAGAGGGGCTTCCCAGTGAGACAGGGCCCCCTGGTCTGAAGACGCACAGAAACGAGAGCAGCGGTCTGCACCCCACACCCCGTGGAAAGGCACCCGGGGACTAAACAGTCGCCAAGCACAGGAGGCGACTGGATAGCAGCAGTGAGGCTTGCGCTATGTGTCAACCATGTGTCCTACCAGCGTGTCTACAACAGAGGATGAAAAGAAGCCCGTGAGCATAGTGTTCCGTGTGCATCTTCTTCCATTTCAACATTTCCAATTTGAATTCTTATTTAAGAACACACAGACCTGCGACAAATTGAGTTGCCCTGTTTGTTGTTGTTTAAACAAGGACATTGGAGAACAATTTACAAATGGGTAACATTCTCAATGTGCCCTTTGGAAAAAAGGGATGGCTTTAAGTTATCTGTAGCTGGCATTGTAAGTGGGATTTGCCTTTCTAACCGAAATTCCTTGGCCCGAGATATGACTACTCCTGCTCAGGGGTGACATGGTGTTATGTTAACAGTGGGGACTTCAGCGCGCTTGGGACACCACCCATCCAGATGTGCACAGACATAGGTCGAGGTCAGACCAGCCCTGGCGAGGGGCTGTGGGATGGGCCCAGGATGGGCGAACCAGCCTTGCAAGCGGTCTAGCTAATGCCTCTCCACCCCTCAGCTCCCAGCTGTCCCCCAGCGGCTCAGCTCCCAGGCCCCAGCCACAGGCTGTGGTTGGACCCCAGCCTCTTCTGTGCAAAATGGGAGACAGAAAAAGAATTCTAAAGGTAAAAGAACCACTGCTTTTTTCTGCATTTCCCTCCTGGGATATCATAAATTCGAGGAAAATGGAGGGCACGCTGGGTGCCCACACTGCCAGGAGAGGCCCCCAAGGGAACTGTCTGGGGAACCCAGGCCCAGCCCTCCACTTGAGCTCAGCCAACCACATGGCAGAGCTGACCTCCTCAGCTTCCCACCTTCTCAATTACAGCCACAGAGACGAGGTACCATCGCCCCCAGGGGCTTGGCATCCTCAAGGTCACTGTAGGTGGCTGCAGACCCAAATCCATGCCCTCATGCATCACAGTTATCTTTGAGCGAGAAGACCAGGGTCAGGAGAGTGCTTTGGCGAGGGGTGACTGAGAATTGATCCAAGTCTCTTTAGGGGCAGCTCAGAGACTTCTTGGCATTCTCCAAACCAGAGTGGGAGTCCAGCTGGAGGTGCCGATGGGGGCTGAGGTCTGCGCTGTAGCCAAGTCAGCTCCTCCTGGGTTTGGTCCCTCTCTGCTTTCTTTCTGACTCTGCATTCTGCCCCACCGGCACCTGCAGACCTGGCTCTCCTGGATTGTTCCCATGAGGTCAGGCATGTCCAGGGCCGGGCTTCGTGCTCTTGAAGTTGGAGATGCAGACAAAGAAAACCCACCCACTGGCCAGAATTCAGGACTTAGAGAATCGGAGTTGGAGCCAAAGGAAACCAAAAGCAAAACTCCCCCTTCTACCTACTGGAGGGGATCATTCTCAATAATACTTTGGTATTTTCCTTTGAAAGAACAATTTTGACTTTTTTTTCTCTATAGGCAGGGGTCTCAAAGTGCAAATGTTCCCAGTGTTCTGATTTGCACCTGCCTTCCTTGACCTTCCTGCTCCCAGGAACTGTGCTGGGATGATGGGGGATGGAGGGGACTTTTGGGGGAGGAGCAGTGAAGTGGGCCCCAAGCAACCAAAAGGATATTCTTGCAGTCTAGTTCCCTGAAAAAAAAACAAAAAACAAAAAACAAAAAAACGACCCTGGCACAATAAATAATGAAATTTCAAAATGAAAATACTGGATAAGAGGAATGGAAATATCATGCCAATAAGTAGTTCCTTATTTTTGAGATATGCATCTGGTCCTCTGTGTGCACGCACATGTATATACGTGCACACGGGGCTATGCACACACGCACACACAGACCAACTGCACCCATCCTGGGGAGGGGGTGCTGGGCTGGTGGGCCACCTGGGTGAGAGCATCCTTCCTGCAGAGTGGCGCTCCCCTGTTGAAACTGTTGATCCAATTGCTCTGCAGTGAGTGCCCCCCCCTCAAAAATGACAAGGAGACCTCTGTCCCACCGCACGCCCCGAACAGTGAACATCTGGTGGAATGACAGTGTTCATTTAAAAAAGCTTCCATAGAAATAGGGGGGGGGGTGACACACAACTCTTCTCACTCTCTGATCTCTCCTTCATCCTCCTCCCCCTCCTAGAATGGATTGGCTTCGGGCAAGGGTGGTCGGGCATCTTCAACAGTCCTCACTGCCCATGACCCTGCCCGTCCAAGTGCGCGTGTGTGCATGGTGCATGTGCCCAGAGCAGTCCTGCTTAGAGGGACGTCTCCACGCTGTGGAGCGGGCTCCCGGGTCTGGAAGAAAACAGTGACGAGGTAGCTGACTTGGTGCCGTGCGTGGTCAGGTAGACTCCGCTGTCTATGGCATTGTTATTCTGGTTGGGGGAGGGCGGAGGTGGGGCTCGCAGGCGTTCCTCGTTCTCATCCACGTCCGTGTCGTCAATCAGCGGGATGTTGTGGGTGTAGTCATTGATCAGAAACTCGGGCGTCGCCATGAAGTTATGGATGGAGGTCTTGGATTCTGGTTTCTCCAGGCCTTCGTAGAGGGAGCTACGGAACGCTTTCACCACCCGAATCTGGAGGGGGATGGGGGAGGGAAGGGAGGAGAGGGGGAGGAAGGAAGAAGGAAGGAGACCATGAGCGGCTGGCTGGCGCTGCCAGTCGTGCCCACATCCATGGCAGGGGTCACTGCATGACAAACATTGGTCTTTTGAAAGAGAACGGTCGGAGCCCTCTGCCTGGGTGCGGTTACCTCCCATCATCTGACATGCATGCAGGACAAATGGTAGATATTCTGGAACTCAAGAGCAACAGATGCAGTGGACTGCTGGCTACAACGGGGCGGGGGGGTGGGGGTTGGCAGGGGGATTCCAACATGGGAGCCGAGAAAGTTGACTGGGAAAAGGGAATGTGATGGGCCCTGGGCTCTCTATTTTCTCTTTCCGAATAATCTGGAACTTTCTGGCATGAGAAAAGTCCCCAGCCTCTGGGCACACGGCAGGACTTTCTTGAGTGGGTCCCCCTCTGGCTTCTCTAGGTCCTCTCTTCTGTCCCCCAGCTACCCTGCCTCAGCAACTGCCCCTCTTTCTGGAAACTTCCATGACACTGCCCCTTTCTGGCCCTCCTACCTCAACAGTTTCTCTGTCTCCCTCTCCTCCACTCTTCCTTACTCTGTCCCAGGGTGCCTAGAGCACTGGCCTGTCCCTGTCCCTCCTCTTCCCTGTCCACACTGCCAGGCCAACCTCTTGGCCCTGGCCACAGCCCAGGGCTCATCTGGCTGAAACCAGGGACTACGGCTCAGGCCCCTGCCAGTCCCCCATCTGGAGGCACCCAAGATAGAAAATGACTCCACTTTTGATTTCTACCCACCAAGCCTGTCCTTCTCAGATGCCCAGCATTTGACCAGGTCATCACTTCCTTTCACAGACCCTTTGGAGTGTGCACCTAACCTGCCCCTCTAGCCTTACTCACCCTCCCCCTTTTCAGTCTCCAGGACACACAACTTCTTTCAGTCCCTGGAATCTGCCATATTTGCCCCATTCTCAGGTTCTCTGGCCACCCCACTGGCATCTGCAGGCCTCAGATCAGCACAAAGGTCCCCAGGAAAGAGCTTCCCACAATGCCTTGCTCCCCTGCTACCACAGCTCCAGCTGCACTCAGGCAGCCCTGAGCCCCACACCTCCTGCAGGCTTAGCCCTTCAGCTTCTTCTGACGGCCCTGCCTTCACTTCCATGCATGCTCAAGTCTCATCGGGTCTACAAGCTGCAGAGCTGCTGCCTCTCTCTGCTCCTTCCTTAGGCCCCCAGCCTGGCCGCTCTCATGCTTCTAGAAGGCAGAATGGATGGGAAACCCTAAGCTGGCCCCCATGTTAACCAGCTGGCCATGTGCTGAGATTCAGAGGCCAGACCCTCCCATGTGAGTGAATGGACACATGTCAGTTCTAAAGCTACTTCCAAGTCCAAGGTGCTAGGGTTGGATTTTCTTGGTTTAGAGAAGGTATTGGCAACTGTGGCTCAAGAGCTAACTCTGGCCCTCAACATGGTTTTGTTAACGAAGTCTTAGTGGGGCCACGGCCACACCCATCCCTATGAGCATTTTGTCTGGCTGTGTTGGAGGGCGGAGCCGTGTAGTTTCCATAGTGACTTGGACCACAACCTAAAAGTACTTGCTCCCTGGCCCGTCATAGGACAACTTCACTGCCTCTTGGTTTTGACCATGAATCCTACTGTTAACAATGAGTCCTTTGCTACCCTCTAGTGTCTGGACCGGAGAAGGCAATGGCACCCCACTCCAGTACTTTTGCCTAGAAAATCCCATGGACGGAGGAGCCTGGTAGGCTGCAGTCCATGAGGTCGCTAGAGTCAGACACGACTGAGCGACTTCACTTTCACTTTTCACTTTCATGCATTGGAGAAGGAAATGGCAACCCACTCCAGTGTTCTTGCCTGGAGAATCCCAGGGACGGGGAAGCCTGGTGGGCTGCCGTCTATGGGGTCGCACAGAGTCGGACACGACTGAAGCGACTTAGCAGCAGCAGCAGCAGTGTCTGGACACCAGGGTTGGCATTGCTCAACCAGGCTCAGTGCTCTGTGATCAGTTTAAACCAGGAGAACCTCACAGTCAAGTGCCAAAAAATGAGCCACACTGCACCATCAAATTGGAATTTTCTAATTGCATATCTTAAATCCTGTGAGGATTTGCTTGGAATTTGATGAAGACCCATCTTCTGGCTGCTAGATGGCCATCATTTGTTGTCAGCCCCTTCATTCCCCAGACTGGTTTCTGAGATGGGGCTGACACCAAAATTGAGTGTCATTTTGACCTTTTTAATGAAAAGGAACAGTTCACTTTTTGTAGCCATGGCAGATATGGCCTCATTATTTGGGGCTTTTCTGGTGCCAGGACTGTGGGGGAACCATGGGCAGCTTCTTGGCTGCATGGTCATGCTGGAGGACTTGGTTTGGCTCTCAGCCACACCCCCCAAGCCACAGAAGTGGGAGCCAGTGGCATCCTGCCACCCTCAACCCTGGTGGCCCTCGTGGTAAGTTTACTAGCAGTCATCTGGTGCCCTGGCCACCTCCTTTGCCCTCCCTTGGGCCTGGGTCATGTGATCAGGCCAGGCCTCTGCTCACTTTCACCCTCAGCTCTCCCAGTCCACCCTCGCCATGGCCGTCCTCTGGGCTGTACTCAAAGACTCACTTGAATGCCTGTCACTAGCCTTCTTTGCTGCCTGGTGCCAAAGCTTGGCATAGAGCAGCTGCTCAGTCATCAACATGAGATGCCAGGGCTGCCCGCTCAAACATGCACCTCTGGCTCAAGTCAACCTGAGTGTGTTTACAGCTGACCGTGAGTCAGCTTCCCTCCAGCTTCCGTTTCCCTGTATCCCAATCTTGGGCTCTTAACAAATGGCTCAAGATGGGTCTTACGATGTGTTTTCAGGCCACCTCCCACCAAAGGGCACAGCCAACCTCTGGGATATGGGTTTGGTGGGAACTGGGAAGACAGAACCACCCTGGAGGCCTGGGCTCACACCTGGGGGCCTGAGGATGTCCCCATGGTGAAGTTGGTGCCTCCCTGTGAAAGCCCGGTCACAGCCAAGTGGGTCCAGCACCCTGCCCTAGCTCCTCTCCTGGCCTGGGACTGTCCCAGAGGCCAGGGCAAGGCCCTCAGGTCACCTCTCCATCTCTAGAACCCCAAAGGGATGTCACTGCGCTCAAGGCTGCCAGTGTTGCCCACAGCTTACAGCCCAAGTCGATGCCATCAACATCCCCCGTACCACGACCACCTGCAGCCAGGACCCACCCTTCCTGGTACCTGCTGCCCCTGCAGCTCCTGTGGATGGCTAATAAGCCTCTCGAACTGAAGGAGGTCCTGGAGGGACCCCCAGCCTTGCCTCTGCCGACCCTGCCCCTTGCCTTGTCTTCCCATCCAGGGGGCAGGGCTCTGGCTGAACCTTGGAGGCACCCAGCACTGCAACCCCAGGGCCAAACATCAGCATGTCTTGCGGCCCCTAGTTCTCAAACCTCTCCCCATTGGAGCCCTTCCCACCTCCATGGCTGCAGCTGTGTTTCCTGGGGACCACAATCCCCAAGCACAAAGATGCTGGGGGCCGGGCCCCTGGATCTTCCCTGGGGGTCTTCCCTGTCCCCATCCCTTTTGTCTGACACTGAGTCGGGCCCTGCCCTTGTGTCTAGCAGGTGAGGACTCCAAACATCCCAGCAGCTGCTGAGGCAGCTCTGGGTCCTACCGTGGTGGCACTCACACCAGTCTGTGCAGTGTGGGACACACACCCCCCCCCAAGTCCAGGTGACTGTAAGATAATTTAAAGGTGTAATAAAGACATGAAAAGCACCAGCCAGCGAAGAGGACTCCTAGGTTAGGGCAGGTCTGGCTGGGGCTGGACACCGTCCTGTAGTTTCTTGCCCCATCTCTCCTGAGACCCGTCGCAACCCCCACCTCCTGGCATCTGAGAACTGCCATTTTTTATCCTTCACTGCTTGAGCGTGCCGCCCGGCCATCTCCCTGTCCCTCATCTAGGTTACTCTTTGCCCCTCTCTTGGTGCTGCGGTCCTTCCAGCTGTGGCTACGGAGGACCCCAGCTTCATTTGGCTCTGTTCTCTTCCGCCCCTTGCTCTCCACGCCAACCCCTGTTTCCAGGCTGGACACCGGGTCATCTGGGCCTTTTCTCCACCCACATCCATGCATCTCCCGGGTGCTTCTAGCCATCTGTCTGGTAAGGAGACCCCATCTCTATGTCCATACTCAGGGCTCTGCCTGCTTCCTCAATTTTACCTCCCACTCCCACGTCTCCTCCCTTGTTGCCGCTCTTGACCTCCGCTCTCTCTTGGCATGGAAGCCTGAGCCATGTTTTCAAACAAACACAAGTCAGACCGAGTCACACCCTCCAGTGCTCCAAACCCTTCAGTAGCCCTGTGTCCCTCAAAGGAAAAGTACTGCCAAGGCCTGCCTTGGGCCATTGTCTTCTTCTTCCTCCTTTACTTTCTGCAGCCCCCTGGCTCTTCCTCAAGCGGGACACTCCTGCCTCAGGGCCTTTGCACTGGCTGTTGCCTGTGTCAGGAAGGCTCTTCCCCAGGGAGCCTCATGGCTCCATTTCACCTCTTTCCATGTGTAGCTGCAATCCACCTATCTCCCTCAGCAGCCCAGTACCTCTTCTGCCTCCTTTTCTCCCCAGCACAGTTCACCTTCAAACACCTCACACATCCTATTTATTCTCTGTTTTCTGTCACTGGAACATAAGACCCCTGAGAGCAGGGGGCCCACATGGACTGGCACATGTCTCCCATCATAGCTCCCCCAACCAGCACTCTCTACCCGCGTTGCTCAGAACAGTTAGCCTGAGTGTCCCACAGGGCCATCACACCTGCCCCCTTCCCCCGCCTAGACTTTTCTTGCACCAGATCATCTCGTCAGCCTTGTCTCCTCATTTGGAACTCAGCTCACAGTCCACCCTCTAAGAGGCTGTCTCAGACAACCTTTATTCCCAAACAGTGCCCCTAACGTTTCTCTTGTTCTTCCTTTTGTTCTGAGGCTGGTGAGCATCTGCACTGAGTGCAAGCTTACTTCTTTATTGTCTGCCGCCCAGGGCCTGCCTTCTTCTCACCCTGAGATCCTGACCCACAGGACCACTGGGGCCACACGGAGGAGGGGTGCTTGTGTCAGACTCTGCCATGGGGCCATGCTACTGATGAATAGTTGGGGCCTGAGGAGGCAGGGTTGTGAAGGTCACGGCTGAAATTGAATGGACTGTGCTTTGGTTTTGAATTTTAATCGCTGGAGTTTGCAATGGAGGTGCTGGTGGAGGCGGAGAAGGGCCATGAAAGCAGACAGGATGGTGAAGGACTGAGGGAACACCTACCCTATTAAAGGAGAAGAAAAGGAGAGAAGAGAAAACTAAAAGCAATAACAACAGTCACAATAGAAACTGGGCCTGACGCCTTCTGTCCTGTGGGATGAACAGGCCCTGGGGGGTTGACATCCTCTCTACTCTCTGCTCCTGTCTCAGCATGAGGCTCACAGAACTCAGAATTCTTCCGGCCAACTCCTGCCCTGTCTTGCTCTACTCCCTGAAAGCCTGTACATGATTGATGGACATGCCTGGCTCTGGACCAACTACTAATCCAGAACTTTCTGTAGGAGGAAGGAAGCTGGCAGCTTTCCTGGCACTGGGGCTTTGGACTTAGAGCAAATTCCGAGCACAGCAGCCGGGGAGAGCCATGAGGCCTCCAGGAATTTCAGGTTCTCAATTCCCAAACCCTCCCCATAGGCATGAAGGTGAATCATGACTTGAAAGCAACACAAAGACATGTAAGGTGATGGAACCACAGTTGAGGGGACAGCAAGGGGAAGGTTCCCTTTCCTCAACCATGGAATTAGGAGATGTGAAAATGCAAACTCCAGAGTTGGCCCTTTCACTGAGGTACCAAATCCCAAACAAAAGACATGGATTTGAGGGTGTTGGCCAACTGAAAATGCTGGTGGCTGATGAGGTTGTAAAGATTACCCCCCATTCTGTGGGCATGTGTGTGTGCCCAGGACTGGGACAGTCCAGCCTCAGTGGCTGGCATCAGCACAACATTGCACTCAGTTGACCCAGGCATGGAGAGTCCTGGGCTTTTTGGGAGCTTGGCCTTGCCTCTCAACCCAGCCATCTCCAGCTTCAGGATCTCAACTAAGTCTCTTGAGCCATCTCAGCCCCAGCTCCCAGGCCCTGGAGTTGGCCTGGAAGTGCCTACTGGGAAGGGCTCCAGAGCAGGGCTTCCAGGGTTGGCCTGAGGCTTTCAGCTGGTGTGTGCTTTTGGAATTGCCTGCAAGGTCCTTTCCACATGGTAGGGCCCCTACCTGCATGAAGGCTTGGGCAGGGTTGATACTGTTCCTAGTGTGGAGACAGTGTGCACACTGTCAAAGAGACAACTGCAAATGCCAATACACTATTCCCAGAAACCCACACGGGCAGAGTTGGCTTGAAACCAACGGATTTCCTGAGAAGGAAGCAAACTCCAGCAAATGAGACAGCTTTCACTTGCAAGACTCTTTCCTCCATCCTCCATGGGGCTGCCTTAACTATTGCTCTGTGAGCGTGTGAGGAGCACGCTTCCTGCTCTCCAGAAGGGCATGTCCATGGAAGACCCAAGGCCCCACCTAGCTGGGCTTTGCCAAGTTGGATGGAATGTTTTCATGTTGCAAAAGCCAATTAAAACAAAACAACTGCCATGATATGTTTCTGGCATGGTTGATCAGAACAAAACCACCCTGAGGGAGTTCTTCTGGCCACATCTGACCAAAATCACAAGCTGCCCCTGCGGCAGTGAACATTGGAGTATAGACGGCTGGGCTGATGTGAACGGGCTTTGGATGTGTGGCTGGGGAGGGCCTGGGGTGTGTCTCTGTGTCCCCCCTCACGCCTGGGGGCAACCACCTGGCACCCTGGGCTTGCTGCTTATAAGTAAACCTGAGTGAACAGACACTCCCTGTCTGGCTCCACCTTGGGCATCCTGACAGCCAGCATTATTGTGTGAGAGTGTAATCAGGGCAGGAATGGGGGTGACTGACACACTAACAGAGGATAGGATTTCACAGCCCTTTCATTTCCAAAAGACTGAAGGTGGTTAGTAAAGGATGAATTTCCCTAAGCCACTCATATGGGTGGCCTCAAGGCCAAGCATGGCTGAGGTCCTGTGAAATGAGGTGGCAGGCCAAGAATGAAATGGCTGTGGTGGGGCAGCCACTGAGCCAGGCGGGAGAAATGGCTGAGTGAGCAAGGAGGAGGCAGCTAAGGCCATTGTGGAGCTGGGAGGTCATTGCCTATTGACCAGGGGTGTGGGGAGTTAGGACTCCTGAATTTAGGAGCAGCAAAGGCCCGCAAGCACGTATGGGCATGGGAAGCCCAGCTCAGGGGGATGTCAGAGGTTGACTAGGAAGTGTGGGTGGCTGTGAATGTGGGCACGTTGAGCCCCAAGGATCACTGCATCTCTAGCCTCCCCCCAAACATCTTTTGGAAGGATTCTCCTCCCCTTCAGATTCTGAGGACATTCTCTGGCCACTTCTTCCATTGATGTTACATGCTGGGACCTGCGTTGGGTAATCTGTGTCAAGTTTCATTCTGGCCTTCAGAATCCTCATCCGCACCCTGGACCGGGCCTTCCACCTAGACAGCCCGAGGCTCTCCGTAGAAGTGACACTGGGCTGACGCTGGCTGTGGTGCTCAGGACGAGGCGCGGCCTGGCCAAGTGGTGGGCAAGGACAGGAGCCTTCCTGAAAGAGCCAGGTTTTCCCAAGGAAACCTTGTGCCCCGTGACCACTGGTAAGTTCTGAGAGAGAGACTGAAGGCCTGGGGCTGTCCTCTGCTCCACCAGGCCTTCCCCTGATTTGCATGATGTGGGTGCCAGGCTTGGTGATTTCTCAGGGTCTTTGAAGCTCAGACTGGGAACCAGTTTAGAGTTCCAAGCCAACCTGCCACACGGTGATGGTGGGAGGAAGCAGTTTTGGTGGGCAGTATCTGGAATCTGGAATGTCCCCTGGTGTCACCTGGTCCTCCATCCAGCATCTTCCTCTGCAGAGGGGTCCTTTCCGAGGTGCTGTGCCTTTGAGGCCGCCCCTTGTGAATCAGAACATCAGAGCCCTCTGCAGGCCGAAGGCACTCATCTCCCAGTGGCACAAGGTGTGGAAGGGACAGCGAACCTTCTTCTGGCCAGGAGCTACTTGGGTCCCTGTAGAGTGGCTCCTACTCTACACTGCTGGGCTCCCGGCAGTGGGAAGGCGGCTGTGGCACATGGCCGCAGAAAGAAGGAAGGCACTAGGAGCCAAGGAAGACACAGGAGAGACACTGCCCCAAGGGAGGAAGCTGGAGGCACCCAGACAGACAGGCAGATGGACAGACAGACAGACAGAAAGCACAGAGAGAGATGGCAAAGGAACACATGGAGGAAGTGGGGCAGGGGGAGGGCAGCGGCTGCCCAGTGGGCCCTGGCCAAGCCTCCGGTAAGTCTCTCTGGGTGGAGTGGTGGCAACTCCCCTGTGTGATGAGGCTGGAGCTTTCCAGCTCACCCATGATGGCCAACAGCCAGTACTTGTGTGTGGCTCAGGTGGGTGTCTCAGTGAGCATTCAAGGTAGCCGGATGTGTAGCCTGTGGGATGGAGAATGCATTTGTGTGTGTGTGTGCATTCATATGCGTGACATTTCCAAAGGGGACAAGGTGAACCCCAGTGGGGACCAGTGCAACCCACATCCCTTCCTTAAAGGGCAGAGTGGCCTGAAACAACGGCTTAAGCAAGAGGAGGGACGCCCTCCACTGGGGACCTCTCACCAGTTCCTAAAAAAAAAAAAAGAAGAAGAAGAAGAAGAAAACAAACAAACCAGAAAACCATAAAAAAAACTACAAGACAAAGGAAAAAAAGGAAAAGGGAAGAAATCAAGGTAAAAGAAAATCCCAGAGTGCGGTGGGAAAAGCATAGTTAACGACTCCTGTCTGTGGGGAGTGGTGTGTTCTCGGAGTGAGAGCTGCCAGGTCCCACCGGAAGGAAAGGAAAGAGGCTCATATCTGAAGGTTCACTGTTTTGGTTTTGAAAACATCAAGTTTGTTATGAGAAGTAGGTGACCCTGGGTGGGGGGTGCACATGGTTCCTTGCATTGTCATTCGGGGGACCATGGGGTAGTGGATTCAATGGTCCAATGGCTTTCCTTTTGTCTTTGTAAAGAAATGTGAGCAAATGTGGAAGTTTCTCCCTCTTTAGGACCGCCCCTGGGTTCCTTTCTAAATGTGATGACATGGAGGGAAGTTTTCAGTGGAACGTATAGCAAGGAATCAATGTCTCCCAACTTCTCGAAGGAAGGAGGACAGAGAGTACGGACCAGATCAGGTTAAGACCTTCCAATCCTGAAGCCTGCTTGGAAAGAGCAAAGATGCACTGGGGACAAATGGAAATGTGGCCGAGGGTGGATTTGGGGCATGAGGAGGGCTCCTGGGGACACCTCTAATGCCTGGTGGCTCAGGTCTACTGCCTTTGGAAACCACCTCAAGGAGAGTTCTGGAAGCTGTTTCTTTAGTCCCCAGTTGGTGGGCTGAGTTCTTCCACTGCGAAAGATGCTGCAAAGGCTTCTCCTTCGAGTCCCGGAGATGGCCCTGAGCCCGCACGCCAACCTCGTTCTGCCCCGCAGAACACTGACCAAGTGCCCACCAAGTCCCCAACACCACTAGAATACGGCCCAAGTTCGTGAAGAACCATCAGCAAAGGCAGACCAGTTCAAGAAAAGAAAACCAATGACAGAAGGAGCACTAAACAAAAATAAAATAAAATAAACCAAACAGAGAAAAGAACGAAGGTCCAGCAGTGCCATGGATTCAATACATTTCATAAGAGGCTATGGCTTTGGAGCGACACACCATCTGGTGGGAAGGACTGAACGGGGCAATAAAGAAAGAACGGAAAAGCCACGGTGCGCGGAGGATGCAAGACTGGAAAAAAAAGAGAAGGAAGAGTTGGAGGCTTTTTCCTCCCCAGAGATGCCATTTATGAGAGAAAAGGGGACTCAAGACTCACTCCCAGCGGCACTGGTGGGATTGGCAGCAGAGAGAATTACGTGAGTAGGGGTAGAAAGATTGGTTACGTCATGGAGCTGGCTGAGGACCGAGGACCGCCGGCGCACAGCACCCTGAAATGAACCGCTTCTCTTGAAGGTACTCACTACCTCCATCTGTGGGAGAGAAAATGAGATAAAGGTTGGCTTGCACTGTGGTCCTGGGGACCGCACGGGGGTGGGGCTAGGTGGGGACGGGGACCATGCTGGGCGCATATCGTGACAGCAAAGCCTCATGGGGGTCGCTGCGGTGCTTCCGATGGGACCGTGGCCAAGGCCCTCGGCCTCTGCGTCATCCATCAAGAGACGGTTTGCTGAGCGAATGATTCGGGCTCAGAAGACTTGGGGCGCTCGGGGATTAGTGATGGATCGGGTGCACCACAAACGATTTTAGGGAGAGCCATTTGCATTCACGATATGCTCATTGCAAGCCACTCGTCAATAAATACCTGTGTCTGGCAATACTTTGTTATCCTAGGTCAGTAGTGCTCAACTTTTTTGCTGCCCCAACACACCTGAGGGATGTGACATGCTCCCATTAGGAACAAGGTCGTGGATGGTGGGGACAGCTGCCCTTCCCCACCCGTCCTTGCTTACATGTCTCTAACCTGGCATCACTCTGCTCCTGTGGCTCATCCAAGTGACTGAGGGGTACTCAGAGGGAAATCTCAATGGAAGAATGGATTTTACAAGAGGGGGAGGGGTTTTCTCAAAGCCCCCGCTTTGTCTTATCAGAATGCTTACCCACAGAGCCACAGGAAGGGCGGGAGGAAAATGGAGAGCTAGGTCTGGGAAGCAAAGATGGCTTTGGCTTTGGCCCTCACCCTTTAAGCTTCCAGGGAGCCTTTGGGAAAGAAGTGCCATGGGGGTGAACTTGCCAGAGACACAGTGTCTTCAGATTTCCCGACCCTGCCTTTGGCTGGTGGGGGGGGGGCGGGGAGTGGTGGGGGCTGGGGGGTAGAGCAAAGCCAGGCATGGGTTTCCAGGTAACTGTGGGTGGGTGGGCACTATGAATGTCCTGCCATCAGAAATCTGTGTGTATAGATTCTGGGACGCCAGCCTGCTGTGCCACACTTGGAGTGCTTCTTAGGGAATGACCTCTTGGGTGGGCTATGTGTGTCTGTGTGTGTGTGTGTTTATGGAATTTTTTGGAGTTAGAAGGTGGATCCGATTTCTAGAAAGTGCCTATCTAGAACGATTTCTAGAGAGTTCACTGGATGATGTGAGCAGTATGCATTTTTGGAGCCCAGAGCACACTGGCTGCCTGCTCTGGGCCCGAGGTCATGGACTCTGCTCCCAAGCTCCCAGGTGGCTACGTGGTAGCCACCAGGGTCCGTGGTGTGTCTGACATACGGCCAGCCTCTAGGAAGAAGGCAGCTTGAGTGCTCGGACTCCCTCCATCCCAACCACAATGAAGACGTCCATCATTTCAACCCTTGGATGCACTGTGAGACAGACTTATTGTTGTGTGCCCACTGCTGAGTGCCCATAGGGCTGGCACAGTGCTAAGCGCCCCAACACACTGAAGGAAGATGACCCATGCCATGATGTTGCCATCTCTTTCTATTTCTTCCCTAGGTTGAGATGTTTCTAAGGCTACAGAGATAAGTCTGTCTCAAGAGGGGACTCTTACTGTGGAAAAGGCAACAAAGGAAAGAAAAAATGCCTTTCTTGTCTCTGATTGGGCCTCTCCAAGTGGTGTCCCGATGGGATGATGGTATCAGTCAAAATACCACATCATTTCCCCTCGCCCCCACCCCATCCCAGAAGCCCCCACACTGGGCCAGGAACAAGGCACAGTCACTGCTGAAGCTTCTCTTTGCTTTATAATGGAATGCAAAATAGACCATGTCATGAGTGCTTTGAAAAGCTCCAAGTCCTTAGATTTGAGGACTCATTCTGGAATGAGGGCTTCCCTGGTAGCTCAGCTGGTAAAGAATCCACCAGCAATGTAGGAGACCCCAGTTCAATTCCTGGGTCAGGAAGATGCCCTGGAGAAGGGGTAGGCTACCCACTCCAGTATTCTTGGGCTTCCCCGGTGGCTCAAATGGTAAAGAATCCGCCTGCAATATGGGAGACCTGGGTTTGATCCCTGGATCAGGAAGATCCCCTGGAGAAGGGAATGGCTACCCACTCCAGTATTCTTGCCTAGAGGATTCCATGGTCAGAGGAGCCTGGTGGGCTACAGTCCATAGGGTCGCAAAGAGTCAGACATGACTGAGTGACTAAGCACAGCACTGCACATTCTCAAATGATGTCCTGCCTGGCTGGTGCGCTGCCATGATGGGTGGGCAGCAGGTTAGGAAAGGCCTCCATTTAGCAACATAAAAAGTTGTGGTGGCCTCTGAAATCTTGGGAGCAATTCTGTATTTTGCAAAAGTCATAAATCTAAGGCTGGCTCCCTAGACAATGGTTCTCTTGGCTTGGGGTGTATACAACCTGAGGGACTTTAATTTTCCTGGGCTTTATTTTCTCAGTTCAAGTAGGTATTTTGAGTTAAAAAGAACTTTTAAAAAGTGAGCTACAGTAACGCTGGTTCAGCATTCTTGAGAAGCATGGAGGATTCAATGTGACCAAGTCCAGGGGAGGGAGACTTGAGTGACCTTAGGTAGGTCCCTTCTCTCTGGGCCCCATTTCCTTGTGTGGAAAGCAGGGGTCAGAAGTGTCAGACTCTGTCTGAGGGGACACAGCTAGCTGGGGCACCAGGGACCTCCACCCAGATACCTCGGATGGGGGCAGGGCTGCTGTCTTCAGCTCACTGATGGGATTAAATAGGCTCTGCTGCACAACCTGCCTGGCATGACACCCCAGAGCCAGTCGGAGCCGGGACAGGGTGGGTAGAGGCTCACAGATGAGCAGCAGGAGGCCACAGGGGAGAGCTAGACAGCTGGCATCAGAGGCTCTTCCCATTCTACCGGGCACTCGCTGTTCTGGCTGGGCCGAAGACATCCTTCTCTGGCTATGCTGGTGCTTGGGATGCCAGGAGGCATGAGCCAGAGGCTGGGAGAAGCCCCTTGGGACCCCAGGGAGCTCCTTCACATGGTGCTCTTTGGTGCCCCCTCACCCAGCCCTATAGGATCCCAGGCTCTGGGTGACCCAGGATCCTGCAGCTTTGGAAAGTCCCCCGGGGCATCCTGCCTGCCTCTGATGCCAAGTGTAGGCACAGCTGCCCTGAGTGTGTATGCCCTGGTGGCAGCAGGGAGTGGACTCTTAGAAGGCTTCATGGGATGAGGAGCTAAGGAGGCCTGGGACCCAGACAGCAGCCAGCATGGAGGCATAGTAGCATGGGGGAGCAGAGAGGGAAGTCTGGAAAGGCAGCAGGGGTTCTCGGGGCACAGGGCGCATGGGTCAGGAGAGAGCCTGAGAGCTTCTGGCCAGTGCTTGGGGAGGAGAGAGGGGCGCCTGGAGGCTAGGACCCCAAGGTCTGTGCGGGAGCAGCCAGTGAGCTGCGCACACCAGGAGGGCACTTTGGGATGAATCCATGGTGATGGGTGAGATGCTGCAGGCAGATGCCAGTGAGAGCTGTGGGCTGAGGTCCCCACCCAGGCCAAGGGGCCCACGGCGGGAAGTTGCCTAAACAGGGGCTGGGCAGTGTTCTTCCCTCCTGTGGGTCTCCAGGGGAAGAAGCAGTTGGAGCTGGCTCAGGGCAGTTGGGGCTGGGGGTCCGGAACAGAGCGTGGAGAAATGCACAGGAGAAGCAGGGAATAGTAAGTGTCACAGACTGGCTAGGTTGGCAAAGAGCTTCAGGGGTCCAGGGTGGACACAGGAAACCTCAATCCAGACAGAGACACAGGTGATTAGGCCCGGAGGAGGCTGGTGGTGGCTGGACTGTGGATGCAATGGCCATGCACCCAAGTGTTCAGGGACACAGGAAAAGGGCTGGGGGCAGCTCCAGGTTCTTGGCTTGTGCAGAAGTGATGGAGCCATCCATCAGTGGCTGGGGGGCTGGGAGGAGGTGGGCTCGGGGTGGTGGGGCCTGTGGTCTGGGCTGAGCAGAGCCCCAGCCCAGGGCTGCTGGGTATCTGGCCAGAAAGAGGAGGAGGTGGTTGCCATCTGGAGGCTGTGCAAGGAGGGCCAGGCTTTGGGGAATGGGCACCTCCCCCCTCCACCCCGCCCTGGGGCCTGTGGGATTTCCAGCAGCTGGGGTCACAGCCAAGAGGCGGGGGCAGACCAAGATCTCAACAGTGGGTGGGAGTGACAGGCAAGGAAGAGGGAGAGGGGACAGGAAGTTGCCATGAGAGCAGGGCGGACTGCACTTCCGGAAAGGCGCTGGGAGGCAGCAGGAGGAATGGAAGGATGGCCCAGCTCGGGAGCCAGGAGGACGTCTCGCAGACCTTGGTGAGGACTGATGTCAGGCCATGATGAAATCACCAGGGAGTGCCAGGGAAGGACCCGGAGAAACAGCAAGTATGGAACATTCTGGCAAGAAGGCTGGCCGGGAAGAGGTGGGGGCAGGAAGTGAGGGTGGCTCTGTCAGGCAGGCTCTCATGAAGCCTTCGCAAGTGCCCCCAGCAGGGTGCTCATCACGACTGTCTGACTTTCTAGAGGACAGCCGCTGATGGCCTAGACCTTGACCAGCATTGACATTTGGAGATTGGGATGAACAGAATGGACCACCTTGGTGGCCAGAGTGTGCTTCCCAATGAAGTCTTTCCCTAGAATTCACAATATAACCCAATAAATGGCGAGTTCATCAAAGGCTATTTGAAGTGGGCGTCTGCCTCGGCCTGAGACGGTCCTTTTCCCGTTACCTGGGACCACCCCCAGGAAATAAAACAAGTCCCAGTAGCTATTCAAATAGCAGGTGACCTGTGCCTTCGCCTCTCCAAGACACAGCTCTTGGTCACAGCAAACACTCTTAGCTGCCACCTGCACCCACTCTGGGGAGGCCACCTGGGCTCTGAGGGAGTGTCAGGGAGAGGCCTTCTCACTGACATTCTGTCGCTGGGCACTCCAAGAAACTGCCCTTGCGCTCATGGCGACCAGACCCCAGGGCCGCCCTATTGGTCTCAGGCTCATCTCACCCGTTCTCTACCTCTGGCTTGCTGGCCCCTGTCTTGAGGCGCGAGAGCCGGACTGGCCAAGCCTCCCAGTGGCTTACCTGTGTCTGGATCCGGTTGAGGCCCCGGAACCAGAGGATCTGGCCTCTGCGGAGCTCCCGCTCGGCGTGGTCAATCTCTTCTTCTCCTTCAGCCAGCTCCTCGTCAGTCATCTCATCCTTCCCGGGCCCATGTCCTGCTTCCTTCAGGCACTTAAGCTGGCTGGTGGGGATGGTGGCGATGACCTGGATTGCCGGAGGTGAGGGACAGCAGGAAGAAGTGACTGTCAGAAGTGGGAGGGCCGCTGGGTCTGGAAAGGAACCCACACTGCCCACCTCCCTCAGACCCAGGCCAAGGCCACTCCCCCCGCCTGCTCTGCACCCTTCTTGGCTACTTTCTCAAGGCTTCCTCCCAGTGAGGGGGCAGTGTGTGCCCAGAGGAGCAATCATGCCACCTTTCCACACAGTATGTGACATAAGGGACTCACCTTACCAGACCAAGGTCTGGCTCTGGCCTGGCTCCTAGGAGGAGACCTTTAGGGCCCTGCCTGATGAGTGGGTCTTGGTTTGCCAGGGGCTGAGGGCCGGTGGTCTATGCCACTGGAAATCTTGAGGGCCGGTGGTCTATGCCACTGGAAATCATGGAAATGCTGGAAATCACGGCAGTGTGATTTCTGGCAGGGGCCTGGACCTCATATACCAGTTTGACCTCTGGGGCCCAGAGATCAAGAAAATGAGGTGAGCCACATGGGTGCTCCAGGCCTCCAGGAGTGACTCCCCCTCAAGTCCCCAGACGGCACTGCTCAGGGAACTTCCCTGGTGATGGTATCCTTGCATATTGTCACATTTGGCTCTTAGGAGAAATTGTGCTGCTGATGGTCCTGTGGTGGGGACCTGGAAGCCTATTCCCGCTCCCTCCTGGATCTGCCCTATGTAAGCTTGATCTTGAATGTCCAACCTCCAGACAGTAACATCTGACGTTGAAGCTTCTCGGTCTATGATACTTTGACGTGGTGGCCTGAGGCGGCCTGAGACACAGGATAAAGTATATACTGGACTCAGCCTTCTACACCAATGTTCTAGAACTCTGGAGGAATATCCTTAGGGTCCTCTTGTGTTCCCAGGGCCTGATCTGGCCCCTCCTGGCCTCTGCCCAGCCCCAGTACCCAAGCCCTTTCTTCCTAATGTAACCTTTGGCACTAGGAACTAGCTTTAGCTGCAGCCACAGAGCCAGAAGTGTGAGACTTGCCCTCTGTCAGCTCAGAGGATTTCCTCATTTCCCTTGAGATGTTCTCTTATCCTCTTGAAGGTTCACAGAGGTATTGTGTAGCTTCAAATATGTGAGCATCTTCCAAGTTACCCAATTCTAAAGCACAATTTTCAACTCCTACTGTGGAAAAGGGAGTGGCAGGTGGTTTTACCAGGGCCTGTCACATCCCAGCCATGCTCGTTTGCATGCTCTCCACTGATACTGTCACTTGTGGCTTTGCACCTAGGTCATGGCCTGTCCCAGAGGCAAGACAGGAGCCCCTGGGCTGTCTGCACTTACTCAGACAATTGGGAAGGGAGCACAGGGCTGGAAAAGTGGCAGAGGTAGATGCTTACCTGTCCCCAGACCAGTTCCCCAACACCGACAAACAGGCACCAGAGCCACTGCTCCGTGGACAGTGGGGAACAGCTGAAGGGCTTTCCACCAAACTGGACGATGACAATCTGTGGGAGAGGGGTGGGCAAGAGGTGGGTCCAGCCAGCACCTCTAGCCCTCGGGTCACCCCTGCCTGTGGGCCCAGCTCAGGGAGTCAGAGGGCCTCCTGATTCACCCAGATAGACAGGCCATTCATGGGAGAATTCCTTACTCCAGGCTCCTTCCCTTCATCTCCCCCTCAGCCAGTGCTAAAAAAAAAGCTTCCCAGACCAGCTGACCACAGGCTGTGGGTGTCGTGCCAGTTGGGCTCAGGGCCTTGCTTGTTGCCAGGAGCCCGCTGACCCTGGTGCCCCGGACCATCCTCTTTCCAGCATGCAGGTGTGGCTTGGCTGTGCTAGCCAAGTCCCCAGCTTCTGTGGACATGGTGTCTGAATGTGCTAGGTGCTGGACACTCCAATGGGCCTCCTTCAGCCTCATCACTGCTCCATGGGAGGTGGCCTCTTCCCAAGGGCGAGCTTTCCAACTCCAGACCAACTCGTCCTGAGCTTGCACTCCAACTCCCTCTGTACCTGGACTCTCACCCTCCAGGCCAGTGTCCTCCTGCTTTAACCACCCAGGGCCAGGTCTTAGACCATGAGGTAGACAGCCATACACCCAAGAGCCCAGAAATTATTCATACCATCAGACCCTCAGCCTGCTCCCCCAACGTCATAGGTCCTGCCTCCGTTCCCCACTCTCCCTCTGCCTCCCGAGAAGCCTGGGTGCTTCCCCAGGTGTTCCCATGGTGTGGCAGGCCTTCCTCTGAAAACTGCAAGGAAAAAAAACTGGCCTATTGTCCTGGCCTATTGGCCTCACTCTGCCTCACATTTTCTATCAGTATGCCCTGGTTTTGAATGCTCAGCACCTCCTGGAGAGCTGAGTGACCAGCCTGGTACAGGGAGAATCGCCACAGGAAACTTCTGGAGCTAGGGTGGCCTCTTGCCAAGGAATCGAGTGCTAGATATGGGAGTGGCAAACCTGTGAGAAAACCTGTGAGGTCAGCTCTGGGGAAGATCCACTGAAACCCTCTGGAACTGAACAGGTGAGCCTGGGGCCAGGCCAGGGCTTTTGAAGATGAAGATGCTCAGAGGGCTGGGCATCGGGGAATGTGGGCAGGAGGGGAAGAGAAGCCAAGGCTGGTGTGGAGAGTGGGGTCATGGTCCCCTCTCCCCCATCTTTTCCAACAGTGGAGCCGCCCATCCTACCTGGATAGCAAAGGTTCCTAGCACGATGGTGCAGAAGATGGGGTTGCTGAAGATGCCATGGAACACATTGCGCTCGCCATGGATCTTGCGGGCATTGATCTCGTTGAAGAGCTGCATCATGACGAAGGTGTTGAAGATGATGGTGTAGTGCTCAGAGGGTGGCGAGTGCAGGGGAGCGTTCCGTCCACTGTCAATGTCAAAGAAGAGCTCCCCTGCAAGCCCAGGGCCACATGAGGAGAGCTGGACCCAGGTGGGTGATACCTCCCACCGGGTGATACAGGGGGAAGTCATGAGTCCCCCAGCACCCCTGGGCTAACCCACATTAGGTCACAGCAAAGGCTGGATCCTGACCACGGGGGCTGTCACCCAGGATAGGAGTGTCCCCAGGACATGAGTGAAGACAATGAAACCCATTTGCACATTGACTTGAGCTAGGGAAGGAATGGGAACTGAAGTCTCAGGGCAGGCCTGACCCCCCTCTGCCCTGCCTGTCCTGTCACAAGGACCAACCTTGGCTTAGTCATGAACAGCTTTTGCTCCCAAGATTGCACAGAAAGGTCCCATGAGAGTATCCCCAGGAGCTGTCTTTTGGTGCCCCCAAAAGGCGTTTTGCGTGAGTATTACCCTTGGCCAGCACCATCACTGCACTGAGCTTCAAGTCTGCTCCTAGGAATGTGTGCTGAAAGCCAAGCCACCAAGGGTCACCTGACCCCTGATGTCAGGCAGAGAGGCCACAAACAGAAGAAGTGACAATCCCACTCCATGTAAATAAAAGAACAGCGTAAAAGTTGCTGATGCCAGACACAGAAGAAAACTCCCAGGACAGCAGTGAAGTGAGGGCTGAGGGGTCCTCACTGGAAATCAGATTCCCAAGTACCTGTCCCTTCCACTGCTACACAGGGCCAGAGCCTATGTGGCTCTGGATCAACTTACCGACAAAGAGCAGGGTGAAGATAATGGTGAGCTGATAGACGGCATGGCCCAGGATGTTCTTCATCATGGTCCGTGAGATCAGGGGCTTGTCCCGGCCGTATGGCTTCCGCAGCAGCAGCGACTCAGTGGGTGGCTCTGTTGCCAGAGCCAGAGAGGCGAATGTGTCCATGATCAAATTCACCCACAACATCTGCACGGCTTTGAGAGGAGAGTCCTGTGGAGAGCAGCCAGTCACCCCAACATGGGCCTGGAACCCTCACTGGTCCCCCCACACCCTGGGAAGAAACTCAGGTAGGAGTCAATGTCACTGGAATTTAATTCAAGTGAAATTGCAACAAATCCAGCCTTCCTGTAACATTCTGACATTTCTATCCCTATGTTTCCTTAAGGTGAGCAGAGAGTTTTCACTGGCTCTCAGATTGCTGCTCTTAAAATGTTGTTAGTCTCCCTTCTTCTCTCACCTGCTGGCATTAATGTAGAAGATGTGGTCCCAATTGTTAGCAGGAGGTTGCCACCCCCTTGTCAGTTGCCCCAGACCATAAAAGAGCATGATGGATGGGTACTCTCCTGTGCTCCCATGCCCATGGGCCAGGAAGAGGTAGAAACTGCACTGGGCCTTCCTTCTCATCACTTATGACTTCTTGGTTAAAAATGAGCCTCACAGAAGATAGACACCAAGGACATCCTGTAGGAGTCCATTCCTATGAAACTTCCAGAACTGACAGATCCATGGAAACAGAAAGCAAATGGGTGGGTGCCAGGGGTGGGGGGAGAGGAGAGTGGAGTGTGGCTGTTTAGTGTGTACAGGTATAGGTAACGGTTGCATAAGATGGAGGCAGCATCAAAACCCACTGAATTGTACACTTTGGTTCAAACGGCTATTATGATACAGAGGATGTTATGAGGATTTTATCTCAATTAAAAAATACCTTTGAAAGAGAGACAAATTCTGAATACTCACTAATGGGGAGAATTGGATGACAGAAAAAGGGGAAGAGGCTCCTGCAGAGGTTAACCACAGAGTTCCCAGCAGACCCAGGACAAGACTTGCACACACAAGTCTACAGTGGCCACAGGTGGAAACAACCCAAATGCCCACTGATGAAAGGATGCAGAAAATCTAGGTGGTCTATCCATACAATGGAACATCAGTCCACCATCCATAGGAATAAAGTACCTGCTACAACATGAATGGACCTTAAGAACATTGTGCTAAGTGAAGGAGCCAGACACAAATGACCACCTATGATTTGCTTCCATGGAGTCGAAATGCCCAGAAGTGGTGGAAGGCGAGTGGGGAGTGACTGCTGATGCGGATGGCACTTCCTTCGGGGTGATGAAAACACGATGCAACTAGACAGAGGTGATGACGGCACAGTGCTGTGAATGTACTTAAAGGTCATTGAATGGTGAATTTTTGTTAGGTGAATTCTATCTAAAAGGAAAAAAAGTCAGCAGCAAAGAAAAACCTGGCTTCTGCCACTGGGCCCTGAGGCCCAGGCACACCAGGTGGGAGAGCTGTGCTCATGGGAGGGAGAGCCCCAGCACCTACCTGAGTGATGCAGGCACCCGTGAAGGCCACAATCACGGCCACCACGTTGACCGTCAGCTGGAACTGCAGGAACTTGGAGATGCTGTCGTAGACGTTGCGGCCCCACATGACAGCCTTGACGATGCTGGTGAAGTTGTCATCCGTCAGGATGATGTCTGAGGCCTCCTTGGCCACATCTGTCCCTGCGATGCCCTGGGGGGCACACACATACCATGTCCACAGGCCCCTTCCCCAGCCCTCCTTGCTCACTCCAAACGTGTCCTCGTACTACAGAAGTTTTGCTCACAAATGAAGAAGACACCACGCCTGCAGTGGCCTCCCCCTGGTCTTCTGTCGGGTCCCTGTGTAAGGGGCCCCTGGGAGTCCCAGAGAGAGAACACGGCTTCCCAGCCCACACAGGTCACCATGGTGCTGCCCAGCTGGGTTCCCTCAGTGCCCAGAGCTGGGGCTGGGCCCCCTCTGGATATGGCCCTGGGAAGGACTGCTCTGTGCCCCCGGTGCCTGCACTCCGAGGGCCGCGCCCCTCCTTTGAGGTGGGCTGGGAGAGGCCTTGCTTGGTTTCTGCCTTTGGCAGCCGAACACAGCCCGTTTTGTGCCAAGGCCACCCTGCTCAGCTGTTTTTACAGAAAGAACCAGCTTTATTTCAGCCACGAGAGAGATGCACAGAGGAAAAGCTCATGTGGGGACTCAGCTCATCATACTTGGGGCTGAGGTTCACTTGGACTGGACCTGGAGATGGTGAGGCAAATGCTCAGCAGGCAAGTCCCCGTGATCCCCTAGCAATGCAGCCAGTCCCTCGTCACCTTGGGTACCATCACACCAAATACCTTGGCATAAATCACTGGCAGAGGACTGGCTGGTCAGGACGTGAGAGAAAGAAATGTATGGCACTTGGAAACTTGCCTCAATGCTAGCTCCCACATTCCTGCCCAAAGCTTATGCATCCCTCTGTCACAGGGCCCCACCTGGCACGGTGACCCAGACTGGCACAGCAGGCAGCTTACCATGGCAAAGCCCACATCCGCCTTCTTGAGGGCTGGCCCGTCATTGGTGCCATCTCCTGTCACGGCCACCACCTGCCGTTGCTCACCCGTGTTGCTGTCGATGATCCCTGGAACATAGATAGGGGCAGGGCACGGCTCCTGCCATCTGCAGCCCCGGGTGACCAGCCCAGGGGCTGTGGGAGGCCAGTTGGCTCTGGAAAGCCTTTGAGATTGCCACCAAGCCCACTGCCTCCAACTCTCCATACACTCCATCACCTTTGGGACCAAGTCTTGTGCCTTGATTGGCAGCTGCATCCTGCTTCTCCCACCCTGGTCCCTCACCCAGTGAGACAATACAGGGCAGTGGGATTTGGTACAAGGCAGGGGCCTAGCACTGGGTGACTTGGAAAAATGTCTCCTTCTCCCAGGCCCCAGTTTGCCCATCTGCTCTGATGAGAGGCTGGCCCCTACTGGCATCTTCCATTCATACTGTGAGTGCAAGGGAGTGGAGGGGCGAGCTCTGGCCACTCAGCCCTTGGAGGGAGTCTCCATTATTATCCCCATTTTCCCAATGAGGAAACTGAGGTTTGGGGAGGACATAGTGATTTCCTCTGAGACAAAATCTCCAGGAGCCACGTGTCTAGAGCTGAGTAGCCTGCTTCTTAGGCAGGGCCCAGACACCCGCCTGGAAGCTCAGCATTGGGCATCTGGGAGCAGATGACCCACAATCGAGGTGACAGCCACACCCCCCCTGCGTCATGCCACCTGGGCCAGGGAGAAAGCAGGGTGATGAGCGAGCCCACTCCATTACCTTTAACCAGAGTATGTTTGTCGGTGGGAGATGATCGCGCCAGGACCCTCAGCTTAGGCCACACCTTGTCCAGACGCTCCTGCTCTATCTGGGAGGGGAAAGCACGTAGATGCTGCAGAGTCTTGAAGGGGCTGAACCAAGGGGCAGGGTGAAGAAAGTGCCAGAACCCTGGACCCGCTGGGGCACTGATGGGCGGAGAACTACCTCGCCTTTCTCGTTTCGGATCCTCCGGTTGAACTCTTTCCCCTCCAGGCACAGGAAGTCCTCCCCAGGCTGGATGATGCCACACTTGGCTGCAATGGCACGGGCTGTGTTGATGTTGTCCCCTGTCACCATGCGGACTGTGATGCCGGCTCGCTGACATTTGCGGATAGCTTCAGGGACCTGCAAGGAATAAGATGGGTGGGTGCAGCTGTTCAGGCCAGACGCACCAGTGTCTGAGCTCTAGCCTTTCCTCCATCCAGATCTGTGGTGCCCCTTGTCTCACCATGGGGCCTGGAGGTGGTGGGGGAAGTGGCCTGACCTGCAGGGAGCAGGGTCCCCCATCCCCTACCAGGTGCCTTCTTCCCTGTGCCAGTCCCAGGGAACAGCAACAACTCAGACCCAGGCCCTGACCCCAGGCACAAGGCCAAGAGAAGCCACGGGAACGCTGTTGAGCAGCACCACTGGGGCCGTGTCCAGCAAGGTGACTGTAGAAATCACCCAGTTTCCACCAGGGAAGTGGAGACCCACAGCAGCTGAGCCAGGTCCAGTCCCATTAGCAGGCTAGCTGGTGGGGTACCATATCTGTGAGGTCCAGAAGGATGAGAAAAGAACTTCTGGTCCCAGTTGCCCCATCGGTCGGATGGCAGGAGCCATCATGGGCCTCCCCTCCCAGGCCTTGATTCACTTGTCTCTGCATCTCTTATTTTATTTTTTAAATAATATAAAACCTAAGACTTTAACAGCTTCCCTTGTGGCTCAGATGTTAAAGAATCTGCCTGCAATGAAGGAGACCTGGGTTCGATCCCTGGGTTGGCAAGGTCCCCTGGAGAAGGGAAAGGCTACCCACTCCAGTATTCTGGCCTGGAGAATTCCATGGACTGTATAGTCCATGGGGTCGCAAAGAGTTGGACATGACTGAGTGACTGTCACTTTCACACATATATATTCACACACACACACACACACACACAGATGGGCTTCCAGGTGGCTCAGCGGTAAAGAATCTGCCTGCCAATGCAGGAGATGTAAGAGACGCAGGTTTGATCCCTGAGTCAGGAAGATCCTCTGAAGGAAGAAATGGCAACCCACTCCAGTATTCTTGCCTAGAGAATCCTATGGGCAGAGGAGCCTGGGGGGCTATAGTTCACGGGGTCACAGAGTCAGTCACTCCTAAGCGACTAACACAAGACTAACTTTGGTAAAGAATCTTTCTGCAAGGCAGGAGATGTGGCTTTGATCCCTGGGTGGGGAAGATCCCCTGGAGAAGGAAATGGCCACCCACTCCAGTATGCTTGCCTGGAGAATCCCATCGACAGAGGAGCCTGGCGGGTTAGTCTAGAGGGTCTCAAAGAGTCAGAGACAGCTAAGTAATGAACACTTTCACTTTCAAGACTTTTAGAGCCATAGGGTTGACATGATTAGGTGTTCTCAGGCGGAAATGGGCCATCACTATGGTTCCTCACATGTCCATTTTCCTAACGTAAGAGTAGATTCCAGAAAAGACAGAACAAGAGATCCCTCTGGTGCTGAGGGGAAAATGGGCTATAGGGAGTGGAGACCAACTAGGAGGTGGTGCTCCTGTCCCAGAGAGTGGAGACACTCTTGTTTTTTCGATGAGGATGGGCTGGTGAGCCTTGAGATGGCAGTGTGGAGGGGAGCCAGGGCGACAGTGCCTGAGGGCCGGGAGGGGACAGGAGGCTCAGAGCTCAGGGAACTGGATTAGGAGGTGAGACCTAGGCCTGTGACATGCCCAGATGGGGCCCTGGCGTGGGGTGCAGCCTGGGGAGACCCTTGTGTCCGCTGGCCCCAGCACAACCCTCTGTGAGCTCCCAGTGGGCACTGCTGGAAGCCCGGGGGACAATGTGAGCCTGGGGACTATGTGAGCCTGGGGACAGAGAGTGAGAGAGCCCGCCATGTCCCAGGTGTGGCCTGGCGACCGGGCCTGGGCACCGGGGACAGAGGGGTGATCCAGAACACACATGTGTGGTGGCCGGGGAAGCATGAGCCAAGGGTGGGGGGCAGAGCATCCATGAGACCTCAGGGCAGGTGTCTGGTAGGCTGGGCCAGGCGGGCTGTGGGGGAGCCCTGGCCTGGGACGTCAGGGCACTTGGGAGGCTGAGGGCCCCCCAAGCCAGGGGGTGGTGGCTGTGATTTCTGCCATGGAGAAAGTAGGGAGAGGATGGGTATCCAGGGCTGGGACAGAGTGACCTTACACATCCTGCCAAGTGGCCTAGAAGCCCCAGCCCCGGGAAGGGGCATTGCATCCCGCCCCCTCCATAATGTGTGTGTCTCCTCACTTAGCCTCGATCCAGGACCGTTTCTGCTTTTTGGGGATCCTTGGGAGTTGTCTGGAGACACCCTCCCTTCCAGCAAGTTCCCTCCTGGCTCTGAAGCGTCTGGTAGCTGGCTCTCTGCTGTCACCCAGTGGTCATGACGTGCCTGAGCACGTGGAGCTTCGATCTAGCCTCTGCTTGTCTCTGCGTGGCTGTGGCCCCGCTGGCTCCCTCTCTGGTCTGAAAGACCCTTGGCCTCCCAGGCAGGTAGCAGGAAGCTCCCCTCCGTCTGTAGGTGCCCTCTCCCTCATTGGGTGACTGTCCTTCCTCACCTGCCTCCCTGCTGTCCCAATGGACACAGCCCTGGTCCACTGATGCCTGGTGGCTCCATGTCTGCATGAGCCCCCGCACCCCTCTGGCATAAATACAGCATGCCTACAGGGGCCAAGTGATCCCCCAGGGGCAGAGACATGCCACTGCCAGGCCATCTTTGGGTTGCAGCTGTCCCAGGCCCACAGACATCCTGGCAAGTCTAACAGTGCCATCGGTCTTCCTGCCTGCCATTGGGACACAGGGTGTCCTCCTTGGCCACCGCCTGCTGGCTGGTCCCCATGGTCGGGGCGGGGGGGGCGTCCTGCCTGGCTTCCCCCTCCTGGCTGTGTTGGTGCCACCTGCTGCCCAGCCTCTCATGTAGCCATTCTCCAGCCAGAGGTGAGCCATCTTGCCCCCAGGGCCCCTTTACCAAGGTGATTTCTGGTTCTTAAACAAGCACCCCATTACTTTGCCTCGAGGGCGCTCTCCCCCTCTGATTCAGCCCACTGGGGCAGTCACTGAGGCTGAGCCTTCGTGGTGACCTTCTTGGAAATTTTATCCAGGTTTTTTCTAAGATGAAGACTTATTATTTTTTTTCAATGTATCTCTGAGAAGAGCACCAACAGGGAAAGGTCTAGGCCTTGCCCCACCCACATGCTTGCCTTCTGGGCTGTTCCATCTAGCCCCGACCCCAGTCCCCAGTCTCAAGCCACCGTGGACCTGCCTCTGCGGTTCTGTCTTAGGATGTATGCATACATCTCAGGCCTCCAACCTTGTATCGATGACCAGAGCTTCAGTTTGCAATGAATATTTATGGGGGAAATGAGGGGAAACTGGAAGGGCTCCTTGGCCCAGGGGGCTGAGGTGGAAGGGCTGGATGGCCTGGTTATGATGCTGTGGACATGGCCTTGGCCATGGCCCTGGGAATCTGGGAACCCCATCTTCCTCTGTCTGTGATAGCTGGGTAGAAAAGTGTAGGGCTGTTGCCGTTGACACTGGGGACAGCAGTGGCGAATGGCTCTGTTCAGAGGGGGAGGCCGTCAGTCTAGGCAAGGGTCACATGGCCTTAGGACTCAGCTTGCCGTGTGGACACAGCCCTCCTCTTTGCCTCAAAGTTTCTCCTTGGTCTGGTGAGGAGAAAGGCTTGTTCTCTGGGTCCCTTGGGGTGGCCCTACCACCCGCAATGGCACCCTCTCATCCTGCTTTCCTGGGAAGCTCCTCCCACTGCCCACCTTCTCTGGGCCCACTCCAGGGCCAGCCTAGTAGGCTCTCTTCCTCCAAGATGGGGTTTCACATCTTGAAGGACATGCACCTCTCCCCATTGCTCTTCCTCTCTAGGCCCTGATTAGCTTCTGCCCTGTTGGTGTGTTTCCTGTTCAAGAAAGCTCTGAGTGAAGACATCTCCAAGCACTGGCTCCCTGTGCCATCCCACAGGACCTGCTTAGCTCAGGGTGGGGCGGGCCACCCACCCTCTCGCTCCAGCCAACACGTTTCCCATGGTTTCACCTCCCTGCCTGGCCCTTTCCTTTGCAGGCTTCTCCCACTGTCTGCTCGGCTACCCTCATGACCCTAAGTCATGTAAAGTCACTTCCGGACACCTCTGGCCAGGACCTTTGCTCTGAGCTTTCCACCTAACCATGTGACCTCTCCATAGGGATGTCCGGAACCCCACTCAGCCCCAATCAAAGCTTCAGCTGAGAACTGTCCTCCTCTCTCCCAGCGCTCCCCAAGTACCATGTACCCAGTTCTCTGAACCAGAGCCCAGTCAGCTGTCCCTGGCTCCTCCCTCCCCTCCTCATCATCCCCTCTGGTCCATCACTTTTGCTAGCCTTGGCAGCCATCAGGGTTCTACCTGCTGCCCTCTCTCCCCTGGGAGAGCAGAACCTGAGCCAGGCGTGGATGCCAAGCCAGAGGGGACCTTCCAGAGGGCAGTACAGAGCCTCCCAAAGGGTGCCAGCACTAGAGGACAAGGGGGCTCCAGCACGCCTGGGAGGTCTGAACTGGGCCATGGCCGCCATGCCCCCGAGGCTCTGCCATCGTCCACCTTCCTCACCTGGTCCAACTCTGGCTGGCTGCCGTGTGTTCTACCTAGAAAGCCTGGCAGGGAGGGTCGTGATGGCCAGGAGGACAGGAGGAAGGCGCAGTCCCCTCCTTGCATTTGTGTCCCAAGGCGGAGGCCCTGTGCAGACAAGGACGGCTCCCTCAGCCATCCTGACAAGCTACCTCGGGCCGCACAGGGTCCTCGATGCCCACGACGGCTATGCAGGTGAGGTCGCCCACCACCTCGTTCTCATTGTCCCAGTCGGGCTCCTGGGCGGCGGTGAAGTCCCGGTAGGCGATGCAAATGGTGCGGAGCCCATCGCAGGCCATCGGCTCGATGATCTTCTTCACCATGTCGTCCCGGTCCCGAGGGCGAAAGCTGCGGAGTTCCCCATTGCTGTTCAAGATGTTGGTGCACCTGGGGCGGATGGAGCAGGAGGAGCTGGCGTGAGGTAGGGTAGAGGGTTTCTCCGAGGGGGGTGGTGCTCTGCTGCTGCTGGGGCTTAGGAGACCCCCCACCCTGTTCTCACCAGAACCTCAGAATGTGACCTTATTTGGAAAGAGGCCTGTTGCCAAGTTAAGATGAGGTCATCCTGGATGAGTGTGGGCCTTCAATCCAATTCCTACTGTCCTTATAAAGAGGAGTGAACACATAGAGACACAGACACAGGGACAAGGCTGTGTGATGATGGAAGCAGAGACTGGAGAGATGCAGCTACAAGCCAAAGAAGACCAAGGAGACACTCCAGGGAACATCCTACCCTGGAGGTCTTCCAGGAAGGGTGACCCCGCCCACACCTTGACTGAGGACTTCTGGTTCTGGCACCAGGTTGATGGTACTCTGTTTCCCCAGGAGCCAGGAGCTCAGACGCTTGTGCAGCACATCTTTGCACATTCAATGGGACCTGGCGGGTGTGTGTGTGTGTGTTGCGTTTGCCCTGTTGAGCTTTGGGGCAAGAGGGGGGATGTTAGCAAAAACCCAAGGCTCCAGAAAGGCTGGGATGGGGAGGGCTGACAGGATTTGGGCACAGAAAAGGAAGGAGCAAAGGAAACCTGATCCCCGGGGGCCGGCACGGCCATTGGACAAGTGGAGGCCCCGAGAAGACTGGTGAGGAAGGAAAAAATGTTGGTTGTGGAGATTCTGCTCAGGCCTTTGTCCTGAAGGCTCCACAAGGAGGCGGGGAGGGGGGAGGGGTGAGCACTGAGGTACAATTAGGTCAAGTCTTAGAAGGCAGCTCCTCTGGAGAAGGCAGCTGAGGAGCCAGGTGGGCAGGGGAGGGTGCTTGAGGGCTGCAGAGGTCAAGGCCAAGGGAAGGTGTGAATGCTGAGGGGTAGGGGCAGGCAGGGCACTTGGCAGGGCACTGCCTCAGTCTTCCTAAGAGCTCCGTTGAGATGTAATTCACACAGCACATGGCTCACCGTGCAGTCCCTCCTAGTATATTCATATATTCATATATTCATATATTCATATATTCATAGCTGTGCTGCTATTACCGCTACCACCTCGAGAACATCACTAACCTCTACAAGGAACCTGGCAGAAGCAACACAAGAGGAGAGATAAATTGGACTTCCCAATTGAAAGACATTTGTGCACCCAAGGACAAATCAAGATAGGGAACAAGAAATCTATCAAGGGAGTGAAAAGACAGCAGCCCACAGAATGGGAGGAAATGCTTGGAAATCAGATATGTGTTAAGAATCTAATATTCAGAATGTACAGAAAACTCTCACTGCTCAACAATAAAATGACAAAGAATTCAGATCCAAGATGGGTAAGGGCTGGAATAGACATTCCTCCAAAGGAGCTAAACAAATGACCAATAAGCGCATGAAAAGGCACCAATATCCCTAGTCATCAGCAAAATGCAGGTCAAAACCGCCATGTGATCCTGACGGCTATAACAACAGCAGCAACAATAATCAGGTAATAACTCGGTGAGGATGAGAAGCTAGAACCCTTAGGCACTGATAATGGGAAGGTAAAGTGGGACAGCTGCTGAGGAAAACCGTTTGGCATTCATCAAAAGATGAAACATGGAGTTACCAGTTTTGCTCCCAGGAATATACCCAAGAGAGCTGAAAATACGTGTTTAAGCAGAAACTCTATGCAAGCCTTCAAAGTGGCACAACTCACGGTAGCGAAAAGGTGGAAACAACTCAACGGTCTGCCAATGGGACAACTGGATAAGTAGAGGGTGGTCTGTCCATGCAATGGAATGTTATTCCGTTGCAGAAAGGGATGAAGCACTAAGGGCTGCAATTCAGATGAACCTTGCAAACCATGCTCCGTGAAAGAAGCCAGATACAAAGTGACACATCCTGTATGATCCCTTCATATGAAATGTCCGTAATAGGTAAATTCACAAACAAAAAAGCAGATGTTGTTGGTTATTTGTTTGGTTGTTTAGTCACCAAGTCGTGTCCGACTCTTGTGACCCCATGGACTGTAGCCCACCAGGCTCCTCTGTCCATGGGATTTTCCAGGCAAGAATACTGGAGTAGATCCATTTCCTTCTCCAGGGGATCTTCCCGACCCAGGAATTGAACCTGAGTCTCCTGCAAGAACTGGGGTGATGGGGATAGGCACGGGGTTTCCTTTGGGGTTATCAACTTGTTCTGGGACTGAATGCACTTTAAAGTGATTAAAAGGGCCAGTTTCAGGCTACGGTCTATTGCAATAGGAAAACCAGAAACGCCATAGCCTTTGGCTAGCCCCAGTCCCACCCACTCACTTTTTCAGCAGGATCTCTGAGGCGCCCTTGCTGAAGAGGCGGAAGCCACCATCAGGCGTGCGGATGACCGTGCTCATGGACTTGCGGACCGAGTTGAAGGTGTACACTTTATAAAGCTTATCTTCGGGAATCTGCTCCCGCACTGGCTGGAAGTCCCGCTTGAGGTCCAGGACGAAGCCAAGCAGAGCACACTCCGTCTTGTTGCCCACTTGGCGTGGGAGGGCGCCTTCCTTCTCTGGAGGCTGTGAGGTGAGGAGAACCAACGTGGCCCTGGGGGCCCCAAGTCCACCCACCTTACTGTCCTTGGACCCCAGGCCAGCCTTGGCCTCCAGCGTGGACTGGATGGGCAGCTTTCCCTCCATTCACTGGGCTGTGAAGGGCTTCCAGAACCTACAGGCCCTGCCCAGGGTTCACAGATGAGGAGGGAGCCCAGAACACCAGAAATGATTGTGGCCCTGCTCAAAAATGTCCTTAAGAGAACCTAGCCAGCCCCTGGCGACAGCCCACCCAGCAGCCATGCCTTGCCGCCCCTGCCTGGGCCCGCCCACCGCTGGCTCCCAGCTCACTAGTATTTTGGTGGTGTAGGCACTGTTGATGGAGATGGCATGGACCAGGATGTCGAGGATCTTGGGGGTCAGGGCACTGGGGGCCGGAACCTCTTTGTAGTGGGTGTCCCCAAGGTAGGACTGCACCACGGTCATGCGGTTGGTGGTGAGTGTGCCTGTCTTGTCAGAACAGATGGCTGTGGCATTGCCCATGGTCTCGCAGGCATCCAGGTGGCGGACCAGGTTGTTGTCCCTCATCATTTTCTGTAAAGGGCACAGATGGAGGCTTGGGTAGCTAGCTGTCCTGGGGGAGGGGATTGGCCCAGGGGGTGAGGGAGCAAGAAGCACAGCTCAGATGGGCCAGGATGATGCCCCTGCCCGGTGCCCCATCTCAGGCAGGCCCTTTGGGTTCCCCACCCACCACGATATTTGCCTTCCCCCCCTGTGTCCTAGGGGTCATCCTTCGTCTTCTCCCCCATCTCAACTCCCTGCCCCCCTGGGACCCTGCCCTCATCCGGCAGATGCTGGCTCGTGGTGCCCCCATGTCCAGGAGGCCGGGTTGGGCAAGGATGTCCAAACCCAGCTCTGCATCCCTGCTCGCCATCCCCCATTCTGCCCCTGAGCGATCCCAAACTTTATCTGGTCCTTGCTTGTTCAAGCTGCTTAAGGGCTTTGTGCCTCGAGTCCTGGTTCTGTATCCTGGTACCATGGGATTCGTATCCATGGTGTGTTGATTTTATTACCTTGACAGAGTAAGCTAAGGAGATGGTGACAGCGAGAGGCAGGCCCTCCGGGACAGCCACAACCAGCACGGTGACACCGATGATGAAGAACTTGACGAAGTACTGCACGTAGACAGGCGTGCACTCCGCCAGCCACACCCGGCCGTCTATGACGAAGGTCTCGATCACAAAGTAGAGGACCAGGATGATAACAGTGATGGCGGACATCACCAGCCCTGCCACAGGCAGTAGAGGCAGGAAGGGAGAGCAAGACGGAAGAGATAAGGGATGCTGCAGCCTGTCCCTGGACTCTTGGAGGGTCACAGTCCATCCTCACCAGAAGAGGCGGAAGCGGGCCCTGAAGGCTGTCATGTGTCCCTGGCCGGTCCCCTGGCTGATTGGCCCATGGTCCCCATCCCTTTTCCCTTGCCTACTTGTTCTCTTTGGCCCAGCCTCAAGCCCAGGAACCCAGCGTCCTCCCTGCCCACCAGGTGGCCCCCCGGCTACCCCATCGACGGCCCCCACCTGCTTTCCCAATCTGCACAGCCAGTTTGGTGAGCTTTCCCTGAAGGACTGACTTCTCCTTCTTGGGCACGTTGGCTTTCTTCTTCTCCCGCTCCTCCATCTCCCCGCCCTCTGCGCTCTTTAGGGGCTGCATTTCCATGGCGACAGCCCCATCCTGTTTCTTCGCTGTACAAAGGAGAAGCCCGAAGCCAAGGTTAGGACCTGCTTGCTGGGGTGACGGCTACAAAGGGGGCTTTCACAGGGCAAGCAATGGCACGCCAGCCCTCCTCTCTCATCAGCCCAGGCCCTCCTGAAGTGGGCGCTGTCCAGGGCAGGACCGAGATGCTCCTCTCTGGGCCTCACAGGGGAAGAGAAGACAGACAGAAGCACTGCTAACTGGGGCATGCACACAGAGTGGCCAGTCCTATGATGCCCCAAGCCTCAATACCCAAGAGCGGAGACCTGGGGTCCATGGAATGTTCCAGAACCCAGAGCTGACTCTGGCACACTGGCGTCTAAACCATGTCCCCACTCCCCTCAGGGAGGCCCAAGAATCCCCGTGCTGTCCTCCCCTGCTCTTGGCTCAGGCCTTTGCTCCTCTCTACTAGCTGTCTATCCACCTCCTCTCTGGAACTAGCAGTCCCGTCACAGCTCCCCTGGTGCACGCTAACTTAGTGGTGCTGTGTTCCTCACCATCCCTTATGGTCCCTCCACCACCCAGAGGGGGCACCCAATGCTGCCACTCATCCTCATCTCCACTCAACAGGCTCTCAGTGACTCTGCACGTCTCCTGCCACCTTGTGGGGTCAGCCAATCCCTGTGGCCCCATCTCCTAGCCCTTTAGCTGCAGCCTCAGTGACACTCAACATCCCACCTAGCTGGACCACTCTAGCCTCTGCCCCCAATGCAGTCTGCCACTCCCTGTCCCAGCCTGAGCCCTGGCCATTGGACTAACCTCCAGTCCCAAGCGCCCGTCCAACCACCAGCAGCCTCTGAACTCTTTGTCTGCCTCATCCAAGAGGGCAGCAGGCCTCAAAGCCTCAGCAGAAAGGCCACTGAGCTGGGAACCCATTGGCCCCACAAGGTCTTGGGTGAGTCTTCTGGAGCATCAGATCCCTCACCAGGATGCGAGCTCATGGGCCATCTTTGTGCACTCCTGGCAGGGTCTGCTGACTGGCTGCCCACCCCACTCACCTGGCCTCCAGGTCCTGCCCCTGCAGCCGAGGTGGGCGCCCCCCCCACCCACCCTGCCTGGCACCCTCTGCCACCCATCCTGAGTGCAGAGCGCCCATTACCTTTGGTCTGGCTACTCTCCATCGCCCCATCCTGCTGCTTGCCTACAACGGAGAGGAACGACAGACACGGAGACTTGAGAACACCACGTGGCCCTGGTAACACACACGCACATGGGACAGCGGGGCACAAGACACTGCAGCCAGTGTGTGCGGGAGGAGGGGTGGGCGGTGAACCCGCAGGCCAGAACCAGCACAAAGGATTTGCCTAGATCAGTGGTCCCCAACCTTCCTAGCCCCAGAGACTGCTTTCATGGAAGACAACGGCTCATGTCCTGCTGTGCAGCCCAGGTCCTACATGGAGCGGTATCTATCCAGGGCTCGGAGAGTTGCGGTTCCCTGGCCTAGATGGTTCCTGAGCCCAGTGGCCTAGAGATCAGCTTTCTACACAGCACAGCTGTGGAGGGAGAGGAGTTGGCCAGGTTCAGGACACCCACAGCACTGGAGGGAGCATCAGGGCTGGACCCCAGGTGGATATGTGCGGGGATCCTTTGCTGATGTGCTTTGCCACCATAAAGCCTGAAGCTGCCTGCTAGGAACGGTGGCAGTGACTGGCTTCCCCGTGTCAATGTAAACGGTGCCAGCTGTGCCTCTGGTTTGCAAGGTTGGCAAGGACTGTCCCACTGGGAGGGCTCAGGAGAGCCAGCAGGTGAGGGGCTTCAGGCTTGGGGGTTCGGGTTCTGTACCCCAGCTCCTCTTGCTTCACCTACACCCAGGAGAGCTCTCCAGAAGCCATACACAGACAGCCCTACGTCCAAAGACCACTGATCCCAGGCAGGAAGGGCTTGCGTGGGCTGCTTCGTCGGCCCCCACAGAATAGCTCATGATCACTGGAGATCCTGTGTGGTCTGGGGGGTTCCAGGCAATCAAGAGAGGCTCCTTCCCCACCCTCATGGGGGGTTGGTTGGGCGCATTCAGAGGCGAAGGGGTGGGTGACAATCCAGCACGAGGAAGGGGTATTGCTCTGTGATGGGGGGAGCCTTCTGGAGGAGGGAGGGAGGTTTGAGATGAGCACAGCCAGAAGATGATGGCTGGACCTGGCCTGCAGAGGGGTCAGGAGCCAAGGGAGGGGAGGAGGAGGAAAGACAAGTCAGCCCAAAGAGGACCACGAGGAGTCAGGCCAGAAGGCAAGAAACAGCCTTTGGTGGTCAGGGAGCGCTGAGCCCGCAGGCAGGATGGATCACAGTGGAGGTGGGGAGAGAGTGAGACCCCACCTTCCAATCTCCAGTGCGCAGTAGTGGGTGCAACGTCCCCTCCCGGAGCCTGGCCAGGTCAGCTTCCCCTCGGGGCTCCCTTCCTCTAGGAAGCCAGGTGCTGGAGATACCTTCTACCTGACATAGCAAGCGGGGGACAGGAGCTGGGGCTGCGGGGACCCAGGGAGCTGGAGGTCAAAGATAAGGGGCCTAGGACCAAGGCCTTCAGGCCTCTGACATTGAAGGGGCCTAGTGGGAGGGGAGGAGCCCGGGAAGGAACGTGGAGGGGGGCGACCTGCCAAGCAGCCATCAGGATGTCACTGGAGGGTCACTGGGGACTCCAGTCCAGCCTAGGGGAGGTCCGGGGCCTGCCTACCCACCCACTGGCAGTCCTGAGGGCCCCAGGGTGCTGCCTGTGCAGAGACACTGGGCTGAGCCCTGCAGGGAGGGGAACCCACGAAGGGAACCCAGGCCCAGGCTGCCAGGACCTGGGGCCCTGGGAAGCCTCTAGGCAACAGCAGCTCACCATCTCCTCCAAGGAACACAGTGGCCCAGGAAGAGGGACATGAGGAAGTCTTTCCTTACGTTGACCTGTCCCCGTGTTCCTGGGCTGGCAGACTGATCCCACCTGCGCTCAAGGCCCAGTGGCCTTGATTGACTGGGGTGGAGCTGGTGACTGGTGACCCACTGCCTATGTCCGCAGGACCCTGGCTGCAGGCATCTGGCACATGGTCCCTCTGTACCAGTGTGTGTCTTTGTACTTCTAGTGGGCCCAGGGGGCTTCACTCAGAGGTGGGGTGCACATGGAGCAAACGCCATTCCTCACCTGCTTTGTCACAGGAGTGGCCTAAGGGGAGATCCAGGTCAGTGCAAGGTGAATTGTAAGCAGATGTTGTGAGGACTGCAGGGGTCACCTGCCATGTATGGGGCTCAGGATGGTGGCAAGGGGAGGAAGCTGGGTAGCCATGTGCCAGTTTGGATACAGAGCTGGGATCTCTGAAGACATCTGTCCCTCGACAGTGCTTTCCCTTGGGGTGAGGACCCCGGCCCCCTCTCAGCTTCCTCTGCCGTGATGGCCTTTAGGGTGCCCAGGCCCTCCTACTTGGGAGCCCTCCACCTCCGCTGTGACACCTAGCTGTCATGGTGGCCTGGGACCCTCAGCACCTCACCATGGGGGCTGAACACCCCCCCCCAAGGATGGCACTGAAGCACTCTTCCAAGCCAGGGTGGCTGGTCTCTGCCTTCCAACTCCCTACCTACTCAAGCAGGGCTGTCCCCACACCCTGGTACACCTTCCCCCCCGGGCATATATTCCCGAAAGCCTTCAGGGCACAGCCACCCAAATGAAATTGTCTCACACAAGACTGGGGGCCCCAACCTGCTGGCTCTGGGGAAAAGACCTCAGAAGAGGGGCCTCCAAAAGGAATTCCAGGAGAGAGGGTATGGGCTCCCACCCACCGAGGGCTGGTTCTCGTCAGTGCCAGAGCAGGGACGGGTTGAGCGAGGGACCACTAGAAGGCAGGCTCAGAAGAGAGAGCAGGCTTCATACAACGGTTAGTGCTGCCTTACCTTTCTTATCCTTCTTCTCTTCCTCCTCTCCACCAGCTCCAAGCAAGGTAAAGATGATGCCCGTCTGGGAATTCACACCCACGGCCGTCACCACCATTCTTCCAGAACCTTCCATGACATGAGTGCCTGGCACAGCAACACAGAGGCTGAGACAGACATCTGTACCATGGGCTGGGAGGCACGCTCAGCACCTCCATGTCTTGTCCCAGGCCTCCCAGGACCAGGAGCCCTGCTTCCCCTGGGGCTCACCTGACAGCAGCATGGGGTCCTTGTCTGTCGACTTACGCACATGGTCCGACTCGCCCGTCAGGGAGCTCTCATCGATCTTGAGGTCGTTGCCCTGGATGAGCACGCCATCGGCAGGCAGCAGGTCTCCTAAGGTCGGCCAGGCAGCCAGAACCACAGACCGTCTGTGCGTCTGAGCAGCCTTCCTCCCCACTGCCTCCCACCACTCCCAGAGGATGTCCCCTTGGGCCTGGGTAGCCACCCATCCCCAGTCCTGTCGTCCAGCTGCCAGGGATCCAGGCCCACAGAAGCACCCAGCTGGGTGTGCTGGGGGTGCTGCCCTGGGTGCACTCACCATACTTGACCTGGGCGATGTCCCCCACCACGAGCGTGGCCACGGGCACCTGGAGGAGCTGCCCATTCCGGATGACGGTGAACTTCTGCTCCTGCTCTATGCGACTCTGCAGGCCTCGGAACTGCTTCTCTTTGCTCCAGTCGTTGAAGGCCGTGACCAGGACCACGCAGATGACAGACAGCAGGATGGCGGCCCCCTCGATCCAGCCCGCCTCAGCTTCCCCTTCGTCTTCGGCCCCAGCCGACACATTCCCACAGGCTGCGCCCGCCCAAGGACAGAAGGGAAGGACGGAGGCGACAGATGAATTCCTTCACTGGCTCCTTCCTGGTGCCGGTACCTCCTAGGACCCTCCCCTCCTCCGGCCCCTCGGTGGTGCAGCCCTCGGCCCGCCCTGCACACCCACGCCCCGCCCCTCCAAGTCCGCCCCTCCCCATGCTCCGCCCCCTCAACACCCCGCCCCCGGCGCCCCTCCCCTCCACCCCCCACCCCTCACCTTCGCTCTCCTCCCCGGGCGGTGCATAGAATGAGAGGCCCAGGGACACGATGGCAGCCACCTCCAGGATGATGAGGGTCACATCCTGCAGGGCCTCCCACACCAGCTGTAGGAAGGTCTTGGGCTGCTTGGGGGGGATGAAGTTCTGCCCGTAGATCTGCCTGCGCTTCTCCAGGTCGTTGGCGTTGTCAGCCAGGCCTGTGTAGTGCGGGGATGCAGAGCAGAGGCACAAACGGAGACGATGGCAAAGGCCAGCCCCGCACCCCCCCCCCCCCCCCCCCCCCGCCCCGCTCCCTTCTCCACATCCGCCCATCTCCCCTTCTAGACTGAAAGCTCCCAGGAAGCAGAACCGCACTGGCCCAGCGCCTGGAGCCCTTCTGCAAAGCCTGGGGGGGCACATGGGGGCGCAGGCAGCATCTCCAGCTGCCTGGATGGCACAGGTGTGCGAGCATGTGATAGCGCAGAGATCCCAGCATGAGGAAGGGCTGGACCACCCTCCCATACGTCTGGGTGGGGCCAGGAGCTCACACCCCCCTCTGCATCCTCACAAGCTGCTGTGTGTGGGGTGGCAGGGAGGGAATGCAGGGTGCAAAATCCACACCCACAAAGGGGTGGCCCCAGGCACTCATTTCAGAATCTGTGGCCTGACTTCTCATTCTTGGGACAACCCACTTCCTACCCAGGTCAGCATCAAGGCCTTTGGGTCTCTGCTTTCACAGAGTGAGTCTCCTCAGCCTCATTCCTGAAGGCAGCGAAAGCTTCCACATGGGACTGGCATTCAGGCCACTGCCTCCCAAGGCCAGACATACCCTTGGCCATCTTCCCCAGGGGCAGACACAGTGCCCTGGTCCCACCTCAGCCCTTGGGCTTCGGCTTCCTTCCAGGCCCTTCCACAGGACCCCTCCACCCCAAAGCTTTCTGGCTTTTCAGCACCCCCAAGTGCCTGGCCCCACACTGACACCTCATGGACTCCGTGGCTTGCAGTTGCCAGCCCTGAGGAGCTACAACTCCCATGGCCTCCAGTGTGGAGGGGTGGCGGTCGGGGTGGGGCAACCGGAAGGGCTGGGATCCCAGCCCGTGGGGTGCTCCTTGTTGGCTTGGAAAGCCACACAAGACGTGGTTCCAGATGACTTGAGAAGATGAACGTGCTGAGGGTGGTATAGAGGAGTCCAAAAGAAGGAGGGTGGGCATGTGCTGGGTAGGGAAAGCTGGTTTCCGGGAAGGGGATGATGGAGCCCCTTGGGGTGGAAGGGCCGACAGGAACATGCCCTCTGAGCTAGGTGGCGGCCACACACTGTCTCCCCCCAGCAGCAGCCACAGCTGCCTCTGCCCTCCTCCTCTGGCCTCACTGTGCTTGGGCCCGGCCGCGGGTCAAGTTTTTGGAGGCTGTGGTCTCCCACTGGGAGAAACTGAGAACCTCAGCTCCTAAGGGCCCGGGGACCCAGCTGAGGGCTTGTGTCCCACTCCCCTGACCTACAGAAGATATGAAAAGTGGGCTTACTACTCAGAAGGTTCTTGAACTCTGAGTCTCCCAGACACCCAGGGTCTCCACTACCCCCACTCTGGGAAAAGGCGCTGACTTGGAGCCACCAAGAACCACAGAGGCCCCACCCACTGTCTAGAGAGCCCCTGGGCCCCCGTCACACCTCAAGAATCTGCACGCTGCCTGCCCGGCCCCATCTGACCAGCCGGGCCCTCAGGGCCCCTTCCCCAGGAGTTTCCTCTTTCCCTCACTTGGCCTGTCCGTTGGCCTTGGTTTGCCCTTGATGCTGCCACAATGCCTCTCTCTCCCTTGCCCTAGAGCAGCCCGAGGCCTTGGCCTTCCTGTTGGCGCCGGGGTCTGGAGAAGTGCTCATGGGGGCAACCCAAGACAGCCAGCAGCAGCCCCTCCAGTTCCAAGCACACACTGGTCCTGCCCTGGTCCAGGCTGCAGGGGCAGCGGCCGGCGGTTGGCATGGACACAGATGGGCACCCTGCCCGGACCAGAGGCCAGATGCCATCAGAATTGGATTAGGACCACATCGTGCGGCTCTCCGCTCATCTGCCTCTCCTTTCCATGAGTGTCAGTGGAGGCCAGCAAGGGGAAGGGCCGCTCACCCTAGCCTGGCCTAGGCTCCCAGCTTCTGGAATTTTCTTGGATGCACTTACTGCCGGGAGGAAACCCAAAGTCCCCTCCTCCAATATAGCATGCACCTGCTTGGCCTGCTGCCTCGTCCCAACCTTGCCAGGGGGTGTGTGGGGGCCCTGAGGCTCAGCTAAGCTGCTCTCCACCCCCCCTCCCCCCAATCCTCGAGCTCAGGTCACTGTGTCTGAATGACAGTGGGAGCATCTAGGTGGGCTGGGACCTGAGCCTTCTTCTGGATGCAGAGCGGGCCGGCTGGCTCCCTCTGCCATGGCTGGGCCACCCACCTGGGCACCTGCTCTTCTCTAGGCCTGCCCCTCCACCGGGTGAGCGCCAGAGCCGCTGTGGCAGAATCGGGCATGTTCCCAGGGGCCTTGACATTTTAAATATTTAACAAGGCCTGACAGGCAGAGGAAGGAGCTGCCAGCTGAAGCCCATCTGCTTCCTTTTATCTGGGAGAGGCCAGAGCCCTGGTGGCTAAATGGCCCTCTACCCTGGGCCTCCCTCCACCCAGCCCCAAGTTGGGGGTGGGGGGACAGGCTAGGAGGAGGGGAGGATAGAGATCCTCTGGCCCCGAGCCAAGCCATCTGCCCCTGATGGATCGCACACCTGCACCAGGCTGGGGCCCTTGAGAGCACAAAGCAGGAGGGACGCAGGCAGGCCCTCGGTGCTCCTGACCTGGCCAGGTGGGTGTACTCTCACCCAGCCTCAGGCCCACCTCCTCTGCGGGGAGCAGGGGTGCATCTCTACCCCCTGTTGCAGCCCTGGTGTCATCTGCACACAGATGGAGCTAGGGAGCAGGAGACAAGGGCGGCAGCCAGGGCACTGGTGGACAAAGGTGTGCCAGCTGAGACAGGGCCGACAGGATCCATCTGCGCTGGCTGGGGATCATCCTGGCACCGGCCTGGGGTAGCCCTAGTAGCCCTGCCAGGGAGGTGGCAGCTAGGCCAGAAATGCTCTAGCTGGTGAAATCCGGGGCCAAGCCTGGCTGCCCCCCAGGGGGTCCTGGCCTCCCAGCAGACCCATAAGGCCTCCACGCCCAGAACCTTCTGGAGGACACAGAAGGGGGACAGCACGTGGGGAACACTTGGTCAAGGGCCGCTGCCCCTGAAACCTTGCTGAGGTTTCAGTTTAGGGCCCATCCTGCCAGCATGTGCCATTCGGTGCCAGCTTCCTCCCTTACTCAGCTTGGGTACTTCATTGCTATTTCAACCAGAGAAGAGATGTGAGTGGGAACCACTGGTGATGGAGGCAGGGGGCAGCGGGGCAGGTTGCCCCATGCAGAGCATCTCCCACTCTAGTGGAAAATGGTTGCCCAGGGAGGGCACAAGGGCACAATCGTGGTCATGGTTTAGTGAAGAGTGCCTCTGGGAAGCGACTGCAAGCCCTGTCTGCCCTGGGGCTATGGAGCCTCTTCAGGGAGGAGCGTGGGGAGGTAATGGCTCTGCACTGCTGGCATACCCGCCCTGCTGGCAGACTTACCCTCGGTGGGTGAGGTCTTCAGCCTCCTGCAAAGCCCGCCCACGTCCCCATAGGCCTCCTGGACTTTCTGCAGTGCCTCAGCCCCCCGGAGCTCCATGAGGGAGCGCAGCTCGGCCAGCGTGCACCCGAAGCCGCCTGCATGTGGGGCCTCCCGCTGCTGCTGGGGTTTGGGGTGGAACTCGATGGAACTGTTGGCCACGTCGCCCATCCTGCCTGTGGCACGGGGGCGGGGGTGTTCTCGCAGGTGCAGCCTCCGCCGGGGGCAGGCGGCCCCCCGAGGTCCCAGCACCGGGGTGAGGTGTAGCCAGGGGGGCCAAGTGCAGACACCTGGGGAGGAGGTGAGAAGCACAATTGAGATGAAACCAAGGTCCCCTCTCTGGAATGTTCTCTGCAAATGTGCACTCAGGTCGAGCCACGACTCACTGGGTGCAAAATTCCCCCGCCCCCCCCCACCACCCCCAGGCCAGGCCAGGCCCTCATGCCTACCAGGCCTGCCTGCCAGATTACCCCTCAGTCCTGCCCACCACAAGCACACAAGCTGGCAGGGCTTGCCACTGGGGGCAGGAGGAAGAATGAGAGCCTCCCAGTGGGGACCTGCAGCTGCCAGCACTAGGCAACCTGGGACATGGGGGCTCTCGCTGTCCCCCAAGTTCACCTGGGCCCCCACACTGGAGCAGGCATGACATGTTGGGATGGAATGAACAGTGGGTGGTCCTGCCCCGGCATAGACGCTCCATCATACTCCCTTGCTTGCCTGATTTAAGACTCCTCCCTGACGGCAGTGGTCTTCGGGCGGGGCCCCTGCGGCTCAAGGTTTCAGGCCCGCGGGGGTCCAGGGAACAGGGCAAGCCATGGACAGAGCCAGCTGGGCGCTAGGTCAGGGCTTAGTGCACAGGGTGTTTCTGCTGCCCTGGGGGCACCTGGGGGCACCTGGGGTCCAGGGCTAGGAAGGGAGAGGGTGGGTTGGGCAGGGGAAAAGGAGGGGAGAGGGCCAGAGGGAAGGGGAAGGAGGCGGGGAGGGAGGGAGTGGAAGGGGAGAGCAGAGGAGAAAGCGGAAAACAGCCACAGGTCACGGGTGACTTCTCTGTCGCCCTGCCCCACAACACAGTGCCACCTGGTCTCCCGCACCCTCCGGCCCTCCAGATGGCAAAGTGAGGAGCTGGGGTCTCCCCAAAATTAACAACAGCTGGCTAAGTCCCAGGCCTTCCACCTTCCTCCTCCACGGAGCATCCTGAAACTTGCCCGAGGAACTCCGGTACCCCTGGCTGCCCCGTCCGCAGCCCTCACTGGGTCTGGTGGTGCGGGCCACGGGGGCCGCTGGGCTGCCTGGTCCTGGGTCCCAAGCTTCTCTAGCTAGTCTCTCCCCTCCTCTCATCCCAGCTGGTGGCCTGCGCGGAGTGGCAGCATCGCCAAGGCCACGCACTAAGCTCCCAGGACTGAACGAGTCTCAGCGCATGTGGCCTTGGCCTTCACACCAGCGCAGATGCCTTCTGGCAACGTCGCTCAGTTGGGCTGGATCCCTCACCTTTGGGGAAGCTCCCGGCTCACAAGGATCCTCTTGGAAGCAGCTCTTGGCTACCCACCCAGGTTTCTGATCTAGAACTGCCCATGGAAACACAATGGCCCAGAGGAGTGTGGCCTCTGATCTCAGGAGAGCCGTGGCTGCTCTCAGAGGCCGGTCAATGCCAGGAGCAGAGACGTGCCCCAGTACTCAGGGGCTGAGACCAAGGTCTCTGGGAAACAAGGTTCATTTCCTTCATTGCTCACTGGCCCAAGGGGGCTCAGAACACAGAGGGGCTCTCGGTTCCTCTGAACACTGAGGCGGTCCCTGCCACGGAGGTGTAGTCTGAAAGGCATCTCAGCCAATGGCCATCTAAAGTGAGCCAGGTTGTCAAAGTTTGGGCACTTAAGTGTTAACACTCTAGACAGTTTCTGCATGAAGCAGCCTTCCTTGCCGGAAGACGTGGGAACAAGATGGCAGACTCGCAAATGCACGGTCCTCTCTGGCTCCCACGCATCTCCCCACCGCCTTTCCCTCCTGTTCGCCATCTGACCGATCTTTCCTGAGCACCTACTCTGTGTCCGTGCTGGCCATCCCTGCTGGCTACGGAGGGGTGGGCAGGACTGAACAGGTCCTTGCACCTGGGTCCTCCTCTGGCCAGGAGGTGGGTACCTAGAGGGTCCTGCTGCTGAGACACATGGCCATAACAGCTTCGGAGTGCTGGGGTGGGGGCACAGTTTCAGCTGGGGGCCGGGATGGAGGAGTGAGCCATTCTTTCTGGAGGGAAGAGTGTTCTGAGACCAGGAAGGAGGCAGGTAACAGGACAGGGTCCCAGACAGGAAACCGGGCGGCCTATCCCATGCCACCGAGAGTGGCAGAGGCCACCACCAAGCAGAGGGCTGCTGACTGATGACGGACGATAGGGGAGGGAGGCAGGAGATGAGGGCTGGGGCTGCAGGAGAAGGGGGAGTGGGGACCCCAGGGTGCGCCTGGAGCTCAGGGGACTTGAAGTAAGCGAGGATTCCAGGCATTAGTCTGAGGCCGGGTGGGCTCTTTCTGGGATGCTCTGTGAAGGCGCCACCCACCCAGGCAGGCACGGCAGGAATCCCCCTCCTATTTGTCACTTGGCCAGGTGAAGGGGTAGAGACACAGGGACATCTGGGTCTCCTGCTTCTGACTGCAGGCTCTTTCTGGAAGCGCCAGAGGCCGAAATGGCAGCTTCTGACTGTCAGTCACACTCCTGAGTCCTCTGCAGATGCCCTGAACTGTCACCCCACCCCCCAGCTTCCTTCTCCACCTTTGCTTAGGTGCTGCCCGTGCTGGGATACCTGTCCGCCCTGCTTTCTCTGCCTTGAGCTCTGTGCCCCTGCCTCGACACTCCCAGTAGGGAGCACCCTGGATGAAACTGGCCAGGTTGGGCTCAGTCGCCCCAGCCCCTTTGCCTGTTGGTTGCTGGAGGGGAGAGGGGGATCTCGTCCATCTGTGGAGGCCCCGGCTTCGGCTTTGATCAGCCCTGGGCCCATGGACAGGGCACCGACACCCTCAGGAGTCCGATCCCAGGGCTCAGAGAGGCAGCTTGATCAACCTGGGGGTACTATGAGTTCGGGAGGCTGTGGGGCATCTGGCAAATATGTGAGTCACTTGTCCCTGAGCAGAGTCCCCAGCTCTGGCCGGCACTCACCCCAGGCTGTGATGCCCTTGGCAGGCAGGCCACTGGCCTGCATTCCAAGATCTTGTGAGTTCGACCCCGGGGTCCCAAGGACAAGCTGGGTGCCTTTGTGCCCCGCCACTGAGCCACCTCCCCAGTGCTTTGTTCTAAAAGGGAAGCCAGGTGAACAATCTGTTCCTTTTATCCTTTTGGCCTCTACACTCACTCAGACAAGACTCGGTTGGAAGGCACCCAGGCCTGCCCACATGAGTCAGGTGGGCTCATCCAGGTGAAGGTTGCACCCTTCTAGGGCACAGCACCCTCCCTCCTGGCCCTGATAACCAGGGCTCACCCAAGGGTGCCTTCATCCTCCTCCATTAAGCAACAGCGGTTGCCCAGATCCAGCCACACCGGGCTCTGAGCTGCTCCTTACTGTCATTGCTGTGGCCTTACTGGCTCCAAAGTGACTCTTGGTAAGGGGACCAGGCGGAGAGTTGAGGCCTGGCCTTCTTCGAGGGCACAGAGCTCTCCTAGCCCCTCGCTGCGGTCCCTTGGCTGGATTTGCCATTGCTCCACGCTGTGGCCTGGCCTCCTGCCTGCAGCTGTGGCCCACTCCTTGGCCCTCAGTGCCTGCCAGGCAGGCCCCAGGGATCTCCCTGTCTACCACCCTACAGGTCTCCCTCCAGCTGGGTGACTGGTCACTACATGGCCTGGTTCAGGAGTTGTCAGTCTGTGCCTCCAAGTTGCACCGCCCAGAAAGCATGCCCCAGCATCAGTCCTCCTAGCCCTCCCTTTTGCACATTTCTTTAAAGGCCCCCTCAGCTCCTGTCCTGTGCTGGTTGGTCAGCTCCATCCTGTAGCCCGGTCAGCACATGGTCCTGTCCCCCTCTCCCCCGATGGCCTCTGATAAACCTGAGCGGCAATTCACATGGATGGTTCTCCACACAGTCCAGCCCAAACCAACTGCCACTGAGTTTAGAATCCCACGGCCAAATCTTTATTTCACTCTGTTTGCCAGGGCGCCGACCCGAGTGGGTCTGTCCTATGCTTGGGTCATCATCTCTTTGAGACACGTGGTTATTGAGTGGGTGGGGAGCCCACTTCGTGGTGGGCTGTGGCTGGGGACAGGGACCTAGACGAGTGAGTGAGTGGAGGCCTGGGTGGTCTGAGAGAAGCCAAGGGCCTCGGGAGGTGGGATGCAGGGATGATAAGTTGACCCCCCCACGTTGGAGAGTGTGCTCTTAAGAACGTTCCTCTTCATCAACTCCACAGGCTACCGGGTATAGGAGTCATCAGTAAGATCAAGACGAAACAGCATATCCTTTGGTTTCCCTATAAGCCTGGGGGATGGCCTCCCTCCGCCTGAAAAAAAGGACAGCAGTCATCCTGAAATGGCCAAGAGCAGAAGTGATCAGGCCTATCAGGGCTGCAGGCCTGACAGAGACTTCCTGGCCTGGGCTGGCTGCCTAGAACGGTTTGTAGGCACTGAAAGGGCAGGGAACATACCATTTCTGTACACTTCCATCTCTCAAACTTTAATTGGCTTAGTTGAATTGTAAACCTCCATGGAGAGGGGACTCAGACCTTCTGGCCTTTGCTCCATCCTGGCCCAAACTGGCTGGCACTGGTGGGGTGGCAGGAGCCGACCTGCTGGGGGCTTCCTGACCTACCTCCCTTGGTTGTGTGACTTTCAACAGGCTGCTACCTGGGGGGGGGGGGGGGGGCGTCGCGTGGAGCACAGCCGGAGATTGCTCAAGTTCGCTCTTGGATTTTCCGATGTCTCTTGCCCCTGGGCCCTGTGACTCATGCCCACTCAACCAGAAACCCAGGAGTCTTCTCCGCCTTGTGCTGGCCCTCCCTGGCCACCACTGACCGGCTTTGGGAGCTGTCCCAGCACCTCTGACTTAATCTGCCTGGGTCCCCCACTTCGCCTCCTGTGAACCCCCTCCCCCTGGGGCCCTGGGCAGCTAGGAGCTTTCTGAATGAGATGGGGGCACTTCCGTTCCCAAGCCCCGGCTCCAGAGGCTTCCCTCACTGCCTCCTCACAGACACCCCATGAAGGCAAAGAGACGCCTTCACTCCATTTCAGAGAAGGCAAAACTGAGGCTCAGACCTCCAGGCCTTGCCTTCCATGTCCCCAAAGGGAGGGTCAGACCACTCCAGGATGCCAGGAGAGATAGCCCTTCCGATTCCCCAACATCTTCGTGGAGGAGACGAGGGGTGGAGGACATCTGCGCCCACAGGGCTGACCGGGCATCTGTGACTGGCACTGCCACCTCCCTGGGGTGGACTGATCGTGGCTGGTGGCATCAGCTAGAAGTCCCTGGGCCCTCCTGGCAGTAAGCTGGGGCCAAAAACACCCCCGCCAGGGAGCAGAACCCCCACAGTAGAGTCCCCAGTCCCATCTGAGTCCCATCCCAGGCAGAGTCTCAGGGCACCAGATGCCATCTGACACCTGCCCTGCACGTGCCCTTCTGGCTGACCCAGCTGTGTGGTGACCAGGGGGCTGAGCATCCAGACTCGCCGTGGGAATTTCTTGAAATAATAGTCCCCTCCTCTCGATACATCCTGGAACCTGCAGATGAGCTTGGGGCTGGGAGCCCTTGGAGACTCAGGGGAGTGGGCGTCCTCCCCTTGTCCTGCCCAGGAGATCCCCATGATCCCAGGTAGGTGGGCCGGGGGTCCCAGCACCTCCTCCCTCTTGACTTCACCCATGCCACCCCCCCCAGGCCCTCGCCTTCCTGCTGGCCCCACCCCCTCCCTTCTGCCCAACACACCTTGGCGACCACGACCACCAGGGCAGGGGAAAGGAGGGATCCAAGGACCAGGCCTGGTTTCAGCCAGGGAGGGAGGGAGGGAGGCTGGGGGGGGAAGGCGCTGAGGCAGAGAACAGCCTCATTAATATTTCAGAGGCGCCATCACTGCAGCTCCTGGGCCCTCACAGCTCCGACACTTGTGCTAGTGGAGGGAGGAGGATGGGATAAAAGAAGGAACTAAAACAGAGAAAACAGATTTAAAGGGACAGCCCAGCTCCCCTCCCCCACCTCCATGCCTTCCCTCCCCCTTGTTCCTGGTACAATCTGTGCACCCGCCAAGTGGCTCTCCCAGGGAACAGCTTTGGGCAAAAACAATAACAGCAGAAAAGGGTCAATACTCTCCCTAAACTCACACGCAGCACCCGCTCCTGTCTCCGCCTACGTGGGGCTGCCCCTTTCGTGCTGTGACCAGGACACCCAGGCTGCCCCAGGGACAGACTCAAAGGACCATGTGAGGTCAACCGAACCACAGATGCACGGACTCTGGACATTGGAGGTCCCCACTGAGCACAGTCCACTCCAGAAGGATTCTAGAACCCAGAGAAACACAAGTCTGGATTCCTAGAGGTGGCAGGGACCAGGCTCTCCCTGATTCAGCTCTTGCCCTCGGGTGGGTCTCAAAAATGTAGACGTACAATTACCATAGGATCCAGCAATCCTACTTGAAGGCAATCTCCCCAAGAGAAGGGAAAGCAGGGCCTTGAAGTGATACTCGTCGCCCGTGTTCACAGCAGCCTTATTCGCAATAACTAAAATATATAAAAACCACCCAAGACTCCATCAATGCATGCCTGGATATAGAGAACGTGGCCCAGCCCCACAATGGAGTGTGATTCAGCCTTTAAAAGACACCCGCCACAACACGGCTGAACCGACAAGGTGTGATGGTCAGTGAGAGAAGCCAGACACAAGGACAGACCTCGTATGACTCCACTGGTATGAGGTGCCTAGAATCGTCAGACCCTAGACTGAGAGGAAGATGGGGAGGGGACATGGGCTGGGGGAGGGGAAGTTAGAGTCTAATGGGGCAGATTTTCCACTGGGGAAGATGGACCGTTCTGGGGATGGTTGCACACCCACGTGACTGTATTTAATGCCGCCAACCTGGACACTTAAAAATGGTCAAGATGCTAAATTGGAAGTTCTGTGTGCTTTCCCACAATTAAGAAACCTAAGAGGCCACATGGCCCCTTTGCTGTGTATCCAGATTAGTTTCCTGTGGTGCCCCAGGTCATACAGTCATCACAGAATTTCCACTGCCTTGACCGGCAGATCAGCTGACCATTTGGCCCATGTGAATGTTAACTTCCTGGAGCAGCACCTGCCTGCATAGAGACCTAAGCAGACCTTCCCGCACCCCAACTCTGCGGCCTTGGGGGCTTTCAGCACCACCCACAGCCTGCCTCAGCTGGGTGGCTGCCTCAATACATGGCAGAGAAACAGATGAGCTGAGAGGCCAGACTTGCTGGCAGCCACTGCTACCACTCTTGTCCCCTTCTGGAAAGCCGTGTGGCCCTCAGGGCCTCTGTGGGCGCCCCCTCTCTCCTTGCTGCGCATGTGCACTTCCTCAGAGGTGCTGACCCCACCCTGTCCTCCAAAGGAACCAGAAGGTGGTGTGGCCAGAGCAGACAATCCAGCCTTAGGAGCTGCTCACGAATCCCCAGGAGCTCGTGGCAGAGACTTGCTAGACTTTCCCTGATTTCTATTCCCGTCTTCCCATGTCGTATTTTAATCTTTAGCTAGGAGTCTAGTCATCCAGCTAACAACTATCCTCCCCCAACTCCAGTGTGGCTACGGAGGACCATGTGACTAGATCCTGGCCAATGCGAGTAAAAGGGACATGGAACTTCATTACTCTCAGGCAGCACTAAGGGTTCTCAGCACATGGGACAGAGCCAACTTCAGGGTTGTGTCCTTAAAGAGAAGGATGTGTTCTCCCCTGCCCCTCTCCTTCCTGCCGGCTGGAATGCTGATGTGAAGACTGGAGCAGAGACAGTTATCTTGCTCCATCTGGCATGTGGAATCCATATGTCATGGATGGCAATGCCATGCAAGGAAGCCAGTTCCCTGATGGCCAAGTAGCCCAAGGTTGCCTCCTTAGACTTTTACGCACAGAAGAAATCCTCTCTCCCTTTCACTTTTATGTTCATTAAGCTAGGTCTCTGTTACAGAGCTTAAGTCTCTCTCCTGGGTAATTCAGGTATATAGGGAGGAACTCAGCCAGCAGGTAAGATGCCTGCCTTACCTCCCTGACCAAAGTCAGCCCTGGTTCTCGGAGAGCCAGGAGGCCTCCCTGAAGTTTCTATGACCTGCTAATCCGTGACATTTCCATGGGTTCCCTGGAACATGGGGTGGTTCTGAACTAGGCTCCCTCTCATCTGTGTCATTTGATATTGTCCTAGAAGTTCTAGGCAAAGGAGAAGACAGAACCAGCATAGTACTGGAGAGAGAGACACAGACAAGCCATCGGGTCACAGGCAATACCGAGCACCTTTCTGTGTCATGGTGGAATTCCACATTCCCTCTGTGCCCCAAGCCTCGAAGGCGGGAGGAGTCATTATCCCCAAATTAGGACTAAGCTGCTGAGGCACAGAGGTTAAAGAACTCACTCAAGATCAAAAAGCCAGGGACTTCCCCTGGTGCTTCAGTGACTGGGATTCTGCACTTTCAAGGCAGGGGGCCCGGGTTTGGTCCCCAGTTGGGGAACTGGGAGGTCACATGCCAAAACTGCAGCTCCTACATGTCTCAGTGAGGATCAAGGACCCTGCAGGCTGCAACGAAAGTCTTCTGCAGTCAATAAATCATTCTTAAAACAGAAAAGGATCACACATCCAGCAATGAGCAGTGGCCAATGTGGACTCAAGTAGTCTGATTCCGGAGAACTCTACATTGCTCATCTGCCAAGTGATGGCCCAGAGAGGCCCAGAAAAGTGATGAACATGTGGTTCAAACCAATTCAAAGAGTTCACCAAAATGACCAGACAGGAAATGTTTCCGTATACCTCAGAGATTGGGGGTGTTGGGGTTAGAGTGAGGCCAGGCACAAATCTTTCAACCTCTCTTGGTCTCCACTTCGGAATCAGGGAAAGGTGCCTTGTTCCTCCTGGTGCCATTGCTGTGAACTTGCCACCACCACACACTGCCTGCCTAGGAAGGGCCCCAGGGGCCCATTTCCCTGGAGGGTTTTCTCAAGCCCAGCAGCCACACCTGTAGACCAGAATTCACGGGTTGGGACCAGGCTCCACCAGGGAGGGCAGACCATTCTGCTTGGCCAGGGGCTGACCCCTGGGGGGGGCTTTCACATGCTTCCCCATTTCTGGGGCCATCCTCAAGCCGACCCAGGCCCCAAATCCCTCCTGAGGACCACGAGGCCCGGGTGGGGGGTCTGGAGAGGAACTGAGTCCCTAGGATGCTTCTGGGGGGAAGTCCACACTCCTACATGGGTGGCCTCACATTGTCGGGTACCCCTCCATCCCTGAGGGAAGTGGGAAGCCCTTTTACTTGCTGGGGCCTTGCAGCATTATGGGGGTCATGACTCTACCCTGGAGGTGGGGGGGAGCCGTCATTTGTTTCCTGCCAGGGAAGGCGACAGCAAGAGCGAGCAGGAGCGGAGAAGCCCACAGGCAGGAAGCATAGTGACACTAATTATCCAATTACGGCTGCCGTGCCAGGAGAGCGCTGCATTGCAGCAGGGAGCCCGGGCCAACCGCCCTGCCCCCGCATGCCAGGCTGCCACACTCTGCCCTCCTGCTTTACCCTGAAAGTAGGTGGTAGCCACTTAGGTCCTGGGCCTGTTCTGCAGAACAGGGCCTGGCTGGCAGGCTCAGGAATGGTGGGCTTGTGGGGGAGACCCAGAAGCACTTGGGCCTGGCCCCTGGGGCATGCCTCTGGCCCCCCAAGGAGCAGAGAACACACACGTGGGGCTTGCGGAGCCCTGACCTCCAGGCTTTCATCGCCAAGAACATGTGGATAGAATGAGGGGCTCTCAATCCTGATCCCCCCACCAAAAAAAAAAGAAAAAGAAAAAAAAAAAAAAAAAAAATCTCTCTGGCTCTGTCCATGGTACCACAGTGCCCACCCCGCCAGCTTCCACTCCCTAGAACCAGCTCCAAGCCACCGGAAGCAGCCAAGTCCTAAGCAGGTAATTAAGGAAATTACAGACAGCTGGAGGCCATGGGATGCTGCAGGCCCAGGGGGACTAGATAAGGAGACTGTCAGGGCACACGCTTCCTCCTAGGGATGGAGGGGGGCCCCATTATGGGTCCTCGTGGGGAAGGGTCTGCTTTCTGTCTCCCCTTGGGAAGGCAGGCTTGGAAGGACTCTTCGAGTCAAGGTCAGGGGCTGGAGGACTGTCAGGGAGGAACCCCTACTTCCCCTTGGCCAACAGAAGAGTCCGGAAGGCCGGGCTGCAGATGGGGGACCAGAGATGTGTGGGCTAACTTGGGCCCCACCTAGGGGGTCTCTGAGTGATGGCAAAGCAGGTCTCTTTGGGTCCCTCATAGGACCCAGCTTGCCCGGAGGTTGGAGGTAGGTGTAATGGCCAGGAGAAAGGAGTGATGAGGATCATTACCATACAGCGACCTGGGCACAGGCCACACCAAGTATGTAGCAAAGACTTTGGTCGTGGGCACCCCACTGGGACAGGTGAATGGCAAGGATGCTGGGTGGGGCAGAGGAGACACGTTCAGACTGAATGTTGGAGTCCAGTCCAGCTGACCTTCTGTGACCCACACACGAAAGGCTAGCACAACCGGAGTGTTTGGACCATGTTTCCAGGCTGACCTGCTGCCAAGAGCATGGACAGAGGAGGAGAGAGTGGATGGTAGTGCCACCCTGGAGGACAGCTTGGAAGCTGCGGCCCAGGGAGGGGCATCTGCATGACTCCCAGGCTCTGCTCCAGCATCCTTACCAACCCCAGCTGGCAGCCATGGCAGGATTTGAAGGTCACCAGGGCACCAGATGGCAGGGGCCTGGCTGCCATCTGAATCATGGATCCTGTGTGCTCCTGGGTCCTGAAAGCTATCTCTGATGGAGGACCCACACACAAATGCAGAAGCCTCTCCAGCGAAGCCCTGCCGCCCCAGGCAGGTGCTCGGGAGGGAGTGGAGGGTCACACAGAGCCAGGAGGGCCCCCATCACAATAATACAGGGTCCGAGTGCCCCCCACTGGGCTGATCATGGCCCACTAAGGCCGAGAGCCAGGAAGGGACTGGTGGATGTTGGCGGATGAATTGGGGGGACAGGTCTGGCACCCCCTGCAATCAGATGACAGTGCTGTCTCCTCGTCAGAAGATGGAGGCCAGGGGCCCTGACCAAACCGCCCCCTTCCCACCCAGAGCTGCAGCTGCGTGGGCCTCTCCAGAGGCCGCCAGGTCTGGGGTCCCAGGCAGCAGCCCCCAGCCAGTCCTTGGCCTCCGGCCCTGTGGGTGGATGGGGGTGCTGGGGGCACCCTCGCTCTGCTGTGCTCCTCAGGACAGAGGAGAGGAGCACACTCAGGCACCTCCCACCAGGCCCTGGGAGGAAGGGCCCAGTCAGCGGCCCAGGAGGGAGGGATCAGGTAGGGTGGGGGGCCCCCAGTACAGCCAGAACCCCAGCACCAAGGGGCCTGGACCCTCGGCCCTGGCTCACGAGCCTCCCTCCCAGGCCCCTGGCTCCAAACTAACACAGGACACTTCACAGGAATGGAGCTGAGGCCCAGGGCTGGGGAGCGGGTGTCAGGGAAGGTCCCTCTGGGCCCACCTGGCAGCTGGACACCCGGACGAGGCAGGGAAGCGGGTGCCCCGACTGAGGGCACCAAGCATTCATGGTCGGGCTGGTCCCACCACCATGAGCTGTGCAGTGGTCGTCTCACAGAGGCTTGGCCCCGAGCCTACCGCCACCGGCCTCACCCCTGAGGGGTCCAGGGTGGGTGTCAGCACGCGGCTGTGCCGGGATGCCCAGCGCACTGTGGTCTGGGGCTGGAGGATGTGCCCAGGCCCATCGGGAAGAAGGGCCCACGGCGGCTGGGTGGCATCCACCTGTGTTCAGGGCCGGCCTGGATTCAGACCTGTGACTCCAAAGGGCACCAGGAGGACCAGATCCCCATGCTCTGAGGTCCCCTGTGGCCAGGATGGAGGTGGCCAGCAGCGACACCCGCGTTTCCCAGCCCCTTGCTTGGTGGCCAGCTTTGTCTTCCTGCTTCTCAATCAGCCGGGTCTGGGGACCCTGGGCCGTCTGGCCATCCTCACTGTAGGCCTTTGCTTCTGATCACACTCTCCCACCCACCCCTGCTTCCTCTGTGTCCCCCTGTGAGGAAAACCCAGTGTCTGCGGAGAGCCAGACTCCAGCCAAGTCTGCAGGGAAGCATCCTTGCTCCAGAGGCTGAAGAGACCCTGACAACAAGAGCTTGATTCGAGGGACTGGACAAGCAGCTCTAAAGGTCAGGGGACAAAGAGGCAAGCAAGAACAGCAAAGGAGTTTTGCTTTCAGATAACTCATGTGGGACCTGCAGGTGAGGTATCAAAGGATACAGGGTGTGGGGAGACGACCCAGGGACAGGCCCTACCAGACATCAAGATCACACATTAGCCAGGGAACAAATGGTTCAATAAAAGACATGCAGATGATGGCTTACCACTCGGGAGCCTCACCTCGTACTATTCCCCAACATGCTTTTTTTTTTTTTTTTTTGGATTAAACTGGATTTGGCAAATTCTGGCCTCAAAGCCAAATCTGGCTGTGAACTGTTTTTGTGAATAAAGTTTTATTGGTACACAGCCACAGTCAGGACAGAGACCTTGTAACTTGCCAGGTGGAAAATATTTACTCTCTGACTCTTCAAAGAAAAAGTTTGCCCACCCCTGGATGAAAGAGTTAGACATTTTAAAAATGCAGCTACACATACGCTCACTCACACACATGCAATGTGTGTGTGTGTGTTAGTCACTCAGTCGTGTCCAACTCTTTGCGACCCCATGGACTATAGCCCATCAGGCTCCTCTGTCCATGGAATTCTCCAGGCAAGGATACTGGAGTGGTTTGACATTTCCTCCTCCACACACACACACAGACATAGGGCCAACCCAGATAGCTCTGGACAGTTCTCAGGTTTCTGTAAGGGATTCTGTAAGCCTAGAAGCAACAGAAGGAATCACACACACAAAATTGTGAGACAGAAATCATTAACCTTTTGCATGAAAACATGAAAAGGCAAAGAACAAAGGGGATTTAAAACTATTTGCAACCAGGATGCTAAACTGTCAGTATCTTTCACGGATCAAGTTTACCCAGAACCGCAAGAAGAAACACTTGGTCCTTCATAAATAAAGGTGAGGAAGAAACAAATCACTCAACAAGAAGAGAGACAATCAATAAACGTGGAAAAATGCTCACCCTCGGGAATAAGACATAGAAACTGAAGTAGATATTTTGGACCTAGATATTTATGCCAGGTTGTTTGATTATAAAGCTTAACGCTGGCAAGTCTGCAGTGAGCCAGCCCTTCAGACGCCCAGAAAAGCCCTTTGGAGCAGAATTTGGCAGAACGAACTTCCGTCTGGGCACTCTGTCCTTGGGACAGAGGGAGTTACCCGCCTAGATGCTCAACAGAGCCTCATGGAGGAGAGTGAAATGAATTCGACCGCCTGAATCTCCACAAATAGCCAAATAATTAAGCGAATTACAGTCTCCTGAGAGAATATTATTCAGCCATTAAAAATTGTAATTACAGCCCTGAGGAGCGCCCTGATACATCCTGGGTGCTTGAGAAATTGCTCTCGAATGAGTGAACCATCATGTGTCGTTCCTTCTTTGCCTCATTCAAGTACTTTATTTGTGCGATAAGTACTGACTGCTTTCATAATCTTAAAAAAATTAAACCATATCCATTTTGAAAAAAAAATCATTTAGAAAGGAATTACAATAAAGAAAATGCTCATGTGAAGTAAAAAATAGATTCGACAATGGTGCCCACGGTATAATTATAATAATGTGAAAATAAATAGCCCATGCAAAGAAAATGGAGCAGAAATGTGTCCAATGAAATGGGAAACACTGGCTGGCATTTTGGTGATAGGATGGGGAGGGCTGTTTCTACATCTTCTAATTCTCAGCATTGCATGAATTTTCTGTTAAAAGCATGCATGTTAAGAGCATTATTTTAAAATGAAAGACATAAGCATTATTAAAAAAAAAACAACCCACCCAAGAGCCTCCCCCATCTGCAGAGCTGCCCAGGTGCCTCCAGCATGCCCAGTGAGAGATCCCAAGCCCAGGGCAGGAGACAGATCCAGTTTGCCCAGTTCTGTGGGCACATCTGGTCTGGCCCTTGGTAAGTGTGGGAGTAGACTCAGGGGCCCCATGAGGATCGGTCTGCATTGGCTTTAAAGTGGCATGGGGTGACACAACGTCCTGGACTGATGGAAATGTTCTCTGCATGACTTCTGAGCACTTGAAGCATGGTGTGTGGCCAAGGCCTGGAATTTTCAACTGCAATTTTCATCCACTCACATTTGTGGCTGGTGGCTACCACACTGAACCTTGGCCGATATAGGAAGCGCATTTCTCATCTGAAGGCAATGGTTCCCCTTTACTGAGGAGCCACCTACACAACACTGAGTCAGGCTCAGGACCGCATTATGTAAGGCGATCCCCAAGGACACTGACCACAGCAGCACACACTTCACACGACTCTGATGTGGACCCAAGTTGCCTTGGACTTGGGACTCAGTAGAAACCTCCCACTCTGCCCTGCCAGCCACACCAGTCCTCCTTGCCCTGTGGTTCTGGGTGTTGGTTCTGCCACCTCCTAGCCACGTGACCTTGGCCTCATCCCCTTCCCAAGCTTGGGCAGTCTGATGACACCCAGCCCCGACTCCTCTGGTGGGGAGCCTCTTTCCTCTGTCCTGGGGATGTTTGGGCTCAGATCCTGCTCTCCAAGTGGCGCTTCCAGGCCCACTTCCAGCACCTCCCACCCAACAGAAGGTGCACAGGCAGGGGAGGGCTTTGCAACCAGGCACCGCTTGGCCTGTCTTCTGCCAGCTTAACCAGGGCAGGGCAGGGCAGGGAGAAACAGCCAGCAGTTGGGGTACCAGCTAAAGAACTGGCCTTCTGGGGAAGCATAGCGTGTGAGGCAGCATCTGTGCAGTGCAAGGGTCTGCCTGCTGTTCCCAGTAAAGTCATCGCTGAGCCCGGCCCCCTGAGCCCATCTCACAGGCAGCACACCCTGGGTCAGACCGAACCGTCTGCCTTCGCTGCTACAGCCCAGGTCTGCATGTATCAGCAGACACCAACCAACTTTTGTAGAGGTGCCCTAGAGGGGTCCCAGGGAAGAATACTGAAGGGCATACAGTGCCCCCAGCTTGTTCTGGACTCATATAACCCCACATTTGGTCCGTTTCCCTCAGGGGGTAGCTGGGGGCCCAGATACTGGGTCATTCTGCAGACTCAGTGAGGTGTGAGGTGTAGGGTCTTCCCAGGACTGGAAGCGCCCTTGACCCGAATAGGCTCATGCATCCAACGCTCTGTTCTGCTGAGTTCCACCCAGACTCCCAGAGGCAACAGAACCAGTGGCGACACTCACAAACCAGACTCGGGAGTCTAACTGGCCTGCCTTCCAATTCGGCTTTGAGCACCTCCTTCTGGCTGTGTGACCTTGGGCAACTTGCTTAAGCACTCTGGGCCTCACTGGCCTCATCTGCAAAACGGGGACAGCAACAATTGCTGCTTCATTCGGTTGTTTCACTGAAGTGAGAGAATGTCTGGGAAGCCCTGACCACCATGTCTGGCACAAATTATCACTGTCAGGGCTGACAGTAGTTGAACGTGTTGGTGGCCTCTGACAGAGACAGCAGCCATCAGTTAAATACACACAGCCTCAGTTTACAAACCGAAGGGAGTGCAGCAGGCAAAGTCCACATGTATCCCGACAACTCTGTAAGGTGGTAGGAGGAAGCCGGGCCTGGCTTTGCCCAGCTGGGAGAGTCCCAGCTGGAGTTGAGCTCTTATAGTCCCCGGGGGCCCAGGACCCTCTGATCTTGCCCACCAAGGAGACGAGGGTCTTTCTCTAAAAGCCACACTGGAGGAGGGGCAGAGAGGCTGTTGCTGACCCCAGCACCCTTCGCTGCCTCCTTGCGCACCGGGAGAGGCTGCTCTGGACTGGATGGAGAGCGCACACTGAGTCACGGCTGGCCTCCCCGCACTCCCAAATGATTCAGCCTCTGAAGCTCCAGCTCTGAAGCCTCAAATGTCAGCGGAGTTCACCAAGACCCACCCCTGGGCTCCCGGGGCCTGCAGCGGGAAGAGACTTAGCCAAGGTCACAAAGACCAGCAGGCCCAGAGCTGGCACCAAAATGGGGCACTTCTGGCCACCTTCTTTGTCCCCTTGGGGCCTGCTGCAAAGTCCCCGCCTGCCAGCCACCAGAGCTCTTAACCTCTGGGGCTTCCTTCCCTAGAGGACTGGCTTCCCTTCTGGCTCTGCACAAAGCCCCCTCCCACGCCACCCTGGTTCCATCTGCCTGCGTTACTCCCCCAGCCCCCAACTTCTGTGCCAGAGATGCCTGCCCCTTCACTCAGACCACCTGGTGGCGCTAGGCATGGACCAGGTTGGTGTGATCCAGACTGCCTGTGTCCTTGGCCCTCCTCCTTGAGGCTAGCAGTGGGGACAATCCATGCCCTCAGATCACAGCTGCCCAGCCCCCTCCAAACGACTTGCTCTCCAGGGACTGGCTCCACTCTCAGACCCTCTGCTGAGCCTCAACTGAGACCCTCAGAGGCCTGGGCAGCAACCCCCAACCCTTCCCTCCGTGGGCCAGAGCAGGCCGGATGTTCCCACCGCCCAGGTCTGCACCCTAGTTCCCCTCTCAGGAGCCATGTGGCCTTGGCCTCCCCCACTGGGAAAGGGGGTGATGGCAACAGTGGTGATGCTTGTTGAGACTCAGCCGGAGAGTCTAGATACCCTATGAGAACCGTGCCAGGACCTCTGGAGCTGCTCCCCCAGCAGCCACCTGCCCATCCAGGCAAATGCAAGCCCAAGTCCCTTCCCCTCTTGGGGCCTCAATTATCCCGTCAGGAAAATGGGGACAAGAATGCGGGCCTGGCCTCCCTCCCTGGGTGATTCTGCAGATTCCTTGAGGTCAAGGTCGCAAATGTGCCATGCAGAAACCCATGCCCACTCTGAGTCAGGCCTCCTGTATTGGGCACCCGAGCACCCCATGTAGATGACTACCCAGTCCCTGCCTATAGACGCTCACCGATAGGTGAGGGGTGACGCCAGTGGGTTGGGATGGGACAGAGCTGGGGGACAAAGGAGGGGGCTGCCTCCCAGGCTGGCACTCAGCTCCTTGGGGCAGCCAAGGGAAATTGGAATGGTTGGGGTCAGGCTAGACCTGACCCCGTGGCTGGCAGAGATGCGCCTGAGGTTTGGGTCTCAACAGGCTCAGCTTTGATCCACCAAGTGGCCCCACTCCCCTGCCTCAGACCCGAGGAGTGTCAAGTGCCGGGTTCTGGGGCCCCAGCCCTGCCCTGTACTTTCACGGAACATCGCCACTGTCTCTCCCAGCCCCTCACCAGACCCCTGCCCTGAGCTCCCCAAGGCTGACTCTGGTCCTCCCAGCCCCATGCCAGGCCCCCACCCATCCACAGCTGATCAGGCCGCTAAGCCCTAAAGGGGCCAGTGGCAGGAAGGAGACCAAGTCTGCCAGAGAGCAAAGAGGAGACCCAGGGCTCCCAGCCTCAGGGGGACGTGCCACACCAGTGCTCCAAATGCCAGAATCCGAAACCTCAGAGAACGCGGCAGGACCCGGCAGGGAGAAGCCATCTGGCCAAGGTCACCCAGGTGAGGAGGGGGAGGACGGCGGCGCACGGAGTGATGGAGGAGTTAGCCAAGTGTGGCCGGGGCTGCTTGCCCGTGGGCATTACCCAGGCCGGTGGCAGGGTCGGCCCAGTAGCTTGTGTGGGTGTGCGGGGGGAGACAGTGTGGAAGCGTGTGAGGGTTTCTCAGTCTGTGGGTCTGGGAAGGATGATACAGTGTGAGGGCGTGGGATGCGGGGGTGTGGGGGAGGGGGTGCCTAGAGGCTCCGAGAAGGTGCGTGTGCAAGCCGAGGCTCCAGCCCAGGCCCAGCCCCCCGCCTAGGGCTGTGCGCCCCCCTTCCTTTTCCTGGATCCGCCCGCAGCCCCCGGCGGTCTTTCTCCCCAGACGCAGATGCGCGTGCGCGCAGGATGCGGGGCGCCGGGCGCAGGTTGCGGGGCGCTGCCCGCCCGCCCGGCCACCCAGGGCCCCCGGGAGTGACTCGCGGCCGCGGTGCCACAAGGACACGCAGGCCAGACGCGGGGCGCAGGTGGCTCCGAGCGGGGATCTGGGTCCCCCCACCTGCAGGTCGGGCCACCTGCCGGGCCGCCCGCTCCGCCCGCGCCCGCGCCCACCCCGGCGGCGGCCGTGCGTCTAGGGCACCACTTACCCGGTCATGGGCACGGCCGCTCCCGCGGCCTCGGTTCAGGCGGGTGCTGTCTCTGGTCTCTGCGGGCAGGCGGCCCGGCGGCCCGGCGGGCCACGATCGGCTCCGGGGACCGCAAGGCCCGGGCACGGGGCGGCCTGGCCGGCAGCGCCTGCACGACCCTCCGCGGCGGCCGAAGGCTGCGGCTGAGTGCTCCCCACGCTCTGCACCGGCAGCGGCAGCGGCAACGGCAGGCGACGCGGCGCGCTTGGCTCCAGCCGCAGCTCTGAGCCCGGAGGGAGGGAGGAGGGAGGGAGCGGGAGGGAGGAGGAGAACGGAGGGAGGAGGGAGCCGGCGCGGGGGACGGCGCGCGGCTCGGGGGCCGCGGGGCGCAAGCCACGGGACTCCGGAGCTCCGCGCCCAGTGTGCGCCCAGGACGCGCGGGGGTGCCTGCCCTTCCCGGTTTGGCAGTGACCCCCGGAGGGCGGCTGCCAAGGATGGGGGTGGGCTCAGGCTGGGTACTGGGGGACCCTGGCACCCGGGAGAAAGGGCGCCGAGAGTGGCAGGCTGCCTCTCCCTCTCCAGGGCACCGCCCGGAGTCTGTCTCCTTGACAGTCGAATGGGGTGTGAAGCTGAGTTGCTAACTTGTAATTGGGGGTCTTTGCTCTTCTCTGGCCCCCGACCCCCACCCCGCAGCTTCAGAGGTGTTGGTTATTCTCAGGAAACTACCTGCTAACGGTTGGAAGTTAAGACATCTAAACAGTTTTCCGGGAGCGTGGCCAGAGCTTGGGACAGGGTCTCAAAGTCGATGACCCCAAAGGTTATCACACAAACACCATCATACAGGACCCAGGGTGATCCTGCACACAGGTGAACACCCAGAGGCAGACACACAAGAGCACACCTTCACGGACACGTGAAAACAGACACACAGACCAAACTCTAGTGTGGAGAAGACCCCCCCTCCCCATCACCACCATATGGCCAAAGGCGTAGTGACATCCGCAGACAGACTCAAGTGTGTGCCCATGGCCACCCAGTGGCCAGGTGGGAGCTGGCCAGCCCTGCCCCTGGTCCTTAAAGCCCCAAGCTGCCCAACCCCAGGGGCAGTCAGTGCCTGCACACCCCAATTGGGCCTTTGCCATCATCTGTGAGCAGTGAGCAGAGTGCCACAGGGTGGGGGTGGCACAGGACGGGGACTGAGTGTGTGGAACACAAGTGCCAGGCCCCAGTGAGCATCACCACCCTCGAGCAGGCAGGCAGACAAGCCCCAGACACAGCCACTAATTCTTTCTTGCCTCAGACAAACAGGGTCCCAGGGTATCCTGAGTGCCAGGCCTGGGCTGGGCGCTGGGGGTGTGGTTGGGACCCTGACACAGGGAGCTGGTGGGCAGAGCTTGAACTCAAGACATGGAACTTGGGGTAAAGGCCGCAGGAGATGTAAGATGGTGCTGGAGCTCGGGGAGGAGGTGCCAGGATGGCAGGACCTAAAGGCCACAAAGGCACTGCAGGAGGTCTTCCCCAGGTCAGGGGACAGTCCCACCTTGTCACAGTCTGTCCCTCCTGCAAGAAGTTCTGGACAGCCCTTGAGATCTGGTTCTTCACAGTCTGTCCCTCCTGCAAGAAGTTCTGGACAGCCCTTGAGATCTGGTTCATTTCAGACGTTCCACGTGGGTGCACGCACATGTGCACACACACACCCACTCTGATACATGCTGACATACATCCTCCTGCATGCGGACACATTCTTACATGATGACATTGTCACACACGCTGACACACACATGGTGACACACACATGCTCACACATGCTGCCACTCACATATGCTGACGCACTCACAAGCTGACGTTCCTACATGCTCACTGAGAACACATGCACACTTATGCATGCACATTCACACCAAAGCTCACCCATGGTCACAGCCTCACACGTGCACACTTACAAGTGCTCAGCCACAATTCCTCATAGCCATACTTACTGCCTCACAGGGCTCACTCATACTCACTCACCCACATGCACACATGCTGTTATTCTCACAACTTTACCCTCTCATCTCCAATTATTCACACACAGTCACATACTCGTGCACAATTGTATGCACTCAGTTATTCACACACACACACACACACACTCAGAGCACTCGGGGCTCTTTTTCCCTGGTGTAGATGGCTGGGTCAGGCTTGCACCCCATCACCCATCTCAATGAAAACCCAGCTTGACCACCAGCTCCAGGTACGAGCAGGTGCCCCCGAGGGCCCAGACACAGGGGTGGCCATGACAACCAGGCAGAGAAGACCCCAGGCTGCAGGGGCCATACCATCTCGAGCTGTGGGCCCTACCTGTTGTGATAAGTGTCCTTTTAAGAGGGAGGCAGGAGTGAGTTTTTGCAGCCCTCCTGATACCCTGATTTTGGACTCCTGTGTTCAGGAACATGAGAGACTTGATCTGTGTTTGAAGCCCCTGTGTGGTCTTTTGTCATGCTGGTGGCCTCGGGCAGCTCATACCAGCCCTGACCTGGCAGTCCGTGCTGGGTCCCTTCAGTGCTGGAGCTGCCCCAGGCCCTCTGGGGTGGCAGGGGTCCTGTGTCACCCCTGGCAACGACGCTCTGCCCCAGGGGTCTGGCGTGGAACTGCCATCGCCTCTTCCTGAAATTCCTGCCCTCCTGAGACTGGAGCTGACGGAGGTGGGGCAAGCGATGGATGAATACCCCCCTCCCAGGTTCTCAGATTGGGGCCCCTCCACCCCTTGGGCCCTTCAGGAGGGGCTGTCCCTTTCGGTGCCCTGGCCCCCACCCTCAGACACCTGGCTGATTGCCCCTCGGACAAGCCCCAACTTGTCTAAACCCCAGCAGTGGATTGAGCTTAGGCTCCAGCTGGGCCCGGCCACATCCAGAAGGCACCTGACCTGCCAGGAGGACTGGGAAATGTCCCCCGCCCCAGCCCTGGGTCACTCAGGCAGCCCCTGGTGGCCTCTCTGTTCATGGGACTGCCCCCCCCCAGCAAGCTGCTGCCATGACTTTCATTGCCCTGTGTGTGCATGTGTGTGTGTGTGTGTGTGTGTGTGCTGGCCCCAGCTCACTCTTAGGGTCAGACCCCTCCTGCAAGTCACACCTGCATGCCCAGAGCTCCCCAGGGAGCCCCACGCCGCCCCCTGCCCCCTCTCCAGCTCTCACCTCATATCCAAGCTGTACCCAAGGACAGGCTGGACCCGGTCCAACTCAAGGTTGGCAGGACCCAGTCCCTCCCCCCTCTTTCCCTGGGGGTTACTGTGGCTTTGGAACTGGACTTCCCTCCACCCATCACTCCCCACCCCAGCTCACAGCCCAGTATCACAGCCCTCTGTACCTGGCAGGCTGTGGGCTGCCAGAGATGTGGCCTTAGGCTGTTTTCAAAGGCCAGTCACTCTCCACTTTCGCATTCTTCTTGCTGTCATCTCAGACCTTGCCATTCACCCCATAGCCGACTGACGCTAAGAGGACTGTTGGTCTTGGACCTGGGGCTCTGGCTACGAAGACCTCCCTTCCAACCGGTTTCCGAACCTGCAGTGGGAAGGTGGGATGGTGGGGTGGCCTGGGTGGTCCCTTGGGTCCCTGAGAGCCACACTCTGGTCCTGCCTGTGGGGTATTGGCACCTCTTGTGCAGGGTGACACACCGGGTCCATGGGCCACGTTCCCAGGGGCCCTACCCCAGGGGTCGGCTCTGTGCCTCCCAGCATTATGACATGGGTCCCACTGGCTTGTCAAGGCACCCATGTCCCCGAGGGAGATGGAGGTGAGGAGGGAAGGAAGGGCAGGGCAGCCGGGAGAGAAGACAGAATCCATGATTCCCAGCGGGGGCGGGAAGGGGGGCTGAGTTGAACCCGTGCCCCAGGATCTGGTGCCCCAAGCTCCCGCCAGCGAGGGGACTTGATCGAGGCCCTGACTCCTGGCCCCCCACCAGTGCCCTTGCCCCAAGCCTGCCCAGCTCAGCAGAGATCGCCGGGGCCATAGAACACATGGCCCAGAATAGTGCTATGATGCCGACGAGTGGCATTCTATTATGGGGCCAACCACACTGAACAGCACCTCCCGTCCCCCAAAGGAAAAACCTGCCTCCTGAAGGGCCCAAAGGGTGGAAGGGCCCCAATCTGAGAACCTGGGAAGGGCGGTGTTCATCCATTGCTGGCCCCCACCTCCGTCAGCTCCAGTCTCAGGAGGGCAGGAATTTCAGGAAGAGGTGATGGCAGTTCCACGCCAGACCCCTGGGCAGAGCGTCATTGCCAGGGGTGACACAGGGCCCCTGTCACCCCAGAGGGCCCTGGCAGCTCCAGCACTGAAGGGACCCAGCACAGACTGCCAGGTCAGGGCTGGTATGAGCTGCCCGAGGCCACCAGCATGACAAAAGACCACACAGGGGCTTCAAACACAGATCCAGACTCTCGTGTTCCGTCAGTGGCCCATGGCTGCTCAGGGAAGCCCTGGCTCCCATTGCCCAGTGCTCAGGACCCTGGTGCAGGACGAGGGCAGAGACGTCAGGTTGGAGGTAGCCTGCCTCCTGCTTAGCCCATTGGGCTTGCCACCCAAGGGGCATTTCTCTGAGGACTGTCCTCCCTTCGTCCTCTCTAGGGCAGATCTGTGTCCCCCGGCTTCACCGGCTGTGTCCCCGGTCCTTCCTAGTGAGCCTGAGCTTGCATGCTACGACCTGGGCATGGCTCTGCTGGCATACAAGGGGACCTACTGGGTGGACACTTGGCCTTGGGAGCCTAGGCCAAGCCAGAACAGGTGGGTGTACATGGCACTGGATCCTGTCCACATGAGGCCTGAACCTCCTAGGAGTGCGCCCCCTGGTGCTCACATGGGTGTGGCACATGGCTCTGCTCACAGCCAACATCCCATACGGTTCTGAGTCCCCAGATTCCAAGACCAGCTCCCTCTGGTGGTCTGCAGCCAGCTCTGCTTCAGGGATAGACCAGGCAACAGAGGGGACTAGAAGCGAGGGAAAGGGGGCAGCCTGGGGCCTTCTGCCTGGTTGCCCGGGTCCTCTAGGTCTAGCCTCCAACCTGAGGGTGCTCAGGACCCTTCCTCGAAGGCAGGGAAAGCAGCGAGTAGGCAACCCAAGGCTGGGCGTGGGCACAGAGAGGCAGAACCTGGGAGCCAGCCACAGTAGCCCAGTGTGGCTCCCCCTTCTGCTGGGTCCCCAGACGCCCTGAGAGGTGGCACACACACAGCCGTATTGCACAGTGTTTCTTTAATTGAAAGACAACAACCGACCTCAGAAGCAGCCCCTCCTCAAGCTGGGTGTGATGGTTTGAAACCCCCACCAGACCAGAGGCCGGATGGCAAAGGGAGGGGAGACTGAGCCATCATGGGGGGAAGGGGGACAGTGAGAAGCATGATGGGAACTCCAGTGGGACAGACCCTCAGGGTCTGGCTGAGCCCAGGGCTCCTCTCTTGGCTGTGGAGGAGGGGGTGCAGCACCTCCCTATCCGCTGGCCTCCGGAAGGGTCACCCAGGCTTTGGGTGAGCCTGGGCAGAGTAGGAGGGCAGCTGTCCCCCATACTCCACCTGCCTGGGTAATGGCTGGGCAGAGCCCAGAGAAACAGAAAGCAGACCTAGTCCAAGGATGTCAGAAACGAGAGGGAGGGACAGACAGAGAGAGCTGAACAAGACTGGACCAGGGGCCAGGAGACTCAGGAGGCTGCCCTGGGGGGCCATGAACTCGCAGAAGGATGGCAGGGGGCTGAGGAGGACAAAGGTAGCTGGCTGGGCTGAGGAGGGATGTGTGTCTGGCAGGTGGGGTGGGCTTAGTGGGGTCTCCATCCTTGAGCCCCCCAGACCCAGGGACCGTTTACCTTGGACTGGAGCCTCAGATCATTTGCTTTTGGGGTGAATGGGAAGAAAGCTTGGTTGGGGGGTGCGCCTCTGAATGGGTATGATGCGGGTGGGCAGGGGCAGCTCTGAATCCAAGGGGCATGTGATGGGGGCCAGGCATCACGCCCCACCTGCACACTTGGGAGCCAGGGTGGGAGTGTCAAGGGGCCGTGAGTGGAGGGTGGGGGTCAAAGGCGGGGCTTGGTTCCCTTGCTTTGCCACCCCTTCAGGACACATGCCGTGCACCCCAAGAGACCCTTCCCAAGCCACCACCGCAGCAGCTGCCACAGCCTCTACTTTTTATAGTTGCCAAACTGGATGGCCAGGCGGTCAGTGACGCAGCGAAAGGTGGCCGGCTGCACCTCCCAGTAGGGAACAGGGTTGTTGAAGAGGCTGATGCCGTTGTAGTAGGCCCTCTTGACCCCGAAGCCCACTGGGCAGAAGTCGTTGACGCCCACCTTGGTGATGTTGTTGGTGTGCAGATAGACCACCTGGGGACAGAGAGGTGTGGCTCAAGGCAGCAGGCCCCGTTGCCCGCCCCCAACCCCGCCCCTGAGTCAGCCCCACTTGGGGAGCCCAAGCAACGGGCAGAACCCGCAAGGCTGGTGCCCTCCGTGCCAGCCGAGTCCTGCCTGGCCGCCTCAAGGGTTCATGTGCTGCATCCATACAACCCTTTGAGGGCCTGGAGGTGATTCTTCCATTGTCTGGGAGTATAACCGGCTTACGTATGGTTGTCGGGCGGCTGTTGAACAGTGTTCAGGCACTGGTGTGTGACCAGGTGCTGGGATGGGGGGGTTAATGGGGTGGGTGTGAATGGGGCTGTTGATGTGGGAAGGATGCCACCCTGGGTTCACAGTCCTTGGCCCTTCCTCTGGGTTCCCTGGACTGAGGTTCTCCTCCTCCTCCTAGTACTCAGAAGCACTTGCCCCCCCACCCCCCCCAACTCCCCGAAGCCTCTGTCTATGGGAATGTAGGGTGGGGGGCGTGAGGACTGTCTGATGGGGTGGGGCAGAGGGATGCGTCGTGGAGGGCTGCAACAGTGCCTTCTAGAGGTGGCGGGATATGGCCACTAGAGGGCACTGCCGCTGTAGATTGGCAATCCCCTTGCAGGGCTAGGTGATGGATTCGCCCCAGCTGGACAGCCTGCAAGAATGGCCAGTCTCCTGGTATGTAGGCAGAGACTGAGGTCCAGAGCAAGGCCAAAGAAGACCTTGAGAGGACCCCTTGATCCCCTCATCAAGCCACTTCCTGCCCAGACTGTTCCCAAGCCCCTGGGCCTGTGGCACCTTTGTGGGGTCCCACCCACCCAAGAAACTCCAATATGTTGGCCACCTGATGTGAAGAGCTGACTCATTTGAAAAGACCCTGATGCTGGGAAAGATTGAAGGCAGGAGGAGAAGGGGACGACAGAGGATGAGATGGTTGGATGGTATCACCCACTCAATGGACATGAGTTTGAGTAAACTCTGGGAGTTGATCAAGGACAGGGAAGCCTGGTGTGTTGTGGTCCATGGGGTCGCAAAGAGTCAGACATGACTGAGCGACTGAACTGAACTGAACTGAACCCACCCGAGAGACCTTGAGCTCAAGTATCTACCAGGCTGGCTCTGGAGCATCCTGCCACTTCGCCACCCCTGTACCCAGCCTCCTCACTGTCCACAATGGGGTGCCTACTCTCCCCTTTCGCTTTCTCAGTACCTTTCCAGATGAGGAGCAGGAGTCATCGGCCAGAGCACACATCTGACCAGCTGCACAGTGAACTCTGGTTCTGCTTTGTGGTGGGTCCGAGCACTGACAGCTAGGGTCTCAGCAGCTGCCCCGGGGACATCGACTGCCCCCTCCCTTCGATGCATGTTAGAAACACCTGGCTCTCACCTGGAGGAGCTTGAGGTCTGGAAGACCAGCCGGCACCCTAGACAGCTTGTTGTTGTCCAAGTGCAGCTCCCGCAGCGTGGGCAGGAAACTCAGGCTCCCGTTCTCAATCATGCGGATCTGGTTGTGGCCCAGGCCCAGCCTGGGAAGGGATAGATGAATAAATGATGATGTGATGGGGTCCATGGGCTACAGTGCACTGGGCGGACTCAGGGCCCCCTGAGACCCCACCTCCACAGCCTACCTGTACAACTTAGAGTAGCGGAGCAGATCCTCTAGCTCGATTGCCTGGATTTTGTTGTGGTCCAGGTGGAGTTCATTGAGGGTCTCAGGGAGGTCTGCCAGGAAAAAAGGATGCTCTGAGCTGAATCCAGGAGACTGTGGGGTGGGGGAGGGCTGGTTCTGTGTGTGTGTGTGTGTGTGTGTGCATGTCTGCACGATTTCACTCTTGGTGGAGCAGAGAGCCAAGCTCTGCCCCAGGTGGGGAGAGGGGCGACCAAAGCCCTCCCTGAGTACAATGGGTGGCTCCAGATGGCTCTGGGCTCCCTACCTGTGCTGTCCCCCAAAACGTGGGAAGGAAGGGCTGCCTCCCTACCTTTGGGGATGCCAGTGAGCTTGGCCTCAGAGATGCGAAGGTAGTTGAGCTTCAGGCCATCAAACGCTCCAGGTTCAAAGCCGCTGTTCTCCAGGGGGTTCCCACCCATCTCTAGGAGAGAGGCTCTCTCAGCCCTGAAGCCAAAGCTAAGCATCTGTCCCCACACCCTCGGGGCCTGTCGCTTCCTAAGGGGCCCCCACTAAGCACCCACTCCCCCATCTCCCCCTGAAAGCAGTGCCATTAATTTACTGGATGAGCTGTAAACTCCTTGCTGTTGAACACCACGAACTACCAAGGGTCTTGGGCCTGGCATGGGCCCTTGGGGACAAGGGGAGCCCACCCAGCTTCTCCCACCTGGCCCCTGGCTGGCAGGCTGTGCCAGCTCTATACTTGCCCTTTCCTTATGGGCCTGGGTTTCTCTTCACCTGGCCTTGGCAGCTCTGGGGTGTGACCCTAGGCAAGCCTCCAGAACGTTCCGTGAGGCCAGCCAGCTTGTCCATGGCACCTGGCTGCTCTGGCGGGCAGAGCCCCCCTCCTTGACTCTCCCCCTTCCCTGTCCACCCTCGCCACCATGGGGGAGGGGTGAGGACCACCACAGGGCGGGCCTGGCTCACCAATGCAGTTCATGTTGCGAAGCCCATTGAACACGCCCTTGGGCACCTTGCGGATGCGGTTGTCATGGATGCGGAGCTCCACCAGGGAGCTGGGCAGGTTGGGAGGGATCTCCACCAGGTGGTTCTTGGAGATGTAGAGCTTCTGCAGCTTCCGCAGGGGGCTGAAGGCCTTCTCGTGGATCTTGGAGATCTTGTTGTTCACGAGGACCAAGGCCTGAGGTGGCACAGAAGTCCTCAGTTCCCCACCTGCCTGCCTTCTCCTCTCCCCTCTTCCCTGCCCCTGAGCTAGTGATTCATGTTGTCGGGGCTTCACAGATGCTGGAGTCCCAGCTCAGCCTCCAGGAGATCTACCTCTGCTCGTGGGCAGAGTGCAGAGTGGGAGCTGGCACTCAGGTCCAGCAAGGCCACTGCAGCTCATGCCCTGGTTACCCTACTTGCATCCTGGTTGCGATGCAACCTTTCCTTACTGTGTTGCTGGGAGGAGCCAATAAGATGCAAAGGTAACAGTCAATAGAGAGAATTGGGCTGGGTGATCCTGTCCTTCCCTGGTAGCTCAGAGAGGAAAGCATCTGCTTGCAATGTGGGGAGACCTGGGTTCGATCCCTGGGTGTGGAAGATCCGCTGGAGAAGGAAAAGGCCACCCACTCCAGTGCCCTTGCCTGGAAAATCCCATGGATGGAGGAGCCTGGTAGGCTACAGGCCACGGGGTCGCAAAGAGTCGGGACAGGATAAAAGGAAAGTGAAGTAGCTTAGGGACTTCACTTTCCTTTTATCCTGTCCTGACATTGCACATGTGCCCATGACCCTGAGTGCTCCTGCCGCAGCCGCCTCCTAACCTCTCTCAGGACTCCCTGAGTCCCCGGTCCTCTCTCACATTGCACAAGTGCATGCCCACACCCATCGGGACCCCACCCCTCCACACACCCGCTGGGCTGCAGGCCTGCTGCCTCTTCCCAGCCCCTTGGAAGAGTCAGGGTGGGCTTACGTAGAGGTGCTGGAGGCCTTTGAAGTCATCTTTTCGGAGCTCAGAGATGTCATTATTCTGCAGGTCCAGCAGCGTGGTGTCGGGCGAGATCTCCTTGGGCACAGCCTTTAGACCTGGGGGCCGGTGCTGCAGTCAGCAGTGTAAACCACAGCCATGGCCACGGCCACAGCCCCAGAGGGGTGCACATGCAGACCCGCACATGGGGACTCCATGGCTGCAAGTGGGTGTAGCTCCAAGGCCAGGGCTGGACACTCTTCTCCCTCCCCACGTGCTTTCAAGCAGACCCAGGGACACCCTCCCACAGTGAAATCAGGATCCCTGAGCCAGCTCCAGGTCACTCCCTGCCCACCCTCAGCCTTCCATGTCCGTCCCCCCAGACTGACCCAGGTCGGAGCACTGAACGACCCTCAGATGGCAGTGGCAGCCAAAAGGGCACATGGCGCTGTAGGTGGGTGGGAGGGAGTCCAGGTCTGGGATGCCCGAGGTTGTTTCTGCACCCGAAGCTTCCTCATCGTTCAGCATGGGCAGCCCATCATCCAGGGTGAAGTCCCAGAAGGCTTTTTGCTCAAAGGGCAGGGCCTGGCTCAGGGCCAGCAGGGCTGCAAGAGGCCACAGGGGCCACATGGTGGGCGTGCCTGCAAAGCCAGAGTGAGGAGGGGCCATCAGGGGAGCCCAGCTGATGCCCATGCCCAGGGGGCTGGGGTTCTGTGTGTGTGCTGGCCTCATGTCTGTCACACCTCCTCAGGGCAGCCAGACCCTGGGCTGGAGTGGCCAGGAGGGAGGTGTGGGTGGGCAGAAGGTCCTGGGCAGGATAGGGGCGTGGCTGGCTTCCTTCTGCCCTGCTCCGTTTTCAGGCAGGACTTGGCCACCGTGGGCTATGCTGTGTCTTTCCAGTTAGCGAGTCTGCACCCCTCCAATGCATGAGCACACACACACATGCATCACCCCCTCCCACACAGGACACTGAGTCAGCCTCAGCCTGTGTGTGTGGGGATCGGGGAGGCTAGTGGAGGTGGCGGAGAGGGAAACCCAACCCTCTGCCCCCACAGACCTTGAAGAATTAAGACTGAAAGATAACCATGGGGGCTGGGGCCAATCCTTTCCTGCCTGAGCCCCCTTTGCAGTGCACCCACGTTTTTCTAAGAAAGTCAAGAGGCCAAGGCACTAGGGTGGGCATGCTGGGCAGAGCTGGGCTAGCCCTGGAGCAAAGCGGAGGAGGGGGCATCCTCCCAGCCCATGTGTGGAATGCCAAAGATGGAGGGGGAACCCTGGCATCCCCCTCCATCCTTGCTGCTCCCGGGGGACCTTGGCTTCCTCCTCTGGCCCACAAAGCCTTCCCCTGACCTCTGTCCATGGCCCAGCCCCCTGGAAAGTCCACTGGAAGGGAACAGGCTACTGCCAGGGTGGCGGGCAGGGTCAGGCTTGTCTGGAGGCCCCCAGGCCGGGAAGCGGGCTGGGGGTGGGAGTTGGGGGAAAGCGGCCCTGCCCGAGCCTGCCCCTGGTGCCCACATCTACCTGCCTTCTCCTCCAGCAGAGGCTTCCCCCATCCAGATGGGCTCCTGTAGCAGGAAACCTTGTCCACGAAGAGGCTGCCCCCTTATCTAGATTTCCTGGGCAAGCCCCAGCCTCATTTTCCCAAGTGTGACACAGGGATACACATGCCCGCCTTGCTTATTACCCAAACACAGGGTGTCTGGGTTGCCCCGCATGCGGACCTCAACCCTATCCCACAGAGGCCCTCACTTGGGGCCAATCTTGGCCAGGGGAGGGGCTCTTTGGGGCTTCAGCAGGGTTGGGGTGAGCCCCCCGAGCCTGATAGCTGGCTGCAAAGTGGGGAGAGGCCCTGGGCAGGCCCAGTGGATGTGGGGCTGGGCTGGTGGCCTGGGGGGCTGCTGCCTTGGATCCCTGCCACCCTCAGGCAGTGGGAGGGCCACTTGCAGACCTGTGGGTACAACAGCTCTGCCCCTGGGGTTCCCATTGATCGCTATCTGGCCGCCCTCTCTCGCACCCCTCCTGCCCCTCAGAGCTGGTCATGTGACCTGTCCTGGTTCCCACCTTTGCAGCAGCTGGGGTGGGCAGTGTGCTTGGTGAGCAGATGCAGGAGGTAAGGGGTGGGGTGCCCAGGCCGGGGTTCAGCGGCCTCAGCCTCAGAGCCAGCCCCAAAGTGCCCCCAGCAGGCCGGCAACCCTCTTGAGCATGCAGCCCCCACTGATAGACTCAGAAAAGCCACCTTGCCTCTCAGGTCACACAGCAAAGTGAGGGTCCCTCCTGGCTGGGGGAGCCCCTGGCCTTCCTGGCTCCTTTGGGCCTTGAGCGCCAGTGGTCACACTCAATGTCCCACCAGCCCTATGCTGGTCCCATAGGACTGGGGGAGTCCCCACCCCACCCCACCCCCAGCCCCAAGGGTCTCGGCACAGAGTAGGGAGAAGACCCTGGGTTTGTCTACCTGGACCACAAGTCCCTTTTCCTTCCCACAGGTTCTCAAAGCACAGGGCAAGGTAGGGTGGGCCCAGACTTCCCAGGCACGGCTGGACACCCAGGGCTGAGACGAGGAAGTGAAGGGGAGGGTGAAGGTAGAAGGGCGAGACGGAGCAGGAGGCAGAGCAGGCTGCTCCCCCCTCGCCTGGCACCCCTGCCAAAGCTGCTACCTCACAGGGGGAATGAGTCAGGGCTAGAACACCCCGCTTAAGCCTTGGGAGGCTCTGAGATCCACCGTCCACCTGGACGGTTGGGGTGGGGTGGTCCGGCCAGGCCTGGGGGATCGGAAAGGCCTGGGGGCCTCCACAGGGAGCCTCAGCTTGCGTCTGGGCCCTCCACATGGAGCGCCCTGGCAGGACTAGCCACCGAGGCCCTGCGTGGGCTCATGGGACCCTCCCTGGGGGTGACAGGAGGCTGCAGAGGAGTCGAACCAGGTTCCAAGGTGCATCTGGGGTCCCCGCAAAGAGGCTGAGGGAGGGTGTGGGGTGGGGAAAGGCAGGCTCCTTTGGAAGCTCACTCTGAGGGAGAGGGAGGCTGAGGTCTTGAAGGCCCCCAGAGCCCTCAGGGCAGAAGACAAGGTTTGGCTGGTTCTCCCGGCCAGGAGCCGGGCCCAGGCAGTGGGCAGGCTGGCGGGCTTTCCGCCACAGCCCTCCTTTCCCCACAGAGAACTGGCAAGAGACTCAGCAGCCAGAACTGTGCAGGGGGGAGGGGGGCTGGCTGGACACCAAGACTGCCAGAGACCGCAAAAGACACCCCTGGCCCTCAGGGCCAGAAGGAGCCAGGAAGGGGCCTGGAGGAGGCGCCCAGGACCAAAGTTCCATTTGACGGAAGAGAAAATGGAGACCTAGAGAAAAGAACCCACCTCAGGCGACGCCAGGCCCCCAGGTTTTCACTATGGACACAGAGGGTGAGAACCATAGTCGGTACCCCCAGCCTAGCCAGGCCTCCGGGCCTCAGTTTCCCTTCATTGGCCTCCCCGGGCATGTCCCCGATGACTTCAGGCAGCCTCGGGCCCCATCAGGGGCCTCAACGAGCTCCACATCCTCAGAGCAACGGAAAGAAGTGGTGATGGTGTGAGGCCTCAGGCCGGGCGCCCACACGTGGGAGTGAGGACCGCCCGCCCCCACCCAATAGGGCTCTCCTTGTCTGGCCCTCTGAAAGGTTGCGCAGTCCTCTGACTGGGATATCTCCAGGTCCCAGCCAAACAAGACACACTGGCAACCACTGAGAACACGGAGGGGCCATGCCAGGCATTCACGTCAGGCCAAGGGTGGCAGGAGCGGGCCCTGAGGTCTGGCAGGCCCTGGGAACTCGCTTAAAGATGTGTGGCCCACAGCTGCCAAGTCAGAGATGCTGGACTCCTAAGCCCAGTGTCTGGCCCCACCAAGCAACCCGACCTGAACTCAGACACGTGTGCCATCTTCCAGTCAGCCCTGCTGGTGCCCACTTTTCTGCCCACTTCCCTCTCAGACTCCAACCCATCGTCCCCTGCACCCTCTAGCTCTAGTCTGCCCTTAGGTGGCACCCAGACAGAGGGCACGGGTGCCATCCCTGGGTCTTCCTGAAGCTGACGTGTGTGTGCGCATGTGGGGATGACTGTGTGAGGGGCTGGTGGCTGCAGTGGGGATTAGGGTGAGCCCTGCCCTGCTTGTGTCTACACCCCAGCCACCCCTGAACCCATCACCATGGCCTCAGCATGCCTTCCAGCTATGAGGGGAGCAGGCATCCAAGCGTGGCTGGCCAGGGCGGCTCCTTCCTGCTGGGTCCTGTGCCCCTGCAGCCTTCAGGCACAGACTTGACCTGGATGTGGGCGTCAGAGACCCACAGGGAGCCAGCCCATCTGCTGCAAGGAGCTGGCCCCAGGCCAGTGGCTGGTGCTACCCAGGCCAGACCTTTCTCCCCACAGCCCTGAAGACACCCATCACACCCCCATCCTGCTGGGAAACCTCTGGAAGGCTGGAAGGTCTAAGGGCTGGCCTTCCGCGGTGCCAGGAATCAGGGAGGAGATGAGCCAGGTCACCTGGTCTTTCTGCCCCAGAGCTTTCCTTCTCCCACTCGCTGAAGAAAGCCCGAGGGAGAGTGAGGGTGCTGTCGCTTCCCAGGGGTGCTACAGGAGGCCCAAGTGATTTCCTAACTCAGCCTTCCCCAGGGACAGCAGGAAGTGCTGTTTCTCCCATCACCTCTCCCTGACTCAGGCTGGAGGTGACGCTGATGGAAAACAAGGCTCTGTCCTGTGGGTCTGGAGCCCCCAGGCTTGCATCACGCAGTTTCTGGAAACACGGCATCTCTCAGGCTGCCACCATCAATAGCTCCCCTCGGCCCGCAGGGACAGATGGCCCTGTCCCGCCTGCAGCTGTAGGGAAGTGGCCTGGGAAAGCCATCATGCCACCCTGGCCCAGAGGGTCCCCCAAGCCTTTAGCTCACAGCAGGCGCCAGACCCCACAGGGAGATGTTTTCAGCCCGGCTCCCAGAACCTGAGGCCCTTGGCTGCCTTGCTCCCTCATGGGGCTGGGGGCTCAGCTTGGGGTGGAGCTTGCCCTCTGCAGCCAGCCTAGGAGGTCTTGCTGGACCTGTGACCTTCAGCTCCTCCCAGGGCTCCCCCTCTGTGTGGTGGGGTGGCCTGTAAATCCCTAGGACCGCCATCGAGGCCAAGCTGGAACTGAGACTGTGAGAGGATGGAGGGGGCACCCAGCTCCCCAGCTGTCCCTGTCTCTGGAGAAAGGGCTCCCAGAGCCAGTCTCCCTCTGCCCTCTGTCTGGCTCCTTCAGGTCCCAGTTTTGTTGCCCAAATCTGTGATCCCTTGGACATTTGGACTTCTGACCGCTGCATCCCTTTTGGGCCATTTGATTCTTCTAGAGGCTGCTGGTGGGTGAGACGCGGGGGCAGGTTCGCTGTTGCATGGAGCCTGGGACCTCTCCCAGCCTGCTGCCCCATGTCCTGCAGCTCTGCCCCGTGCTGCAGTTTCTGCTGATTTGGGACTTCACACCATGGACCAGGAGAGCTGGGTGTGAGCTAGCCGGGTGGAGCCCCAGGACCCTAAACCCTGAGATTGGATGTGTTACCTAGGGAGAGGCAGGGGGGAGTCCTCAGACTCCCTGGCACCTTCGGTAGGCTTGGGATGTCAGAGATCCCAGCCCACCAAGGAGCACAAACTGGGCTGCTGAGAAGGTGGGGGACAAGCCAAAGAGGGCTGAACTGTGGCTGGCGCTCCAAGAGCCTGGGGTGGGGGCGGCCCCAGAGCGGGTGAAGCAAGTCCTGGGGGACCCTGGGGCTGATGGCTCCAGGTGCAGGAGGGCTTTTACCCCAGGACTTCTTATCTAGAAGGTTCATCTTATCTAGATGAACCACAGCCCCAGTGAGCAAGACTAAGCAGACCCCTTCCCCATTTCCCCCCAGGCTGTCTCCCACTGGCTTCCTTGAAGATGGGATTCACCAAAAAGGTTTTGTGCGTGATCGAAGTGTGAGTGGTCCCAGTACGTGAGCAGAGAGGACAGAGGGGATGGGAGAGCACTGTCTGGCCTGGGAACCAGCCAAAAGGAGGAGTGTGGAGCTGGCAGGATCCTGTGTGCCCGCTTTCAGGAGCCCATGCCTATCCCCCCTCCCCCCACTGCGGCTCATAGCAGCGGGCCCCAGGAGGGTCACTGTCACCCTCTAGCCCCTCGAGTAGAACTAAACCCTTGGGCTGGTGTGTCCCATCCCACCAGCAGGGTGGAGAGGCTCAGGGAGGGGTACCCAGCTCAAGGCAGGGACCGAGATCTCCCACCCTGGGGTAACCAATGAGGACGATTGGGAGGCTGTCATGGTGGGTGTGGGAAGACCTTTTCTAACAATCCAGGGTGTTGGCACATAGGCAAGGAAGAGGGGGCAGACATGCCGGCCAAAGGACCAACGGCTCAGTGGTCTAGCAAGTAGAGCTTTGGAGACCCTAGAGCTGGGGCTGGGGTCCTGCCTGGGGGCACTTTGGGCGTTGGGCTGTGCCTGCTGTTCATGTGCTCCTGGATGGCCCTGGGGGCCGGCCACTGTCCTAGGCTATGTCCCAGGCAACCAAGGACAAGTGACCGCTAGGACGGGCCTGTCTCCTTGGGGCTTCTCCAGGGAGCAGGGGAGGGCTGGCAGTGGGTGGCTCTGGGAAGCAGGCTCATGACTGATTCCTCCTCTGGGACTTAACGCCAATGCTGGAAGGGACCCTCTGCGGTCCTGAGTGACTACAGAATATCACTAAAGAGAGGAGATGCTTTCTTGTCTTTTGAATACCCCTTCTGCTCCAGTCCTTCCCCGTTCACCCTTCTGTCATGAGCCAGGGCCACTGATGGGATTGGGGAGAAATTCAGGCCAAGGCTTGTATGTCATCCTGTGCAATGGTGAGAGGGCTAGCACCCTATGTTTCTGGGCCCCTAAAATCAGCTGGCAAAGAACTGCCACCAGACCTGTAGTTGAAGGGACTGAGCCTCGGACTCCCCATCAACACAGTGAGGCCCTTGTTCCAGGGCAGGGCATTACAAGCAATAGGCTGTCTGTGACCTGGGTCCTTGGGACCTGAAGGTGGGCCAGTGGGTGAGCCAGCTAGGGTTGCGGGGCGGCCACTCAGCTGCTGGCTACATGGCAACGGGAGCCCTCCCTGATGCCAGTCTCTTTCCACGGCCTGGCCCCTGTGGCTGCGAGACAGCCGTGTGCCTTCCTTTCGATGAGCCTATGGCAGCTGGTCATAGGGCATTCTGCACAAAAGCACCTCTGCCCAACCACCAGGGTGTGGATTGCATAGATGGTTGCAGGGGGCCAGGAGGCGCTCACCTGTGCGCACACAGGGGCGGCCACGTGTTATCCCTCCTCATGAACCCGAGAGCCTGGATGCACATTCCAGAGCATCTCCAGCTTCTCTCAATTCCAACCAGTCCCCACAGGTTGGCCGGCCAGGGAGGGGCGTGGACACAGAAGCAGGAGACCCCAGGGCACGGGACTGGCCACATCGGGGACCTGAGCGGCCCTTAAGAAGACTTCAACAGTGAGAGCAATCTCCCAGGCCTGAGCAAGGTCTGCTCCATGCCCCCCACCAGCACTCTGCCTCAGAGGACCCTGGGCCTTCTGCTCCACTGAGCACAGCCAACTCAGGAAGCTCTTGCCAACCCGTGCCTAGGCCCCAGACCCATCCACAGAGTGGTGAGGTGGGGCTCCCACCCCTGAGTCTTTCAGGGCACTCTGCTGGGTTCCTCGTCAGGTCCCTTGGCATGCCAGCCATCTTGGGAGCTTGCTAGGACAGGGGCCTGGGGCCCGGCCGCCTCCCACACCAAACCGCACACCCTACAGTTGACCATAAGCTATCACGATCAACACTCGAGTGCCTCTAATGGCTCCCTGGATGCTATGGGGTCAGTAGCCAGGGTTTGTCAGTCAGGAGCCCTGACTCCTGGCCCTAGCTCTGCCCCTGACTGGCTGGGCCACTGTTGGCAGTTTCCTGCCCCTCTGTGGGCCTCTGTTACCCTCTCTGTGCAATGGATGGGGTAGGGGGTCCCACGAGACCAGCTCTGGAGGGCAACCTTGTTAGCGCTGTTTGGTTTCAGATTTGGGATGCTCTTTCCATTCTAGAGGTGTCCCCAGGTACCCGCGGGGTGCGTCCTTTGGAGAACAGAGCACCTAGCCTGGGATCTCTTGAGCTCCACCCCTCCCTAAAAGTGCCCATCCTGGAATGATGATGTCCTTGAATTGACCCACAGAGCCCTTTGGGGCCCCAGGCCAAGCCGGCCTGGCTAACATGGCACAGTGGCCTGGGTTTCCTTCTGTACCCCTCTTTGGAGCCTCAATTCAAGGAGGTTCTGGGGACAGAGAGGCCTGAGCCACTCAGGCAGCCCCACTCAGGCCCCCCACCCCCGACCCCCCACCCCCAGGCATGGCTCTGTAGACCCACGCCTCACCCAGGAGGAGGTGAACGCAGAACACTTGCCTGCGAGTAAGCAAGGAATATCTGGGCAGGGTGCCTGGGGCGTGCCTGGGAAACCAAGTCGCGGAGCCCATGCCGTGGTCTAGCCCCAGGCCCTGGGGATTGCTCCCCAGCACTGAGTTCAGGCCGGAGCCCGGAGGTCTATCCTAACCAGGGGCCAGAGTCAGGCCAGCGAGGGGGTGCAGGGCGCACCTGGGATTTGATGATGTTCTGGGGTGGCCGCCAAGGGGCAGAAGCCCAGGGGGATGTGGAGTGTGAAGCCAGGCTGAGCAAGGGGAGAGGGAAGGGGATGGAGAAGGTGCCTGGAGGACCCAGGGGGGAAAAGAGGCTGAGATGGGACCGGGACCAAGGAGGGGCTGCAGGGTGGCCACGAAGGGGAGTGCTGGGATCCTGCAGCAGGGGGCCGTGGGAATCTGCAAGCAGCCTCGGGGGGCGGGGGAGGGTGGGAGATGGCGGTGAGGGGGCCTCAGGGGCAGGGGTAGGGACGAGGAGGGTGAGTTTGGGGGGGCGCAGGGTTGGGGCATCTGGAGGATGAGACAGCGAGGGCGAGGGCGGTTCCAGGCCAGCTGTAGGAATGGTGGGGGACAGGATGGAGCTTGTGGGGGTGGGGGCCTTACCTGAGGAGGGCAAGCGGTGGGCACGCGCTGGCTGGTGGGCAGCCTGAGGCGTCAGCCAGTCCCTGCGTCTGTGTGTTGTGTCGTCTGAGAGCAGCTGCTCACTCCTGGGCAGTTCGGGGAGAGAGGGAGAGGGAGGCGGCGGGAGGGAGGGTAAAGGCTGGGCGGGCGGGTAGGCCGACGGGGAGGGGACGGCGGGGAGGGGGCGGGGATGGGGGGAGGGGGCGGGGAGGGAGGGAGAGAGGGAGGGAGGAAGGGAAGGAGGGGGCAGGCTTCCCGGCCCCCCTGGCAGCTTCAAAGGGAGTAATTTTCTTGTAGACGGCTGGGCTAGCTGTGCCCCTCCCCCTTACGCCCCCCACCCCGAGGACGACCCCCCCCACTCCAAGGCCACGACCCCCTGCCCCCCACCCCGGGGAGGCACACTCTCTCACTCAGACAAGGCCCCTTGGCGTCTCCAGGCCAACGACGCAGCCTCAGAGATTCAAACTTTCCACCATCCGGATGGGGACACTGAGGCCCAACAAAGGGGGCGGGAGCCGGCTCGCTGGCCGGTGCTTGGCCTGGAAGAGGAAGGCGAGAGGGCAGAAATGGAAGGGGGACAAGGGGGTGGTGGCCTCCAAGTGCTAGTCCGGCGAGGGGCCTCTGGTATCCTGTCCTGAGCCTTCCCAGAACGAACGTGTGTCAGCCGCAGCCTGGGGAGGAGGTGGTTGTCTGGGATCAGGAAGGGAGCCGTGGTGGATTGCTGGAAGGGCTGGATTCACTTCCTGGCCCACTCCAGCCTTTTTGTCCCTGTGACCTCAGAATGGGGTTCAGCTGGGAACTGGCAGGGGGCAGCACAGATTCTGGGGGTCCTCCTCCCCGGCTTGCCTGCCCCGAGCTGAGGCTCGCAGAAGCTGATTCAGAGAGGCGGAGCCGGCCAGTCATCCTTCTGCTCCATCGGAGCAGGTCCCCCAGGGTGCAGGAACCGCGATGAGGGTGGCCACTTCCTCAGCGCTGAGGCTGGTGTTGGCCACTTCTTGGGGTAACCGGGTCAGCCCACCAAGTGTCCCAGAAAGAGGCTGTCAGCAGCCATGACACCCACGCCATCCCTGGTAGCTCAGCCACTTCCTGAGAGACAAGCCCACCCCTCCTCCCTGTCCCTTGGGGTCCCAATTCTTCCCCCCCACCCTGGCCCTTTTTGCCCAGTCTTGGCCCAGGGAGCCTCCTGCAAGAGCAGCTTTGGGGAGACAGAGGTGAGGGTTTAGATGGGACGAGAAACTGAGGCAAGGAGCCCCACTGAGATCTGCAAAGGAGAATGGGGAAAGAAATGAAGGCCAGACAGAACTCCACTGAGCCCAAAGGAGGAAAAAAAAAAGGAAAAACTCAACATGGCAGGGGCAGAGGGCAGGTCAGGGAGAGGCAGAGCCAGTGAAAGGAGAACAGGGGTGAGGCCTCAGGGTCCCGCCTACCTAGCCAGCAGGTAGGTTCTAGAAAGTTCTACCAGGGCTGCGGTTGGGCCCATATCCCTTTTCTGTGTGGAAGCATCCATTCAGGCATGGCCGGTTGGACCTGGGACACAGCCTTGACAAAGCTGTGGTGGCTCCCTCTTGTTCCCGCGGGTGAGGTAGTGACACTTGGTTGGAAGCACGTGCCCTTCCAGACACAGGGGTTGGTTTCGCTTATTTGTTTGTGTGCTTTTTTTTTTTTTCCTGTTTATTGGTGAAATATTCAAATATCTCTGGCAGTAGAAGGACTCATACCATGAAGCCCGGGTCACCCCACAGAGCAGCAACTCTCGTTCACAGCTGGGAAGGAGGAGAAAGAGGGTCCAAAACACATATAAGACCTTGTGCTCACATTGCGTGAGCCTGTAGGAAATGTCTAGAATCGGCACAAGGACAGGGACAAAAAGTAGATTCGTGGTTTCTTAGGGGGGTGTGGCAGATAGAGTGGTGACAGCCAAAGGTATGAATTTTCTTTAGGACTTGATGAAAATGTTCTAAAATTGACTATGATGATTTTGGACCCTCTGTGAAGATACTAAACAAAAACCATTGTACTCATTAAATAGGTGAATTAATTGTATGCTATAGAACCTTTCCAAAACATATTATGGAAAAATCTGGACAAGCTTTTTGGTCAATGCAACATAGCTCCATAAAGTTATTGAAACCTTTTTTTAAATAAAAAAAAACAAAAACAAGCAAACAAAAAGGGCACAAGGCATGCCTACCACCCAAGGAGCCAAGTTGCTTACTGAGTAAGGTCCCACCTGGCCTGGTGCCCCCAGCCACTCTCTGTGGAGCCTTGCACTGCTCTGGGGACTCTGTGGCCGGGCTCTGAGCTCTGCAGGGAGGCGACTGGAGCAGGCCATGGCCACACACAGCGCCAGAGGCACTCAGGAAGGCTTCCTGGAGGAGAGGACTTAAAGCAGACAAGTAGAGAAGAGGGATATTGTTGGCAGAAGGAAGACCATAGGGGAGCAGGAAGGCAGTTAGGTGGGAAAGCTTAGTGGTGGGCCAGGCAGGCTCCTGGAGGGCACTTGGGGCAGCAGTGAGGCTACACCCTGCACCTTGGAGCTCTTCCCTGCAGCTGGAGGTGCGTCTGGGGCAATGTGTCCGTAAATACGGTTCTTGCGCCTGGAAGGCTTTTCTGTCTGTGGTTTGCAGTCTGCAATAAGCCATAACTGCACGCCCGGCCCAAGGCCCACTGAGTCACTGGGCCTGGCCCTCTAATTTGGGGGCCACTCCCAGACCAGCCAGGCTGCACCTCAGTCCTGGGCCTCCCCCGCCCCCTCCCTCTTCTCTGCAGCCGAGGAACAACTGGGACCCCAGTTGAAGCAGCCGCTGAGCACAGCACGTCCTGCTGGCCAGCGGAGCCACGGCCTCCTGGCCTCTGGCCTCCTGGGGCTGGGAGGAGGCAGCAGGAGGCAGGGGAGGGCAGGCATGGGGTCAAGGCAGGAAGGAAGAGCAGGCATTTCCTGAGGCCCCCGGGCCCTCAGAGGAGGCTGATGCACAGCTGTCTTAGCTCCACAAGAACCAGCGCAGAGAGGGCTGGCTGAGGGACTGGAGGTGGGGGCGGGTGGGCCGGAAGGCAGAGGCCAGCCTCTGCCATCAGGAGCCCAGGGGTGACTAACACCCTTTCCCAGCATGCTCTGTACCTCTGGGACATCACTGCACAGGCCCCCAAAGCCCCAGTCTGGACACTAGTCCCAAGGGACTAAAGAGGACTGGGTGATCCTGCCAGCAGTCCCCTGCCCCTCAGCCAGGATACCCTAGCAGCCTCCACTTGTTAGAAGGCCCTTGTGCCAGGAGTCAAGAACACAGCCCGTTCAAGCTGCCTTTGCTACGCATCCCTCAAGGGCATAGTCTGGTAGCCTAGGAGGTGGCCCAGTGGGTCGGGTTCCCAGAGGCTCAGAGAGCGCCTGCCCCAGCCTGAGCGCCAGCCCACCCAGATGCTTGCCCCCATCCTGTGTGCTTCTAGGGTCTGGAGAGATTATCCTGGCCCTGACCTTCAGGGACCCTCAGCCATCCCCCTTTCAGGGCCTTCCTGGCCTCCTTGCCCTGCTGTGTCTGGCTGGTGCTCCCCTCTGCCTCTGCTAATCACTCCCCTTCTTTGTTTTTCTGGGCTCCCCAGCCCTTTTTCAGGTCTCTCTTCTGCATCTCTGTCACTTCCCTGGGCACTGAGTTAGTCAGCCTCAACTTCCACTGGTCCCCCTCACCTGCCTGGAGCTCACTGGATGGGGCACAGGGAGGACTTCCGGGAGGAGGGAGCACAGGGAGGACTTATGGGAGGAGGAGGAGGCTCCCAGCGGTGTCCCGGGGCTGCTTTCCAGCCCCTCCTTGGAGTGCTCCCAAAGGTTCTTGCACAGCCAGCCCAGTAGGAGGCATCACCCACAGAAGCCCCATTGCCAGGCAGGGACCTGTCACACACATACATTAGGGTTACTTCCTGAACACGCCACCCTGCCTAGAACTCAGCCAAGATCTTGGAGAGGGCCCTCGAGGCTCCTAGGCACTGCAGCCCCTGCACCCAAGTCAACACCCCCAAGTTCACAGCCTTGCCTGCCGTCACTCTCAGTCTACTGGTTTTATCCACTGCCCTCGTCCACACTGCCCAAATCTCTGCACCCTCATGGGCTGGGCAGGGCCAGGGCAGGGGCCAGGCCCACAGTAACCAGGAACAGTCCCTCCCACCTCATTGGTTCCTTGGCATTCTGGAGCCCCCAGGGCCAGCAGGTGTAATGTGCCCAGGGAACCCTCTGGATGCCGGGGACCAGTCCCACTCCTTAGAGTGGGCCGAATCTCCACTTTCTGGAAGGTTCCCAGCTCTGATGGCTGAGGCGTGGTCGGTGAAAGTTGGCACTCTCTATGCCAGAGCTTTTTTTGACCTTCCCTTGAGGACATAATCACACAGCGGCTCTGTGTCCCAGGCTGCCAGGGCTGTAATTTCAGGGCTCGAAGGGGGCTCCGTGGGGGCCTGGCCCACGTCTAGCTATCTTTAGAGAGGCACGCTCTGGGTGTGGCTAGAGGAGGCAGCTGGACAGGGGACTGTGCCACAGGGCTGCATCTGTGGCCACTTGCAAAGCCATGGAGACCCCAAAAGGCCATGAAACAGGGCGGGGTCCTCCCTTGGAGGACACCAGCCCCCAGGAGTGGGCCCTGGATCTGCCTGCTGCCCTGGGCCCAGCAGGCTCTGGTGGGTGCTGTAGTCGAGAGCAGGTGCAGGGTTGGGGGCCAGGCAGCCAGCCTTGCTGGACTGGCCCTGCGTGCCCGCCATGGTGCCACTGCTCACAGGTCGGGGTCAAGGGAGGCACAGGCCTGGGGGGAGCAGCATGCCTGTCACATCCTTTGTCCTCCTCACTCTCTAACGCCCCTTCCTCAGCCTGTCTTTCTTAAAGACCATGAGGCAGGAGGAAGGCTTGGAACCAGCTGGGGGAAGCCCCTCGAAGGACTGGGTGGCAGGCCCTCGGGTTGGAGTCCTGGGGAAGAGGAAGAGGTGGCCAGAAGAACGTTGGTGGGCAGAACTGTGGGATTGTGCGTGGGGTGGGGCCCTCGAGGTTCCTGGAAGGAGTTCCCCCTGGCTCCCTGTCCCCCTTCTCTGCTCCCAGTGGCCATTAGCCTCTGTGACTCGCTCCTGGTTCCTGCTGTCCCCACTGGTCTCATCCTCAGTCGTACCCCTGCTGTCGGAAGACCTCTGCCGCCTTGGTCCAGGGACTGATGAACGCCTTGCTTTTCACCACCTGAATATAGTCACCCCTAACCTGTCATCACCACCATCACCGTGATGACCATGAGGAACCCTCTGATGCCCAGTGTTTCTGGGTTACTCACTGGGCCACGCCCACCACTGGGCACCACCACCAGCAGGCACCAATGAGCAGAGGGTACAGGGTGGGCTTGGTCCTGCCACCAGGTCTTGGCCGCACTGTGCTTGCTCCCCTGGCTTGAGGTCTGTCTGGGGGTGTCACCCTCCTTGGGGTTGTGCCGGCACGGGCACCACCCGGAGAGGACTGAAGGCCCTGACATCCCGGCCCTCTTGGGGAGTTGCCTGAGCTGAACAGAGGGTCTTTGCCCCAGTCACCCGCTCCTTTGCTGGGAAGGCCTACCTAATGATGACAGGGGGTATAAAAGTCCTGTGCCCTGTTCCAGCTCCTGACCAGCTGGGGTCCAGGGCACCTGTAGGCCTTGGCTTGTCTTGCATTGTTGGTCACATGCCAGCTTCTCCCTGGGCCTACTCTTATCCTCCCCTCCCCTCAAGAGCCTCCGAGGAGACTTCCTCATGCCTCTCCTCACCTCTGAGTCAGCTTCCGGGGAGCTCAATGGTGGATACCCACTCGGGGCTGAGGAGGGTCATGGAAGGATTGCCCAGCCCCTGCTGGGTTCAGTCCACTTGACAGAAGCCCCAAGGGCCAAGCGCTCTCTGTGTGAAGTGGAATTAGCCCAGAGGGTCTGCTCAGTAGGGAGGTAAGAGCAGTTGGGGGTGGGGGTTGCCCAGCCTGAATTTCCTGTGCCTGCCAGGGGGCCAGAACTCTGAGTCTGGGGAGGGGACTGGGGGCTGACTGAACTGGAGCTGGAAGGGCTGGGGGGGCAGGCAGCCAGACTGGGGAGGAGGGTTTGTGAGAGCTGGGAAAGCAACAGGGGGCCTCCCCACAGGGCCAGTGCCTCAAGGGCTGCTGACCTCTGACCCAGTCCAAACAGGAAGTGCCATATCTGTGGGCCCAGGCCCAAGAGGAAAAGGAATGCAAGGATGAGTCCAAAGCAAACACTCCGCCAGCTTCCCAGGCCTCTCCCCGCCCCCTGCCAGAGTCTGGCCTTTTCTCTGCTCAGAACTCAGGGCTGAGGCATGCGGGGGCTGACTACAGAATAGGACTGACGCAGGACTCCCAGCTCCCAGGCCCAGACCTCAGGCCGAGGCGCTGGCAGGGCAAGGTCTTGACAGTGGGCACTTTTTCCTTCACATCCAGCAGCTGTGCTGCATCCTCAGTGCCTGTCATGTGCTCTCTCAATGGCCGCCATATTGCCATGAGCTCCCCACGCCCCGGGGCAGCGGCTGTGAACTGTTCCAATGACCTCCAATGGGCTCTCAGCACAGTTGAAGGGCCTGGTGAGGCTGAGCGCTCATAGCTAGCTGCTGTCTCCCCCACTAGGCGGACAGTCAGCACCTCTTGTGTGTGTCCTCTCCCGGGACAGAGATGCTTCCTGGACAAGAGGGTAGTGATGCTTCCCTGAACAGTGGCGGTGAGCCGGGCCTCAAGATGGCTTTGGGCCAAGCTGCAAGGGGACTTCAGGACCCTGGCCAGGGTGGGTGGGGGTGGGGAGACTCTTGGAGAAGATTCTAGAATCAGGCCCTCTTAACCTCCTGCTGATGAAGCCATGTCCAGGATGTGGGCTCTGAGGGCTCCATGCACCCTGGAGTGCCAAAGTGTACAGGCAGCTGAGATCCAGGAGGGAGGGAGGGAGGCAGGGAGGCCAGTGGAAGCGAGTGGGCTTGAATGAGATTTATTTATTATGTTCAAGTCCAAACCAGCACCGTACCAGGCTGGGCCATCTACTGAGTGAAGGGGCCTTGGCAGTCAATGGGACATGGGCACATCTGAAGCAGCAGGGTCTTCTAGAACTTTCTTCCAGTGGTGCATCAATCCATCGGAGCTGGGCCTAGGCCCCTGCCACCTCCAGTCCCCCAAGAGAAGGGGGCGGGGAAGGCTGGCGGTGGGGCTAGGCAGATTCCCCCTCCCCCTGCTGGGGCTCAAGGACCACGCTATGGTAGGCCCGGATGCAGGAGAAGGCAGTGGGTGGGATGCGGCGCCGGTCAATAAGGTTGTTCTCCAGGTGAGTGGAGATGAGGTTGGAGTCCTGGGCCACACGTGTGTCACAGATGGAATTCAGGGGCACGTGTCTGTGGAGGAGGGGTTGCAGGCAGAGCCCAGACCCAAGAAAGGAGAGTCAGGCATCAGGCGAGAGGAAAGAAAGCGTGGCCCCACAGTGGATGGTGGGGACACCAAGGCACAGACACCAGGCCCAGGGTGGAGGGCCACCTGGCCACTCAGGGCTCCCAACTTCTCCCACCCTCCCCCAGCCCAGATTCTTCTACCAGCCACTGGGCACGGCCTCCAATCACAGAGATCAAGATGGGCCCATGGAGGCAGGGAAGGATGACCCCACAGTCCTGCCGCCGGCCTCTGGGGCCCCTGGGTGACAAGTCCACGGGCCAGAACATCTGGCCAGCCTGCCAGGCGGGGTCTCTGGGTCTCAGCGGAGCTGCCTACCCGCCGGACTGGAGGTGGGGACAGGCCAGGGTGGGGTGGGGTGAGGGAACAGCAAGATGCGGCCCTACCTGATCTTGTTGTGGCTCAGACGCAGCACCTGCAGTGCCCGGAGGCCCAGGAGACCCCTTGGGACAGCCTGCAGCTGGTTGTGGTCTAGGAGCAGCTCAGCCAGGGAGGCCTGCAGGCCCAGGAAGGACACGCCGTGGATGCCGTCCTCACGCAGGCTGTTGTGGGCCAGGTGCAGGGTCTCCAGGCCGGGCTTCATGTGCGCGAACACGTAGCCGGGGATGCGTTCGATGCGGTTGTGGTGCAGCGTCAGGTGGCGAAGGCCCCGGGGCAGGAAGGAGGGCACGTGCACCAGCTGGTTGTAGGACAGGTCAAGGGCCTCCAGCTTCCTGGGGTGCGGTAGGGGAGCTATAGTCGGGGGCCCCTGGTCCACACCCCAGAGGAGGGTGGGGACTTGCTTCAAGATGGCAGCCACCACCAAGTCTCCCAACGGCTGGGGAGGGTCAGGCCCTGTCTGGCTTGTGTGCCCTCTGTCCATGGAGGCTGGGAAAAGGTCTACAGGGTCCTCCCTTGCTCACTGCAGAGCTAGTGAGGCTGGCCCTCGGGGCGGAGATGGAAGACCTGCTCCCTTTCCTTTCCCTCCCTCCTAAGCCCGAGCGGAGGGCCGGTGGTCTGGGCCAAGAGCTATCTCCCTGGTGGTCCTCACGCTGCACTTTCTCGACCTCTTGACCCTACCCAGGATGAAGGCAAGCTGAAGACTGATGGGGAGGGAAACCAGGAGCACAGGGTAGTGATGCTTCTAGAACAGATCAGGGCAAGGCAAGTGGCTTCTCTCACTGATATCCCCCCTCCCCCAGCCCCTGTGGGTGGGGTCAGCTCTTTGGCCTTGGTGTGGATGCCATCGTCTGTCCAAAGAAGGTGGGTCTCTGGTGCCTCCCAAGCCTGCCGAGCCAGTAGCCCCCTCTCTGGCTACCAGCCGGAGAAAAACTGCCTGGCACCGGCCTAGGCTTGACTGGCCGCCAGCCCCCTGCCCAGGCCCCGTGGCGGGAGTGGAGCACGGCTGGGCGGCCCCTCCCTAGGCTGCTGTCTGCTTTCCTTTGCCCCCTTGGCAAGAGGGGGAGAGGAAAAAGGAATAATTAAACCCAAACGTCCTGGTAACTTTTTCCTGGAACACGAGGGCGCAGGGCGGGAGGCTCTGGTCCCTGGAATGGCGGTCCGGACTCTCAACCCCTCCCTCACCCCACCCCTGCCCTGCCTCAGTTGTCTTCAGACCCCAAGGATTGTCCCTCCCCAGCCCTTTGGCCAGTCCTGGGGTCACATCCTGACTCCTTAAGCAGTGCCTGTAAAGGCGCTATCTGCTCCCCATCCCCTCCTGCCGGTGACCTGACTCAGCCATCCAAATGAGATCATGGGGACTCATCCTGGACCCTTCTTCCTATAGTGGGGTGACTAGTGCCCCCCAAAGATATGGCTGCCCAGAACCCATGTATGTGACCTGATTTGGCAAAAAGGTCTTTGTAGATGTGAGTGAGTGAAGGATCTTGGGATGACATCATCCTGCTTTAGGATGAGCAGGAAATGCAATGGGAGGTTGTCTTATAAGACAGAAGAGGAGAGACACAGACACAGAGGGGAAGCCAGGTGAAAAATTCAGAGACTGCAGTGATGTGGCCACAAGCCAAGCAGCACCTGGAGACCCCAGAAACAGGAAGAGGCAGAAGAGATCCTACCCTGGAGGGAACACGGCCCTGCCACACCTTGATTTTGGATCTCTGACCTCCAGAACTATGAGAACAGAGTGCTGTGTTGTCTTAAGCTGCCCTCTTTGTGGTACTTAGTTATGGCTGCCCCAGGAAGGTCACAGGCCTTTTTCCTGGGGCTGCCATCTCTTCCATGCCCCTTCCTGCTCCCGTTGCTTCCTAGCTAAACCTAGCATGGGGACAGCTTGCAGCACCTAGACTGCCCTCCTTCTGGGCAAGGGCAGAGGAGGGATTTTGTGGCCTTGGGAGTTCTGTCAGGTGGGAGGGCCAGAGGGAAATCTTGGAGAAGTAGGTGGTGACTGAGGGCCCAGGCCACCCTGAACCCTGGTCAGGGACCCAGGTGACCCAGGTGACCCACCAGGCCCCGTGAAGTCTCTCTGCTTTCCCTCATAACTCTCTGCTTCCTTTGTGAGCATCCTCTATCTCTGTGCCCATGGGGCAGAGCTTGGCCAGTGCCAAGGGGACCACAGTACTCACGGAAGATCGATCCAAGCACGGGGTGCCAGTCGGTCCTCCTGGAGCCGGTTGTTGCTGAGAACCAGCACGCTGAGGCTGCGGCTGTGGTTCAGTGTGCCCTCTCTCACCTCCTCAATGACGTTTGTGCCCAAGTGCAGCTCCTAGGGCCAGGGTTCAGGGTAAACAGTCCAGCCACCACTCAGTGGTGGACTAGCCCAGCTCCTTGCCCCCTTCCACTAGGTCCCATTGTCTCTGCCCTTCTCAGGGCTGTGGCCAGCTCTGCAAAGATCCCAGTTGACACCTGCAAGCTGTACCATGACTCTTCAGAGTCCCACAAGACACAGGCTCAGAGAGCATTGCCAAGCACTGGGGCATGAGCCTTGTTCAGGGACACCTGGTGGGTCCACGATGGTCCTTGAGGCTCAATTTTGGGCTCCAGGAAGGTTTCATCAGGCGGAGGAAAGGCCCTTTGGTGCTGAGGCCTTGTGGGTTTAGCATCAAAATTGCCCCCACAGGCAGCTGGCCCAGCTGTTGTGGGCAGACACTCCAGTGTTTTGGCCACAGCTTTATCCTTGTGGCTCAGTTGGTAAAGAATCAACTTGCAGTGTGGGAGACCTGGGTTCAATCCCTGGGTTGGGAAGATCCCCTGGAGAAGAAAAAGGCTACCCACTCCAGTATTCTGGCCTGGAAAAGTCCATGGACTGTATAGTCCATGGGGTTGCAAAGAGTTGGACACGACTGAGTGACTCTCACTTCCAGGGATTCCCTGGTGGCTCAGACAGTAAAGCATCTTCCTGCAATGTAGGAGACCCAGGTTTGATCCCTGGGTTGGGAAGATCCCCTGGAGAAGGAAATGGCAACCCACTCCAGTACTCTTTACTTAGAAAATTCCATGGATGGAGGAGCCTGGTGGGCTATAGTCCCTGGGGTTGCAAAGAGTCGGACACAACTGAGTGACTTCACTTCCCTTTGCCTCTTGTGGCCTTGGGGCTCGTAGTTACCTGCAGGGAGGCCGGCAGGCCGGGTGGGATGGTCCGAAGCTGGTTCCGGTCCAGCCTCAGGTACAGCAGGCTGCGCAGGGGCTGGAAGGCCAGGGGGGAGATGTTTCCGTCATGTAGCCGGTTCCCTTCTACCTCCAGCGTCAGCAGCTGGCTGAGACCTGTGGCAGCAGGCCGAGGGGGCAGGTGAACTGACTGCCGAGCCCAGAAGGCTGGCTGGGAGCTGCCCACCTTAGCTCCAGAGACATCCCCCCGGCCCTGGAGGCCAGGGCCAACTTTCTGGGTTGGTCCTTCCTGTCTGTCCCCCAGGAGGCTGCCTTGGGTGGAGCCTCCTCTTGGCCCCTCCCCCTGGGGCCTATTCGCACCTTGAAAGCTGCTGTGCTCCAGGCCCTGAAGAAGGTTGTCATTGAGTTTGAGCTCCTGCAGGGAGGCGGGCAAGGCTGGCACCGTGGACAGCAAGTTCCCATCCAAGTTCAGCCGCTTCAGCCGTGTCAGATTCTAGGAGGTTGGAGGAGAAGACCAAGCTAGAGACTGGGGTGCCGCTGGCTGGGGCTGGGCCTTCCGGGTGTGGCCTTGGGCTCGTCCTTCCCACAGACACCCTGGTTGGGTTGCATCATGGCTTCCTGGTTCTGTCTTGGACCAGGCTTGTCTGGCGATTTCTAAAACTCTACTTAGGTTCTCCCAAGAGTGCTGGTCCCTTGGGGGACCTCAGGATCTGTGTTGGCCTCCATGCTCCCAGCTATGGACCATGTCACCCTATATCACTGATGCCCCTGGCACTCGTCCCCCCAGGAGACCAAGATGAGGGGCTGCTGTGTACCTTGAAGGCATGGGGGTGCAGGCCAAAGGCATCCAGCTTATTCTTGCTCAAGTCGAGCCACTCCAGGTTGGGTAGTCCCAGGAATGTGTGGGCTGGGATCTTGGCAATTTCATTCTCTGCGCACACACAAGACAGCCATTTTCCCAGCCCCTCTGTCTCCCTCCCCTCTGCCATTCCGTGCCTCCTCCACACAGGCCAGAGGCCACAGTGACAGACTCCTTGAAGGAGCTGGTTCTGATTGACACAGTCAGAGCCTCTCACGTCAGAGGGGTTGTGAGTCGTCCCCAGGAGTGGTGGGGCAGCAGCCATGGGGACCAAAGACCAACTGCGGCGGACACCCAGGTGTGTGTCCTTCTACCCCTGCCGTGGGAGTAGGTGTGGGAAAGCGGGACCACCCACCTGCCAAGTAAAGCGTGGTCAGGCCAGGGTCAGACAGGGCAGGGACATGTTTCATCTTGACGTTACCGCAGGCAATGGCCGCCTGGGCCAGGAGGCAGGAGGCTGGCAGGGAGGGCATGATCCACTGCACAGTGCCTGGGCCTATAGGCCCAGGGCTCTGCCCTTGCCTGCTTCCAGCTCTTTTCCGCCCACGACCTGTGGTCTCGGAGGTGTTGCTGCCCACTTCGCCTCGGCTATGATCCTTCTTCTCACACCAGCTTGCTGGCCTGGGTTGCTGGGGGGCCCCTGGAGGATGAGAGATGAGGCCTCAGCCTGCTCACATAGCAACAGGGGCCCGCTGAGGAGCAAGGACTTTCCTGGGGCTCCCCAGACCTGCTGGTGACTCAGCCAGCTGTACCAGAAAAACAGGCCACTGGGCCTCCTGCCCTCGGCACCAAGGGCAAAGGCCCAAATTGGGGCCCTGAGGCTAGGGGTAGAAGATCTGCCTTGGGAGGGTTGCCCTCCTGCCTTGCAGATTGGGGCACTCAGCTTGGGCAGTCTGACAGCGGGTGGGGGTCTCAGTGGGTGGGGGTGTCAATGTGATTGGGCTATGTGTCCAAAGCCAGTCCTCACCTTTGGGGGACCTCTGGGTCTTTGGGCCCCTTTTCTTGGCTTCCTGGCCTCCAACCTGCCTACCCTGGCCCTTCTTGGCAGCCACGGCACCCTCTTGGGCTTGGGGGGTTCTTGCCACCCCAGGCCTGGCTGTATCTGTGGCATGGGGGTGGACCTGCATGGTGCCTGCCCCATGGTTGCGGCTCTGTTTGTGCTCCCAGGCTGCTGGCTGTGTCGACTTCCTCTGGGTCAGCCCGGGTCTGGCGAGGAGCTTCCAGCGAGGGGCTGTGGGCTGGGTGGGGGCTCCGGGGGCCCCCTCCTTGGAGGTGGGCCACAGCAGTGGCCTGTCCAGCTGCCCATTGTCAGTCCTGTCCGGGCTCCTGTTCATGAGCATGGGTCGCACTTGACCTGCAGAAGGAGCCAGTGTAGGGTGGGGTGGCTGGGACCACTGTGTGCCTGGGAGGCAGCACCTCCTTCTCGAGGAGGGAGATCAGCCGTTGGCCTGCCTGCCTCTCTCCTGTATTTGCCCAGGCCTCACTTTCGCCTTTTTTTTCCTTTCCTCAGGAGCTCTCGGCCTTCTGTCACCAACCCAAAGCCACCAAGTGTCAGAGATTCCCTGATCTCCAACCCGCATTTTCACGGTGCCAGAGTGGGGGGCCCCGATTAGGAGAGAGCTTTTCAATGTGATAAGCAGGCTGCGTCACCCTGCCTGCTTCTCAGAACTCCCAGGGATCCTTCAGGGACAAGGCACCAGCAAGTCCTTGGCTCATGACTGTGGGCCCAGGATACCTTCAGTTGCCCTATTCAGAGAGGTGGGGCCTGCTCCTGTGTCTCCAGTTCCCTGTGGCTTCTTCCTGGGCAAGGAAGGGTAGGGATACCCTCTGGGAAGATGAAGGGTAGGTGCCACATGACACAGTTTGCTCCTGGAGGTGGAGGCTCCACTGCCTACTGGGAGAGGAGGTGTTGAGGGTGAGGAGAGCTTACAGGCCACTCTGAGGGGCTGTCAGCCATTGCAAAATGGGGATAATAGTCTCCCACCCCAGGCCTCCCCTCCACTGCATGGTACATGCTGAGTCACTCAGTCGTGTCCAACTCTGTGTGACCCCCTGCACCCTAGTCCGCCGGGCTCCTCTGTCCATGGAATTCTCCAGGCAAGAATACTGGAGTGGGTTGCCATGCCCTTCTCCAGGGGGATCTTCCCCACCCAGGGATTGAACCCAGGTCTCCTGCATTGCAGGTGAATTCTTTACTGCTGAGCCACCTGGGGAAGCCCCTCATGGCATGGTAGCCCCTCCTCAACCAGCACTGACCATGGTCCTGTCCTGCAAGTCCTGCTGTCTGCAGTGGGTAGGGAACTGGGTCCCCTCATGGGCCCCTCCCATCCCACCCCTGGGCCTGGGCGGGTCCTCCGCTTCCAGCCTCCCACGCTTCTCCTGGTCCCCTTGGTAGGCATTAGGGCAGCCAACTGTACTCTTCAACCAGCAAACCTGGGTCCATTCTTCCAGATCCAGCTGCAGCAGCCTCTCTTGGCAAGGGGGTGTCTTCTCTCCCCTGTCCCCACCATGGGCAATCAGCACAAGGGCCTCTCAGAGTCCACCATGCCCCCTTGCCTTCCAGGAATGGGTTCCCTGAGGCTCATGGGTCCCTTGTGGCCCTGAATGGAACACTCATGGGGGGTCATGAGGTGGGCAGCCTCAGGGTGAATCTGCTTGCTCTCCCTCTGCGCCAGCCCTGGAGGTGGGGGGGTCCCGGTAGTGGGGAAGAGTGCCATCCTGCCAGCCTCCCTGCTAGTGCCACTTACTCACCGTCTGGGGGCCCAGATGCGCTGGGTGGTGGCGGCTGCAGGGTGGGCAGCCCTGTGGGGGTTGGCCGAACCCCGGGCCCTCTCGGGCCAAGGACTTGCTTGGCCAAGGCCCCTCCAGGGCAGCACCCCACCCAGAGAGCCAGGATGGGGAGCAGCACCCTCTTCATGGCCGCCGGAGCTGGCAAAAGAGATGAAAGGCTGGGAAGGATGGAACACCAGTGGGGCAGTAGGCGACAGTCTGGCTCCCAGAGCTATAGTGCTTCGAGCCTCCCCTACCTGGCCCAGCCCTCCTCCAGGAAGGCTGCCCCCCAATAAACGCCTCCCCAGGCCTGGCCCCCCGCTTCCCACAAAGTCCACTGCTCTCATCTGAGGAGAAAGAGAGATTGATTTTTTTTTTTCTTGGACCTGAGCACTCTCTCTCCTTTTCTGAGAAGCCTGTGTTCATTCTCCACTGGCCCTGACCCAGTGGCCCCCGTGAATAGGGCTTCTGTCTCTGTACACAGGGGGACCTGTGAGGCCCACCACAGACGGGGCTGCCCACCTCGGGCTTCCAGGTCCTACCTCAGTGACTGGGAAAAGAGAGGGTCCGGGCCTTGAGAGCCAACAACACACCTCAGGGCCTCCAAGGTCCATGGGAGCCAGGGCAGGTTCCCAGGCCACCCAAACCATGGTGGCCCCAGCCACTCTGTCGCAGTTGCCGATACTGAAGCCTCCCAATTCCAGGGGAGACAGAACCTGTGGGCAGAGCTGGGATGGGGCCCCAGTGCTCCCCACCTCTGGGCAGCTCCCTTTCCTCCAGGCCTCCACCTCCTCCTCTGTAAAATGGAGAGCGGTATACATACACCCTGCAGGCTCCCCCCCATGCCCTCACCCCCACATGGGAGTGTGTGTGGACCAGGGCAGCCGGGTTCTTCTGTAACCCTTTGCCTGGGGTGACCTGGCAGCTGCCTGGGTGAGGCCATCTCACAGGTCCTCACAGACTTCTTGGCTAACAGTTTCCAGGTCTCACTGGGACTGCTGACATCAGGCAGATGGGTGTCTCTGGGTCGGGATGGGGTTTGAAAGCAGGAGCAAAGAAGGGGTGTCTTGATCACAGGCTCCCTGGCCCGCCCTCAGAGGGCCCCAGCTCTAGGCCCAGCTGTGGCAGTGGGCGGGGGCTGGCAAAGCGGCTGGGTCTCACCACATGGCTCTTTGGGGCCAGCCTTGAGGAAGCTTTTCCTACAGCTCTGTCCAGCATTGACTTATGTTTGGAAGCGATCTTAAAAAATGAGTTAATTGTGGGCAAGGCTTGGGTGGAGGGGAGAGGAGGAGGGGGTGAGGAACAGGGCCAGGAAGGCTTGTGGAGGAGTGTCCTGTAGCCATCTGGGGCTCAAGGTATCTGTCCAGGGCCAGGGAGGAATGTGTGAGACCTAGGATGGGGCAGGGGGCACAGATTTCCCCCTACAAGTGAGTCTTCCTTTGTGCCAGGGGAGCAGCCTGAGTCCCGAGTGCCAGATGTGGTGAGGACACAGCAGTCACTGCCTTCCCAGAGCCCTTGGGCCACCTAACAGTCCCACGTGAGCCACACAGGGTCCACTGTCCTATCTGAGGCTCTGGGTTAAGAACTGAATTTGGGACCATGAGACAGAGACAGTCTGGGGATTGTGATCAAGCGCCCTGGGAGCCAAGGATGAAGCCATCATCTGCTTGTGTGCTCATAGGTGACACAGGATATCCTGGGCTAACGTTTTGCTAAAGCTGGGGGAGGGGGAGAACGTAGGCACAGGAGGCCAGGGTTTGTCCAGGGATCCTGGACCACTGAGCCCAATCCCTCCCCACTCAGTACAGAAAAGGAACTGAGAGGGGGTAGGGTTGGCCCAAGTCTGATGCCGGAGACCAGGTCTCCTGCCTCCCGATCTGGGCATTGCTTGAGGACGTGGTAGGACCCAGATAGGCCCCTGGAGATGGATGGACTGGTGGGAGCCCCGGCTCTGACCCTCCCCCTGCCTGGGGATGGATTCTGGAATCCTGGCCCCCAACCTATTTCCCCTGTTCGCGCCGCTCCCCAGGCGCTGACTAAACATCCTGCCATCTGGTTCCCATTAGCTGGGCTGGAGGTGGGGGAAGCCTGTTCCCAGGTTTCTCTGGCACAGTGGCCTGGAGGAGGGAGGCCTAAGCTCCTACCCACCTAGGCAGGAAGGGGCGAGGCCTGGAGCACTCTCAGCCCCCCAGTCCCATGTAGTCCTGTCCTCGCTTCCCTTCTCCCACCGGGGGCTCCTTGGCCACCTGGCCATCTACTCTGTCCAGTATCGGGGCACCTGGCCATCGTGGGGACCTTGCAGCCACCCTCAAAGAGCACAGCCTGCACACAGAGCTTGCTCGTGGACTGGGCTGAGACAGGCAGGGCCCCAGGCCAACACTAACCCTGAGCCTGGTGTCTGGATTTTCCAGGAACCAGAGATGTAGCCTGAGGGTTGTTGGAAGGATTTTGGTCTCCCAGCTCTGCCTGGACGGCTCAGCCATGTGATGTCAGGAGGAAGCCTCCCTGCTCAGGGCCTCAGTCTCCCCATTTTGTTGTGGCGGATATGGTCTCTTTAGAAAGTTCTAGAATCTGAGAACTGGAAGGGACGTATAGAAACTGGATGAGATGATCACAATTGCTTCTGGCTGCACAATCTCAAGTTTCTGAGGGCTAGGAAGGGAGTCTTGCTTCTTCTCCTCTGGTTCTTCCCTTCCACGTGGCTCACTGTATACATGCAATTGCCCCCCAAGAACACACATATCCTCATGAGTCAGGACTCACTCAAATTGGCAGCCTAGAGGATGACAAAGCAATGCCCTTTCGTCCCCCAAGCCTCCTTAGAACTGTATAGCGGAAAGCTCCTGTCCTGTCAAGGGAGGATTGGAGAATAGATCTGTGCTCACAGAACATTCCTGAGCCCCTGCGGTGGGCCAGACACCATGCCTGGCATGGTGTGTGGTACAGTGGTGAACCACATGGCCAGCTTTCCTATGCTCACAGAGTGTGCTGTCTACTGAGGTACATGAGGACCCATCAGAAGGAAAGGGGCTGGCCACGGTGACTATAGGAAGAAACACTTTCAGCAGGGTGAGGACTGTGAGAAACTGACGTTTGGGCTGAGATGTGAGCAAAAAGGAGATATCCATGCAAAATGGGCTCCAGTAAGGACCCCCCCGAGGAGGATGGACAGCAGTGCGAAGGCCCTGAGGCAGGAAAGGCTTTGGCCCACTTTGAGAAGCAGCAAGGAGACCAGTGTGGTGGAGCAGGCTGAGTGAGGGGTGAGGCTGGGGAACAGTTGCAGGGCTAGCTTGATAGTGCATCAAAGTGTGGCCAGTGGACTTTGCCTTTGAAGCAGGGAACTGCTGTGGATTTCTGAGCAGAGGAGCTACATGCGATCTGACTTTAAAAAAAAAAATTATTGAAGTATAGTTGATTTACAATGTTGTGTTAATGTCTGCTGTACAGAAAAATGTACAGTTATACACACACACACACATATATATAGTTTTTCTTTTTCATATTCTTTTCCATTATGGTCTATCACAGGATATCGAATATAGTTCCCTGTGCTACATAGTACAGAGAAGGAAATGGCAACTCACTCCAGTATTCTTGCCTAGAGAATCCCAGGGACACAGGAGCCTGGTGGGCTGCCGTCTATGGGGTCGCACAGAGTTGGACATGACTGAGCGACTTAGTAGCAGCAGCAGCTATACAGTACCATCTTGTTGTTTATCCATCCTATATATAATAGTTTGCAGCTACTAATCCCAAACTCCCAATCCTTCCCTCTCCCTCCCTCTTCCCCCTTGGGCAACCACAAGTTTGTTCTCTATGTCTGTGAGTCTGTTTATGTTTCAGAGATAGGTTCATTTGTTTCGTATTTTAGATTCCGCATATAAGTGATATCATATAGTATTTGTCTTTCTCTTTCTGACTTAGTATGAAAATCTCTAGGGCCATGCATGTTTTCAAATCCATGTTGCTGCAAAGAATTTCATTCTTTTTAATGGCTGAGTTATATATATATATATATATATATATATATATATATATATATATATACACTGCATCTCCTTTATTCATTCATCTGTTGATGGACATTTAGGTTGTTTCCATGTCTTGGCTATTGTGAATAGTGCTGCTATGAATATAAGGGTATGTATATCTTTTTGAATTAGAGTTTTATCTGGGTATATGCCCAGGAGTGGGATTGCTGGATCATATGGCAACTCTGTTTTTAGTTTTTTTGAGGAGCTTCCATACTGTTTTTCATAGTGGTTGCACCAATTTTCCTTCCCACCAACAGCAGGGGTGGGGGGGGGGTCCCTTTTTGCCACACTCTCTCCAACATTTATTATTTGTAGATGTCTTAACAATGGCCATTCTGACTGGTGTGAGTTGGTACCTCATTGTAGTTTGGATTTGCATTTGTCTAATAAGTGTTTAATGGAGCATCTTTCCATGTGCCTATTGCCCATCTGTATGTCTTCTTTGCAGATTTCTCGATTTAAGGCTTCTGCCAAGTTTTTGATTGTGCTATTTATATTTTTGTTATTGAATTATATGAGCTTCTGTATATTTTGGAAAGTAAGCCATTGGGCACATCATTTGCAAATATTTTCTCCCATTTCATAGGTTGTGATCTGACTTATATTGTAAAAGGATCCTTTGGACTGCAGGGTGGAGCACAGACTTGTTGAGGGCACAAGGGCAGAAGGAGGGAGCCAGTGTGGAGGCAGCTGCACCCTCCACCGGAGAGGTCTTTGAGTCTGGCTCAGGGTGGAGGGGGCTAGCGGGAGAAGTCGGTGGAGCCAGAACAATGAAGGCTGAGTGAGCCTGGGGCAGAAACTTGGGAGGCCAGTTCCTGACCTGTCGAGTGTAAAGTGGGTGATCAGACAGCCAAGTGGTCAAATCTGTAAGGCAGTTCTGTGTATGCATCTTGGCAAGCTCAGGGCCAAGGTCTGGGCTACCAGTCCTGCCCTCCCACTGCCTGTCATTAGATGAGTTCATTGAGCCCCTACTATGTACTAGGCCTTCTGCCAGGACCCAGGGAAGAATAGTGGCTCTGCAGCTGAAGACAGACTCCTGGAGTGACACCCAGAGAAAGGAGACAGGCCTGCTCTTGTGCCTTCCACAATGTGTCCCAGTAACATCAAAGCTTGTCTGCGCATGTGCACGCGCATGCGTGTGTGGGCATCTATCATATATAAACTAAGGTACAGTGGCCTTTTTCCTCTTCAAACTTTGAGAAGAAAAAGACAAACTTTCCATGCCCTCTTCCTGTTGCCAGCCATTTCTTCCCTAGAGAAAACCCATCTTGTTTTAATGCCATGAAAACCCCAGAGGATCTGGTCCCAATTAAACAACTTTTCTTGCAGATGCTTTTGTGAGAACCGAATACATCAGGCGGTCCAGATTCCTGCATCGTGCTTCCTTCCTTGAGACCTGGTGTTCCTGAGTGAGCAAGCCATGGAGGGAGAGTGAGAGAGAGAGAGAAGAGAGGCACATAGACTGACAGACTAAAGGAAAGACAGAAGAGAGGGAAAGGGAACACAGAATCCGGATGATGGCTGGGGATGCAGTGATGGGTAGTAAGAAGCACTGGCGGTTAGGGGAGAGGACTGTGGGCATCCCTGGGGAAGGTGCCAGTGGAAGGTGGGCTGGAGGAGGGTGGAAAGCAGCAAGCGTGGCTTGGGGACAAAAAGGTCCCAGGTGGCCGATGTGGCTGAGTCGAGGGAGCAAGGTTAGGGGCAGGTGGGGGCCACTCTCCCAGCCTCCTTCCCTTCTGAAATTCCAGATGGTTCTTGCCAATAATGTGGGCCCTGCTTGACTTCCCGTGGAAGCTGCCCCTGCCCCTCCAGGTGGGCATTGAGGGGCCCCACACGTGGGGCAGAGGCTAGTGTGGGCCTGGAGGCGAGGGAGCGGGAACACGAGGTCGAGCCTCCCCCCCAGCCCCCACTTCCTCAGCCCTCCGGAGTGGGCACGTTCACGTTCCAGTCCTGGCGCCTGCGTCTCCAGCTCCAGACGCATGTGACTCAGCCCCGCCGGCCTTGCCAAGCTGTCTAGACCCAAGTGTCTCCCCGTGGAGGGGGCCGTCCCACCCGCCACTTCCTCTGACACCGCCCCGGGGTGGGGGTGGGGGGCGCTGTGGCGGCCCAGCGCACAAGCAAGTGTGCGTCCCCGCCTCGCCCGAGCCTCGTGCGCGCGCCCCTGCCCCATCAGCCTTTGGGATGCGCCAAGCGCGTGCGCGGAACCCCGAGAGACCCGCCCCCACCCCCGAGCGAGAGAGCGCGAGTGCGGGGTGCCCCAATGCCCGCGGAGGCCCGGCTCACCCCCTCGGAGCCCACCCCCCTCCCCGCGTGGCTCCCCCAGGCTCCCCTGGAGGAGGGCCTGGGAGCGCACTTGTGGGGACAGCCCCGCCCATACACCCTGGCTTCCTCCCGCACCCCCACAAGCGTCTCGGGCCTCCAAGCGGACCCGGACCCTCATGCCCTCACAGGCCTTGGGGATGGGGCCCTAAAGCAGGAGGTTCGTGGCCTTGCTTGGGTGTCCCAGGAACAGAGAGCCAAGGGCTCTCTCAAGCCCCTCTCAAGGGCTGGCTCTCCAGCTGCCCCCGCCTGTCCCCCCTCCCCGGTCCCTGTCCCAGCATAGGGATCAGAAGGGACAGAAAGAGGAGGCCAAGGTCCTAGGGAAACTGTTTCATCCTCTTGCGCCAGCAGACACACTCAATGTGGACACAGGCCGAGAATGAGAACGTTCCTGATGGTTTTCATCAGGCAGCTCCTAGGCTGACATTCTTAGCCAGCCAGGGCTAGGACCAGAGACCCCAAGACTTCCCCAAGCCTCCTCTCCAGGCAGGCCCATGTCTGTCAGGCCCATAGACACAGCTCTGGGGTCCTCCAGACTTATGCCACCCCAGGGTGTGGCCAGAGCCTCTGGGTGGGTGAGTGGCAGCCCCCCAAAGGAAAGCTAGTGTCATTCTTGTTCCCAGAACCCTTCTGGTCTGTTGCTCATGACAAAGTTTGGGGTCCCTGCAGCCTTGAGGCTCTTCCCAATCTCATTGGTAAGGGTCCCCCGTGTTCATGTCCTCTACCCTTCCTCCCATCCATGTGAAGATGGTTTGTTTTGGAGTGGGCTTCTGGCTGGCACAGATGGTGTGGGCTGGCTGCAAGCCCTGGGCACCTGGGTGGATAGGTGACCAACAGTCCAGCCTGCTGGCTCAGTCTGGAGCAGATGAGAGAGGTCCAGGAAGAGGGTGGGCAGGGAAGACAGAGGGGGGTAGACAGCCCTCTCACTTTGCCTTTCCTGAAGAACCTTGAACTCAGACCTTCCTCAGCCTGGCCTCATCACCCTGTGTCATTTCTCCCCCAGATCCAATGCCAGGCCCAGCCACTTACTTCTACAGAGCGCCTCAACCCATAACTAATGGAATTCTTCCCCTGAAATCTCTCTCTCTCTCTCTCTCACACACACACACACAGACATGTGCCCTTTTCTCAGGAGCCTGCATTTGGTGCTCACCAGAGGATGTGGTGAGGAGTCCTTTGATCTCATTTTCTTACTGGGGAATCTCAGGGGTATGGGGAGTGGGCACTGGAGGGATCCTCCATCCCTCCAAAGCTCCCCTTTCTTGGAACAAGGCCTTCAGTCTGTCTCAGAGGCAGCCGAAGCAAATCTGCCTTCTCTTCCTTGTCTGTGTGTGTTAGTCTGTGTCCAAGTCTTTGTGACAACTCTTTGTGACCCCATGGACTGTAGCCCGCCAGGCTTCTGTCCATGGAATTCTCCAGGCAAGGATACTGGAGTGGATTGCTGTTACCTACTCCAGAGGAGATTTCCCTGGTGGCTCAGTTGGTAAAGTGTCTGTCTACAATGTGGGAGACCCAGGTTCGATCCCTGGGTTGGGAAGATCCCCTGGAGAAGGCAATGGCAACCCACTCCAGTTCTCTTGCCTGGATAATCCCATGGATGGAGGAGCCTGGTAGGCTACAGTCCATGGGGTCGCAAAGAGTCAGAGATGACTGAGCGACTTCACTCATTCACTCTCCAGAGGAACTTCCCAACCCAGGGATTGAACCCTCAAAGGCAGATTCTTTACCATTTGAGCTACAGGGAAGTCTCTTCCTTACTGGAGAAGTAAACCTTGAACTTCCACTTTCTTTGATTGGCTGTTGGTGGGGGGGGGGACCTGGTTCAGATTCCCCCAGAACCCCCAGAACCCCCCCCAGGGGGGGGTCTGCTGCTAATGGCAGCTGCAACTTTGGGGCCAAGATGCTCTCGAGGCCCTTCGTCTCACCCAATGCCCTGTACAGCTCCTGCCAGCGCCCCACTGCTCCAGGGCAGGGAGGCCATGGGGCGAAGCCACCTGGTTGACTATACATTTCTGTGCCCAAGGCACAAGGCAAGGTGTGTCACGTGGCTGGCTGCCTCAGCCACCACCGCTCTCTGCCAGCCCATCCCTGACACAGTGAGGCCAGTACCTGTCAACTGGTCTCATTTTCCAGCCTCTTTTCCAAGCACTGACACATGGCCAAGTTTCCCCCATGATCAGGAGTTTGGTTCAGTTCTCAGGTCTGCGCGGGGCCCTGCGGTCTCTGCTGACATCCGTGCCCTCCACGCCCAGCCCCATCCCCTCTCAGCCGGACATTATCCTTCAGCTTTTGACCTGCCCAGGCCTCCTGCACAGAAGCCAGGAGCTCTGGGCAGGTATGCCCCCTAACAGAGTTGTCCACATCCTTCCCTGCCTCCCTGAGCTTGCATACCTCCAAGACAGAGAGCTCCCTCCCTCTTCCCAGGCAGCCAGGCTAGTGTTTTTGACAGTGCCCTCTGAGAGAAGTGCTTCCTTGTATTGAGTTTGAGTCCACATTTCCAGAGGCGTCTACCACTCTGCAGTCCTTTCTACCCCACCCAGAGAGGCCCAGTAGTCTCTGTTCCCATCCCAGTCTCCAGTCTTTCCGGTGGATGAGGGTTGGGAGGCACCATGATTTGGGGGTGGTGTGGGAGGGGAAGCTGAGACCTGCTGCTGCCATTTCTATGAGCTGAGGGCTGGCCAGTGGGCTCTCCATGCAGGGGACAGACCTGAGTGACCCTTTGAGATGGTCTTCTCCCATCAAGGCCCTGACAATCCCACCACATCCCATCCTGTGCCATAGACAGAGCTGCTGAGTCGGGGAAGGGCTGTTTACACTACTGGCTCCATAGAGCTGGGTGGAGAAGGGGAATTTTCTTCCAGAATACACAGGGGCCGGTTTCTTCCTGATCTTCAGGAGCAGAGGATATGGGGAGGGTGGGGAGGCCACCACACTGCCATAGTTTCTCCCGCCAAATTCCCTAGTCCTAGGAAAGATCCACAGAAAAACCCACAAGAATTTGAATGTCTGAGCTGGGGCTGTGATGGAAATGAAATTTTTTAAAAAGAAATAAAAACAAAAACAGAAAAAGAGGGTAAAAAAAGATTGGAAAAAAAAAAACCCCAAAAGCCCCCTACAGCCTTCAGCGGTGAGAAGAGCCCAAGTCAGCAGCCACATTGGAGGGGGAAGGGACCTTACAGTGCTTTTGCAAATCTCTGAGTCCCTGGGTCCCTAAGCTGGGGCATCCTTCAGCTCAAGTTTAGAGGCTCTGTTTTCTCAGAATAGCTTGGAATTCCAAACCATTCACTAGGGAATCAGGCCCTGCTCCACAAGGCCAGGCTGGGGTCCCTTCCTCTTAGCCCAGACTCCTGCCCATCCCTTCCTTCCAGAACATGGCTGAGTCCTCTCCTGTCACTCAGAGGACTGAAGTCACCTCCTGCCAGGTCCCTAGGTCTCCTGGCCTCTAGCCCTGCTCCCTGATGCCATCCTCCAGGAGATGGAAGGATGGGGCCCTGAGCAGGGACAGACTCTGGAGAGAATCAAGGAGGGCTGGCAGCAGCTCCTTGCTGCTGGTTTCCCACTCCCTGAGCATCAGCCACCCTCCATCTCCTTCCTACCTCATCTGATCAGCAGGTCCCTGGGATGCGGGCGTTCACTGAGCTGGGGGTTTTGGAGGTGTGGCAGAGGACAGGCTGACAAATGTCATTTCAGACTCATTGAGTTTGAGGGGCCTGAGAGGTCCAAAGACATTTGTAAGTGGCCAGGGCACGAAGGAGACACAGAACCTTCCAGAAGGTCAAAGACAGACTGGAGGAGGGGAAGGTGAAAGGAGCATAATAATAGTAAACATGTACATAGTGCTTTTCACATGCCAGGTATTTCCCTGGGTATTTTATAGAAATTATTACCTCATTCCACCCTCATAGCAACCCACTGAGGTAAGTGCTCTCAGTATCCACATTAGGTGCGTGCAAGGAAGCACAAAGAGGTTAGGTAACCTGCCCAAAGACACACAGCTTGGGCCAGATTCGAATCCACAAAACCTCTTTCTAACTACAGCTGTGAGTGTGGGCAAACGGAAACAGAGACTCGCGCTGGGACGTGGGACGCTGAAGTCCCAGTTCTGTCCCGTTACCCAGGTTCCCCCTTCGTCTAACCGCGGGAAGAGGGCAGGAGCGCCCTCTCCTGGAGGATGCTCTTCCTGCCGCTTCCTCCACCCCGGGCCGGCGGGCTGGAGCCTAGCGCGTGAGGCTGGGACCGAGCGCCAACCCCGGCTACTCCCCCTTTCTTCGAGGTCAGCCTCCTGAGCGCAGACGCTGCCCAATGGGAAGGCATGGTGGAGGAGGGGGCGGGATGCGTCTCTGCGCAATGCCCTGGCTACGGCGCAGGCGGGTAGGCGGGAGGGACACTAGGCTCGCGATTGATTGGTAGCTGGGCCGGCCAGTCAGCCGGGGGCGTGGGCAGGGCGCGGCCCTGAGCGGGAAACATGGCCGAGTTGGGTCCTGGCGGTGGTGGCGGCAGCGGCGGCGGCTACGAGGGTGAGAGTGACGACAGCTCGTTCCAGGCGGCCGTAGAGGTCTTCGCGAAGCTGAAGGTGCCGCGAGGCTCTGGGAGCTGCCCCAGGCGGCGGGGTCTGGGTGGCGGGGCTGCAGAAGTCGGTGGCGCCTCTGCCGGTGGGAGGCTCGTAGGCTGTCCGTCTCCGCTCCCTGGGCGGCCCCAGGCTTTCACTTTGCTGTCTCCGTGGCCCGTGCCTGGGAGTTCAGAAGCCTGAACTTTTGTCCCGCGGATGCTTTAAGGCCTGGTGTGCGGAAGGAGTGCAGGGGCGGGTGGCGGGGGTATGGGGCCACAAATCCTGGCTTCTAGGAGGAGGTCGCAGGGTCTGGGGGAGACAGATGGGCGGAGTGCATGCCTCCGGCTTTGAGTTTTCTGCAACAAATGCCGTGACAGCGGTGGTGAAGACGCCCTCCCCGCGGGGCTGCGACCCGCTCTCCCCTCATCCCCTCTCCTTTCCCCTCCGCGACACCTCTCCCTTCGCCCGCCCCCTCCCCCCCGTCCATCATCGGCCCCGTGGGCCCTCTCCCGGTTCCCTTTGCTCCATGGCCGATATTGGAATCTCGCCGTAACCCCTAGTTGCTACCAAGTCAAACTACCAATTCTGCCTCGAGAGGGGCTTGGAAAAGGACACGAAGTGGTGGGCACCTGGAGCTGCAGATGACGGGGACTGAACTCTGGGCGTGATCAAGACCGCTACCCGTGGTCCGGGGCCGGGGGTCTGTGTCACGTGCCTGGTGGCTGCTCAGCGGCCGGGAACGTGTGTGAATGGAGGTGCACTGAGAGTGTGATTACTGCTCTGCGTTTCAACCTTTTGCTGATGTTGCCTTTCTAAAACTTCCTGGCTTTCCCTTTCCTTGTTTAGGACCTCAACTGTCCCTTCATTGACGGTCTTTATATCACAGAACCAAAGACCATTCAGGAACTGCTGTGTAGCCCCTCGAAGTACCGCTTGGAAATCTTGGAGTGGATGTGCACATGGTAACAACCTGCTTTCTTCCTCCCTGACCCTTGGGGTACACAGACACCACTCAACCCACAGGGGAAGATGGGGTTTCTTCTTTATATGAGAAGGTGCCCACCGTCTTTAGTCATCTGCTTAGATAAGAAGTGAAGCCGTGCTCAGATCTGGGGAGAAAGTGCCCTGGAGAGTGCTTCAGCTTGTCTCTTCATAGCCATGCTGTAGCTGAGCTTGGCTTCTGAGCATTTTTCTGGCTGTAACTACTACTTTCAGAGCTGGCAGGGATCTGGGAAATGATGTATTTCAGACCTTTCATTTTCAGACTGAGAAGCTGATGTTCAGAGTGGAGTCAAGAACTGTCTGGGGTCTTACTACTGAGGAGTGGCAAGCCAGGGCCAAGACCCCATTTCCCAGTCCTTTGGGTCATGGTACCATTCCTCAAACACTGATGGATGTCCCCAAGGAACTGGGGGTGCAGAAGGCTCAGGCACCAATCCCAGTGCCTTCCCACCAGCAGCTCCCAGTGCTCTGGAGAGCCAGACAGGACAGCAGGCCAAGACAAAGCCAATAGGCTGAGGGCTCTGGCAGGGGTGTGCTCAAGAGGCTATGAGTGTCCAGGGTAAAGATGGACACGTTTTGCCCTGGGACCTTTGAAGGCTGTATGCTGCTGCTGCTGCTAAGTCGCTTCAGTCGTGTCCGACTCTGTGCGACCCCATAGACGGCAGCCCACCAGGCCCCGCTGTCCCTGGGATTCTCCAGGCAAGAACACTGGAGTGGGTTGCCATTTCCTCCTCCAATGCATGAAAGTGAAAAGTAAAAGTGAAGTTGCTCAGTTGTGTCCGACTCTTAGCGACCTATGGACTGCAGCCTACCAGGCTCCTCCGTCCATGGGATTTTCCAGGCAAGAGTACTCAAGGCTGTATAGGATCCTGTACGTGTGCCATGCAGGGACCTGGGCAGACTTGGCTTCCCTCACATGGTGCCAGGCACACACAAACACACACACAGCTGCACCATGTGTCCAGCCACTAGCCCCAGGTCGCAGTATGGTGTTGCACATACTTGAGATGTGCTCTAGGGTCTGAGGTGACCAGGGGGCACACAGACACATGCTCACTGGGGTACCATTCCTCAGACACTGATGGGTGTCTCAAAGGAACTGGGGGTGCAGAAGGCTCACGCACCAATCCCACTGTTGGGCACACCTCTGTTGTCTGAGTGCTGGGATGTTGGCATGGAGGAGGTCGCATTTGATCTGGGAAGGAACAGGTCATGGCGGACACTGGTTTCCATAGGAGTGGGGAGTCAAGGTGTGGGAGAGAGAACCAGGCAGCAGTGGCTTGAATGGCAGAAAGAACCTGGGACCAGGGGAGTGACATGTGAAATTGGCATTTTTGGCAGGGTGACTTGGGAGTTCTGTGGCAGATGGGTTTGGAGGGGAGAGGCTAGAGGCAGGTAAAAGACTGGAGCCTGGCTTGGAATGGCAGTGGCTCACGTGACAAGCACTGTTGGTCCTGGAAGGACTAGTGCCTGGTCCAGGAACCAGGGATAGAAGTGAGGATGGCCTGGGCTAGTTTGGAGATCTTGAGCACAGGAGGGGGGCCAAAGTCAGGCCTTAGAGAGGCTCTTGTGGGAGAGAGCCCAAAGTTGCATGGCCCAGGTGGAAACGGGACCAGGTCCCTCTGCTGGCCAGAGGGGCAACGGATGAGAGTCTGGCCGCGGCCCTCAGATGCTTTTCGTGCTTTTTTAAATACAAGAAACAATCCTTTTAAGAAACAACCAGGGAATGTCCAGTTGATTTTTATGATCCCAAGCTGGCAGAAGTGCTGTAGGCCTGTTGATGGCCAAAGAGGATTTCACAGAGTCCAGTTTCTCCCAATTTCCTCTTGGCTTATTTGCACATGGCTTCACCATTTCAGCCTCGTTTAGGTCCACCTATTCACCTTCTTCCAGGTAGAACCTGGGAACTGCATGCAGCATTGACTGGGGGTGGGGTTGGGCATGGTAGTCTTGGTGGCTTGTATGCCAAGCTGGCCCTCAGCATGGGCAAGGCAGAGCCACAGGGCCCCTGGATCTCTGAGTTCAACTCTCTTGGGTTTCCTTGGTGCCCAAGGAGCTTTACTTGCTTTCAAGGCCTTGAGCACCGTTAGTTTCTGCCCTGCTCCCTGCTGCTTCAGGAAAAGCAACTTTAATGAAAGTCCTTTCCGAGTGAGGTCACTTAGGCTTTTGGGGATTTATTCTTGAGTGTGTTGAAGTGGTTTGCTGTGGTCCAGCCTAATGGATCAGTGAGGGCTCTCGGCTCTGTGGCGCTTTGTGAGTGGGAATGTTGCCTGGCAACTAGGCCCAGGGCCAGCCTCCCAGCTTTTCACATGGTGGCACTTACCTCTCCTGCCCCTTCTGGCCCAGCCCTCTTTGACAGAAGGAATGGGTGCCTTAATGAGTAATTTAAGACAGGTAGCACAGGTGAGGCTGTTGTCCTGCCCACCTCTTCCCTGAAGTCCTGCGGTGGAGGGGTCAGGGTGGCCCCCACTAGCTCCCAGGGCCACCCCCCCCCCCAGCCTGGTTGGGGCAGGTATGGCCACAGGGAAAGAACAGTGAGCCTTTTCCACCGAACACCTGCACCGTCCTCTCCCACCATGATGATGAGACAGTCAGCAGGTCCGCAGAGTGAGGCCTGGGCCCCGACCCTGCTAGAGCTGGGCGGGTTCCTGGCCCCAGTTATCCTGGGGCTCCCTGGCCACCAGCTGGAGTGCCCTTCACATGGCATGACTGCTGCGCCAGGCCTGGACCTCATGGCTGGGGTTGCCATGCTCAGACTGGGCCCCCTCACAGAGGAGACCCAGTGGGAGACTTGGGCCGTGTGTCGCTTGTGATGCCTGCTGGTGTATTGCATGTGGTCTGTGTCTGGAAATGGTTCTGCCCATCAGCTTGGCATCTTCTTTTTAAAAATTAATTTACTTATTTTAATTGGAGGTTAAGTGCTTTACAATATTGGAGTGGTTTTTGCCATGCATTGACATGAATCAGCCATGGTTGTACATCCTGAACCCCCATCCTGAACCCCCCCCACCTCCCTCCCCATCCCATCCCTCAGGGTCATTGCAGTACACCAGCTTTGAGTGCCCTGTCTCATGCATTGAACTTGGACTGGTGATCTATTTCACATATAGTAATAGACATGTTTCAGTGATATTCTTTCAAATTATCCCACCCTTCACCTTGGCATCTTAAGGCAAGATGCTTACCAGTGGCTACTCTCCTGTTTATCTGTGTGGTATTGTCAAGGCTGGGGCTCCACCAGGCCAAGGGGACAGGTGGAATGGCTGTCTCCCCACCTGGGAAGCTGGGACTGTGATCCCAGAGCCCACCATGCTAGGAGCCCTCAAATGGCTCAGAGCTGTGACCTTGGATAGCATCATTGCCTGTTGACTTATATTAGTTTAAGAACAGAAAATGCCCCTCTGTTGAAAGAGATAGGCATGGGCCTTTACTCATGGATTAGCCTGTGACAAGAGGCTGTGGTCGTTCATTCATTAATGCTTACCAGCCGCCTTTTCAGTGCTGGCTGCTGTGTTTGTTAGGGCCTAGAAGTACACAGCAGAAAGTTGGCTCCTGGCCTCGGTGAGCCCAGAGTCTGGGAGGTGAGCGCCTAGTGGAAGGACTGCGTCCAGAACCTGCAGTGATGGAGGGATGCCAATGTGGCTGCAGGTGGGTCCAGCCTTCCCACGGCTTCCCTGGGGTGGCGAATGTTAGCCAGCTGTGGGCTTCGCCGGATCAGCTGGAGCCAACTCGGTGTGTTTGGCTTGGGTGGGAAGAAAGCCCTGCAGGTGGAGAAGGGCAGTCAGCCACATGCAAGGAGAGGGGCCCAGGCCCAGCCTGCGAGGATGCCAGACCAGGGAGGTCCTTTTCACACATTCTCCAAACAGACCTGCACCATGATTGCAAGCAAAGCCAGCCCCTGGGTTCCTCCTAGAAAGGTGTCAGAGCTCTGAGGAATTCAGTTTTCTTTCCTCTTGGGCAGTCCTTTCATGTTTTTATTGTGAGAATTTTAATGTCAGTACTCAAATTTACGTTTCTGAGGTGAATTTTCAGAAATAGTTTGGTTTTGTGTTTCATTGATAAATTTATGGAGTTGAAATCACATTAGATTATCCATTTTAAAGCGAGTTTTCCAGTGCCGTTTAGCACCTGGATATGAAGATTCCCTTTTTAGAGCATCTGTAAGGAGAGGTGTGAGGGCCCCCTGCAGCCCACTCAGGCCTGACTGCTTTTGCTCTTTGCCTGCAGGGTCTGTCCCTCTTGGCTCGACAGGTTCAGCTCGCTGAAGGGGGTGTCAACTGAAGTGAAGATCCAAGGTGGGTCTCCTCTGTTACAGGAATTTTGTGTTGAACGGTGGATTCTGGCCGTTCTGACCTGGTGCATGGCCTCCTTAGCAGATTGGTGGCTTGCACAGTGGACTGGTGTTTTCAGTGGATGTCCCCAGAGCCTGCTTGGATCTGCCCTCCCTTGTGCCTGTGAAGGAGACCCCGCCAGCCCATCCACTAGGGTGCTGGGGGGCAGAGACAGCCATTTTTGCTGATGCCACCAGTGATCGGGCCACGTTGTGCTTGGGTGTGTGTGCGTGCCTATGACATGAGGCATTCCTGGGCAGGTCTCCGTTGGGGCTTATCTTGGAACTGCTTCTTTTCAATCCATTTTTGGCAGAAACTGTCCTTAAGCCAGCAATGAGCACTAGGTAAAGGGGAGCAAACTGCAGTCCTGAAGGCGCTGGCTAGCTCTTCACCCACACAGCAGTGTTTCTGAAGGTCCATCCTTCTGCGAGTCTGTGTTTGCCCCACCCCCGCCCCAGGGTGGGTGAGCTGGACCCCAGATTCCTGATCCGTGCCCCTGCTAGCCCTGCCACATTAGTTATCTGGGGCCTGTCCCGAGGCTGACATGGGTTGTGTCTCGGAGCCCGTGGAGGCTGGGCCAGCCTGGTCAGCGGGTCACAAGTGAATCCTTGAACACGCATGCACAGGCACCTACCGTGGTGTTACCATTCCTAGCCTCAGTTTCCTCTTCGGTAATGTGTGGGTCAGCAGCTCAGCCTGGCCCACCCTGTGGGGGGGCCCTGGGTGGCAGAGCGGGTGGTAGATGTGAGTGCTTGAGTAAGAGTGTAATTGGGAGAAACCATGACATGCGGAAGGGGGATTAGAAGTCACCCGTTCACATTTAAGGAGCACTCGCTCTGCACCCAGCACTGCTCTCGCGGAGCTTGCTTGCTAGCTAGGAGACAGGTGATAACACAGTAGGTGGCGACATTTCTCAGTGTATCAGATGCTGAGAAGCACCATAAACAAAGGTAGGTGAAGGCAGGGTGGTGCTCGGGTGGGCTGGGAGAAGGGTGGCACTGTTGACATAAGATGGCTGGGGAAGGCCTCTCTTTTAAATAACAAGAGTTACGTGGGAAGGAAGGAAGTGAGGCAGGCAGATCTCAGGAAGAATAGTGTTTGGGGCGAGAGAAAAACAAGCAGGAGGTAGGAACAGCCAAGAGGCCAGGGTGGCTGCGGTAGAGGGCAGAGCAAAGGGCCAGGGCTGGGGTGAGGTCTGAGGGGCGATAGGGCCAGACCAGGCCAGGCCTAGTGGACTGCAGAAGGACGCGGGCCTGTATTCCAAGGAGGGCCGTATAATCCTGAATGTGGGTTTAACAGGGTCCCTGGCCTGCTGTGCTGAGATGGGTGTGGGGTGCTGGAAGAGGGGAACGCTGCCCAGATCCTGGATTTCTAGTGAAGGGACCATTTGCTGGACTTGATGAGACTCAGATGTAGGCATTTGCAGGGATTTGGGGCTAGGGGCTGCAGCACTGGGTGGGATGTAGGGCTTGTACTGGCCCCCAGCTTTGTGGCTCCAAGTCGTAGCCTACCAGCTGGTTCCTCAGAAAATGCCCAGGGTTCCCTGGAAGACGTGGCCGAGGAGTCCTTGCACTACACAGGGCCTCAGTTTCCTAATCTGTGAAATGGAAGAGTAGCCACCTGCTAGGGTTGCCTGCAAGAGGAAGGGGTGTGATGGCGTGAAGGGCCTGTATGAAACTGGCAAATGTGAGATGGTTCCTTGCGCTGTGGCTTGCCAAGGTGTCTGAAAGGTGGCATGTGGCATCTTTGGAAGGTGCCCTGGCCTCTGTGGGCTCCTCAGGCAGCTGGCGGGCTTCTGCTGGAAGCCAGCGTTCCCTGTATGGAAGAGCATTGAATGCAGCCTCTCATCGCAGGTGAGGAATCTAGCCCCCAGAGAAGGGCAGTGACCAGGTGTAGGTCACACAGCAGGAGGCTATGCTGGCACCCCAGGGTGTCCGCCACCTGCCTCCTTGTTGGTGTCCTTTAGCAGGGAAGCACTTGGCCAGGGTGTCTGGCCTCCCCCTGTTTGGGTGGCTGTCTGCGGTAACTGGACCTTGTGTTCCAGCAGAGATGGTGAAACTGGGCCATGAACTGATGTTGTGTGGGCTGGATGACCAGGAGCTCCTGAAGGTAAGAGAGAGCCTCCCGTCCCTGTGGGCAGGGGGCCTCCATGACGCTGGGGTGATTGTGGGAAGGCTCCTTCCCTAGGAGCAAGCATCCTTAGCCCCTGGGGCAGGAACCCATAGGATTCCTTTGGGCGGACCCCTGCCATTCCTAGGACAAGGTGAGGGGCTGGTTGAGGAGGTCGAGGAGGCTTTCTGGCTTACGTGCCAGTAACTGTCATGCCCTTCCTCCCCCAGACAGCAGGTCCTTGTCATATGCCATCTCCCTGGGAAGGTGACAAACAGCTCTCTCAAGGTTACTCTGTAACACAGCCTGACCTCTTGAACCTAACATTCTGGCTTCTGAGCCCATGTACTTTCCTCCACGTGTTGCCTACCATGGGTTTCCATACAAAGGCAGCTACCCTTAAACCTACTCTGAAACCCTGCCACCTCCTCTTAAAATTTAAGAAGCATATTTGAAATAATTATTTCCATGTTTTGGTTCTTAAAAATAACAATGCTCCGGCTGTGCCTTATACATTTTTGACAGAAGACATGTTTTCAGTTCTCTTCAGTATATATGAATAGCTAGGAGTGGAATTACCTAACTTTCAGAATTCTCTGAATATGTTAAACTTTTTGAGGAACCCCAAAGTGTTTTCCAAAGTGGCTGTACCATTTCACATTCTCACCAGCATTGTGTGAGGGTTCCAGTTTCTCACATCATCACCAACACTTGTTATTTTTCATCTTTTTGATACGAGTCATCCTGGTGGGTGTAAAGGGCTATCTCATTGTGGTTTTGATTTGCATTTCTCTGATGACTAATGGTATTGAACATCTTTTCATGTGCCTATTAGTCATTTGTGTATCTTCTTTGGAGTAATGTCTCTATTCAGTTCTTTTGCCCACTTTTTAATTGGGTTGTCTTTTTATTTTTGAGATGTAAGAATTCTTTATATATTCTGGGTACAAGTCACATCAGATATTTGATTTATAAATATGTTCTCCCATTCTGTGGATTGTCTTTTCACTTTCTAGATGTGTCCTTTGGAGTTCAAAAGTTTTGAGCTTTGTTGAGAAAGAGTTTTGTATTTTTAGCTCTTGTATTTAGATCTTTGACCCATTTTGAGTTAGTTTTATGTATGGGTGTAAGGTGTGTATCCAACTTCATTCTTTTGTATGTGGCTGTCTGGTTTTTCCAGTTAATCAACCATTTAGTAAAAAGACCATTCTTTCCTCATTAGACTGTTTGGGCATCTTTGTTGAAAATTGATGAATGTAAAAGTGAGGCTTTATTTGTGGATTCTCCATTCTATTCCATTGATCTGTATGCCTGTCCTTATGCCAGTAGCAGAATGCCTTGATGACTGTAGCTTTGCAGTAAATTGTGAACATGACAGTCCTCCAACTTGACTTTTAGGGGTACCTTGAATTTCCATATGAATTTTAGAATCAGTTTGTCAATTTGTGCAAAACTGAGCTTTTACTGGAGATTGTGTTGAATCTGTAGATCACTTTGGCGAGTATTACCATCACCCCTAATAAGTCTTTCTATCCTTGAACGTGGGCTGTCGTTCCATGTAGTTTGGTTTTCTTCAGTTCTCTTGGAGACGTTTTGTAGCTTTCAGTGTATAGGTTGTGAGGGGCGGCTTACCCTTTCCTGGGCTGATGGGGCTCCTGTAGCCCCTGTGTTGCAGAGGGGCTGGCGTGCAGCCCAGGCCACCGGTCAAGGCTTTGTGAAATCCTGAGTGACACTTGGTCTCACGTTTCTGCCCAGGCTTTCCTCCGTCTAGACCATGTCCCACTCCTCATCTCCTTCCCTCAGGGTGCCCTTTGGGTGTATCATTCTGGCTCGGTGTTGTTTGGGGCCGGTTGGGAGAAGGAGGCAACACAAGGTAGTGATGCCCACAGTGGCAGGCCAGGGGGCATGGAGGTGGAGATGCCAGGAGCTTGCAGAGGCACCGGCCCTGTCCCTGTGGCTACGTAGGTGGGAGCCAGGCTCACAGGGAGTGCTAGGCATCTGCAACCATGATGGCTTGTGGACGGGAACTGAGCTGCAAACAAGACAGCAGAATGTGACCCTGTCCCCCAGTCTGCTGCCTCCCTGGGGCTGCCTGGGCCCCCTCGGCCCTCCCCTTCTCAGCCCACCCTAAAAGCCGCTGCTCACAGGGCTCTCAGAGCAGGTTGTGTTTACAGCCCGTATTCACACAGGCTTTCCAAGATTGAATTTGCATCATGGGGCTTGGTCTCGGGCCTCTTCCCCTTTCTGGAAGGAGTTGAGCTCTAAATCGGACTGCTCCCGGCTGAGTATCCCAGCTGCTTTTGGGGTGGGGGACTGACTCAACTGCTGCTCAGGGACTCTGGCTGTAAGGCTTGGCTATGTGTCGCCTATAGGGGAACGAGTCCCCGTTGGCCACGAATTAGCGGATGTGACGTGGCCACATCCACCACCTGTCTTGTGCCAGGGGCCCTGAGCCTGTCCACAAGCCTGCCAGGTGGAAGCCTGGGGGGCTGCTGGCCTGTTGGGGCAGCAGGGGGCCCCTGGCACATCAGGCTACTGAGTACATGTGCCCTTCCCTGCCCAGGGCCGGGCCTGTGCCCAGAAGCAGCTGCACTTCATGGACCAGCTGCTGGACGTGGTCCGCAGCCTGAGTGTCGGCGGCTCCAGCTGCTCCAGGTAAAGGTTGGCACAGGCCCTACCTGAATCGGCCGCTGGGCGCCCTTGCTCCTCCAAGCCCCGTGGGCAGTCTTCCCAACAGGAACCCCCCATGCTCCATCCCAGGGGAACGCAGGCTCACCCCACCAAGGATGGATACCTGGGCTGTCCCTGCAGGTGGGCGGGCTCTCAGAGACTGGAGGAGATGCCTTTTCCTGGCCCCTTCGCTAGTCTCGGCTGGTCTCTGGCATTGACAGTGTGGCCCTGGGGCTGCCTTTGCAGTGCAGAGGAGTGCTTCGAGGACACCAGGGAGAAGACCGAGGGACTGCTGGGGGAGCTCTTCTCCAGCCCTTGCCTGCAGACACTCCTGAGACCCAAGTGTGAACCATGGCCTGTGGACATGCAGCCCCTTCTTGACAAGCAGAGTGACGACAGGCAGGGGTAGGTTGCCTGTTGGCTGGGACGGAGCCTCCTGTGCATGGTCCACAGGTGCCCTGATGCCCATGATGGCACCAGGCAGAAGTGACCCCTTGTCTCCCTGCAGGGCCAGCCCCTTGGTCAAGTTGGAGGAGGAGAAGGTGGCAAAACTGGCCCGGCAGCTGCAGGAGAGTGCCTCAAAGCTTCAGGCACTCAGGGTGGAGGTGAGGTGCCGGCTGCAGGGGGGCTGCATGGGGCCCCCGCCTGATGTCCTGAAGCCTCAGACAGCCCTGTCTCTCTGATGAGCATGTTGGGAGGCCTGAGTGAGGTGGCGCACATGCCAAATGGCCAGCTTCTAGAATGTGATGGCTGGAGAGGGGAGGCTTTTCCAGGAGTGGAAAAAACCAGCTTTGGGGGGGAGTCCTGTGCCAATCCTGGTACCCTGGGCTTTTCCTGGACTTTCTCCCGCTACCCTCCCTGCAGCCCCGGACCTTTCCTCATTGCCGCTAAGGTCCTCAGGAGGACGTTGAGGTCCCTGTAGGCCTCCGGTCTTCCATTCATCTCCCGGTTTCTGGAAGCATGGAGTGGCCAGCAGACCCCCACTTCTCCAAGGGGTTTAGGGCTCTGCCTGATGCCCCATGGCAGGCGGGACAGTCTCTACCCCTGACTTTGCAGTGCTTTGCACAGCAAGGAGCCACTGTGGGCAGTGCCCACGCCAGCACCCTGGACCAGAAGCTGCGCCTGGTCATCTCTGACTTCCATCAGCTCGTCATGGCTTTCCTGCAAGTCTACGACGGTGAGCTGGGCGAGTACTGCCAGCGCCCAGGCCCCTACCTCCACCCATGCGGCCGCATCATCCAGGCTGTGTACCAGACCCTGACGTCGTGCAGCCAAGTAAGCGTCGCCCTTCCCCCAGCCCCTCCCAGGGGCCACTGTACCCCCAGCGAGGCACCCGAGGGCGGGGACTGGCTGAGCTTCAGGCTCCAGGCCTCAGGCTGAAACTTAAAGGCAGGTTGGGGCTATAGAGGGGAGGAGGGGTGCTGGGAATATCCCACTTGGGTCCCCCTGCCCTTCAGGAGGGTACCCACCAAGCCACAACCGCAGGCGCAAGAAGAGGTGTGTGCGCTGTCTGTGCTGGGGACTCATCCCAGCCTACAGCTTCTGTCCTGGTGTTGGCCTCAGCCTGTCTGCACAAAAGGCTCAAGCGTTTCACAGTGTGTTTGTCCTCGCATGGCCCAGAGCAGTGCCAGACAGACAGACGGATGCTTGCCCGTCTGGGCCCTCGACCCATTTCGGACAGGCAGAAAAAGGCAGCCTCACACAGCTGAGCTGATGGCCTCAGCATTGACTCCGATCCCCGGAGCCCAGACTGCTAGCTTTGGTTATGATTATGTGCACACTTGCCACACCTGACACTCTACCATCGACTCAGGGCTCCCATGGCGCTGGCCTTGGTGTTCTCACAAGAAAGCTCCCAGACTTCCGAACCTCTGACAAGCTTGTCCTTTGCTATTCTACTAGCAGGCTGAGTTAGGGCACAGTCCTTGCCCATCAGAAAGGCCCTTTGACCTTGGGACATTGACTTTTACACTGTCCATCTGTGCAAAATGGACAGTGCAATGCCCTCTACCCCGGCTTTGTGTGGCCCCAGTGTGGGGTGGGATCCGAGATAGTGTGGCGTCCCCGCAGGGCCAGGAGGAAGGGAGTTACACTGGGGAGCTCAGGTGGGTGACTGTCCTTGCAGCTGGAGGCAGGTGTTCAGTGTCCACCGGGGCGGGGAGCAGGAGACGCCTCCTGTGGGTCAGACCACTGGCATTCAAGTCTACACGTCCCCACCCTCTGTTCCTCCGTTGAAGCTGTTGAAGGCGGCCGTGGAAGTCACTAGCACCTCAGTGAAAGCCGTGCACATGGCGAACCAGCAGCATGACGAGCAGATATGCTGGGGCAACAACAGCTCTGTCATGAGTCTAGGTATGTGGTCACCCCTTGCTGTGTCCGTGGCCACCCGATTGGTGGTCAGGGCCACCTTAGGGCACCTCGGCCTGCATTTGGGGACTGGTCCATTCCTGTTCTCTTCTTTTTATGATGCTTAAGGTTTTCCTTCCCTTAAAAAATGCTTTTGACAGATCTGAAAAGAAAACCATGAATGGTAGAAAATGGGGATTCTCTAAAGCTGTGCAGAGGGAAACTGAAAGCACTGCATAGTGCAGTGGCCCAGAGGCGGTCAGTGTTCATGTTTTGGTCTGTTTCCCTCTATTCTGTTTCCTTTCATCATTTTTTAAAATTAATTAATTAATTTTAATTGGAGGCTAATGACTTTACAGTGTTGTGGTGGTTTTGCCATTGACGTGAATCGGCCGTGGGTGTACAGCTGTCATCATTTTCTCTTTCTTTGTATAAGTTGAATCTAATCACATCATGCTACACTATTATATTCTTTCCCTTGGACCTCATTTTAAGCATTGACTGAAGTTCTCAAAGTCCTATTTCCAATCGTCAGACACCTCCTTTCAGACATTAGCTAAAATTTGCTTAACGTTTTCTATTACTGAGCCTGTAGGTCACTTTCGATTATTTATTGTTATACTGTTCCAGAATTTACAATACTGACAAATGGGAATAATTCAAGGTTTTATTCTTGGATAATGCTTGGGTAGATACTAATTATATGTATATTGTGGGACAGTATTTGTTGTTTCAAAACTTAGTTACAGTGACATGAGGAAATGCATACTGTATAATGTTAAAAGGAAAATGCAGGTTGAAAATGAAATATACAGTATGATCTTACTTTTCTAAAGGGAAAAAATGCAGAGGAATCCATTGTGAGAGTTGAGCTACCACATGGATGTTGATTTTCTCTGTGTGAGTCAGAGGTGGATTTAGATCATTTGTTATTCAGTTGCTAAGTTGTGTCAACCCCATGGACTGCAGCATGCTAGGCTTCTGTATCTTTCACCATCTCCCAGAGCTTGCTCAAACTCTTACCCATTGAGTCGATGATGCCATCCAAGCATCTGATCATCTGTAACCCCCTTCTCCTCCTGTCTTCAATCTTTCCCAGCATCAGGGTCTTTTCTAATGAGTTGCCTCTTTGCATCAGGTAGCAAAACTATGGGAGCTTCAGCATCAGTCCTTCCAATGAGTATTTCCTTTAGGATGGACTGGTTGGATCCCCTTGCAGTCCAAGGGATTCTCAAGAGTCTTCTCCAACATCATGGTTCAAAAGCATCAATTCTTCAGTGCTCAGCTTTCTCTATAGTCCAACTCTCACATCCATACATGACTACTGGAAAAACCATAGCCTTGACTAGACAGACCTTTGTTGGCAAAGTAATGTCTCTGCTTTTTAATATGCTGTCTAGGTTGGTCATAGGTTTTCTTCCAAGGAGCAAGCATTTTTAATTTCTTGGCTGCAGTCACCATCTGCAGTGATTTTGGAGCCCAAGTATAAACTTGTCAAGAAAGTAAATTCTGTCACAGTTTCCATTGTTTCCCCATCTGTTTGCCATGAAGTGATGGGACCAGATGCCATGATCTTAGTTTTTTGAATGTTGAGCTCTAAGACAACTTTTTCACTCTCCTCTTTCACTTTCATCAAGAGGCTCTTTAGTTCCTCTTCACTTTCTGCCATAAGGGTGGTGTCATCTGCATATCTGAGGTTATTGATATTTCTCCCAACAATCTTGATTCTAGCTTGTGCTTCATCCAGCCCTGCATTTCGCATGATGTACTCTGCCTATAAGTTAAATAAGCAGGGTGACAATATACAATCTTGATGTACTCCTTTCCCAATTTGGAACCAGTCTGTTGTCCCATGTCCGGTTCTAACTGTTGCTTCTTCACCTGCATGCAGATTTCTCAGGAGGCAGGTATGGTGGTCTAGTATTCTCGTCTCTTGAAGAATTTTACAGTTTGTTGTGATCGTTTAGTTCATTTCCTGTTTCTTTATCCTGTTCTGCAGCCTTCACATATTCTGCAGTGAACATGTATCACTCAGGGAATTTCCCTCTGATTGTCAACCTTTAAGAAAGGTCGCAGTGAACTCGTTTCAACAGTTGAGGTTCCACGTGGAGGTGAGGTTCTGCCGTCGTGGCAATGAGGCCAGTTCCTCCTGTTTGTGGGGCTAGCTTTGCTGTTTCCCACCTACCTGCTATTGGGTAAGGTCAAAATTGTGTCTGCATTTAATTTTAAACTTTGTTTCTGAGTAAGTTTCTTCTTCTTATGGAAAATATACTCAGAGAAGGTTTTTCGTTGTTGTTGTTTTTTGTTATAAGAAAAAAGCAGCCTTTAGGGAGGAGTCTTAACTCAGGGTTAGACAAGTGAAAAGTTGCCTCTGTCCCTTGGGCTGTGGCAAACCCCCTTCAGTCCATTGCCACTGACTTTAAAGCAGATAGTTGTGTGACCACAGACCAGGCTAAGAGATGGAACATGCCTCGCACACTAGCGACTCCATCAGCCACTTCCTGCCTGCAGCTGAGCACTGGCCCGGCTTGGTGAGGATTCTGTCCTGGTGCCTGCACCTCCCAAGTGAGGGTCTGTGATTGCTCACATTCATTGACATATAATGGAGGCCCTGGCGTACTCTCTTCCATCTTCCGTTCTCAGATCTGTCTTGCCCTTTGGCTCTTTTGACAGTCTTGGTGTGGGGTCACTTTTGAGTTTCTCCCATTTGGAGTTGTGTGAGCTACTTGGGTGTATAGCTTCATGGTTTTCCTCCACACTCAGCCAGATGGCTGATGTTTCCTTCCTCTGCACCTCTGTTGGTTCTGCCTTAAGGTCAAGTAGAGTCATGGGCTCAGGGCCTTTGCAGGTCTCTTCCAGATGCCCGCACAGCCCCAGGCACGTGTGTGGACTTCCATATTCCCAGGACTCTTGCAGCTCTTCAGAGCCCTCGTGGGCCTCTCTTGCCCTATTGTCTCCTTCTGCACTTGCTTTGTCTGTGTTTGCCCCAACCCTTTTCCACCGCCAGAGGCAGTGGTCATTCAGAGAAGAGAACTTTCCAACCAACTTGAATGAACATACTCAGCATCTTGTCCACACATACTGAGGAAACTGGGAAGAACCAGCAAGGAGAAATGCAAGCAGACACTCTTAGGCGTTAAACATGGTTGTCAAAGTGTTCAGAACAATCCATGGAGAGAGTTAGGCAGATCTTGAGTAGAAAACATCTTGAGACTCAGGAGACAAGGGGCAGATAAACAAGGGCAAAGAAAAACAGCACAGAGATGGGCTGAGATCTCTGACACTGAGAAAGGAAGGCAGGAGGAGGGAGGCAGTTGCAGAGTTGAGGGCTGAGTCCAGACCAGAGGGAGCCCCAGGACGCACTCCAGACCTAGCCTCCCATTAATCCACAGTAGCAGGGATGCAGCGTCAGGGGCCCAGGCTTCCAGAGACAGCACAGCTTGGCCAAACCCTGAGTCAAGAGAAGGCCATGTAGCACTGAGGGCCTGGGACAGAGGGGCGACATGTGAGCTGAGGATACACCCAGATCTCTGGGAGCCCAGGAGCAGGGCTGGAGCACCTGGAGATTGGGAGAATCTGAGGACTTAGTAAAGGGAAATGACACCTCCAAATCCTATCTATATGTAAGAGAAATGTGAGTGCCCTCGGAGGGAGCAGTGATGGTGAGTGGGAAGGCTCGTTGGGGCCAGGCCTGTCTCCTCTCTGTGAGATGCCCACCCAGCCATCACTCCCAGGCTCACCCCGTGATGCCCAAGCTTCGCACTCACCCTTGGGATGGGCAGGACCGAACACCACTTGCCAACCTTGTGGGAGGGCAGAGGACGGGCTGGGGAGGCGAGCTCCTGGAGGATGGACTCGGACAAGCTAAAGGAAGGGCTGATCAAAATCCATACAGCATCCGAATCATGAACCTCCCTGACTCCTGGGCTCTGCAGAGAGGGGTGGGGAGGGACCCGGCCAAGCCAGTGAATTCCAGCCTGGGGACTCTGCCTGGGGCCCCCAGGGGCTTCCATCGGAGCTCACCAGGCCCTGGCCCCCTCAAGGGCTCTTGGCTCAGCCCATCGCTGGGTGCCCTGGGCCCGAGGACAGCTGGACTGACTGACCTTGCTATTTGCCATTCTCTTTCATTGGCAGCCACCAAAATGGAAGAGCTAACCCAGCAATATAAGACCTTCAGCAACTGTCTGCACAAAGGCCCACAGTAGCCTGTGAGCAGTGAGCTCTGCCCCGAAGAGCCAGGCAGCAGCAGTCAGTTCCCTTGCCGTGAAGACATGGCCTCTAGCTGCTCAGCACCTTCAGCTCTTTGGCAAGGGGTCTGGGGGTGGGGAGTGTGAGGGGAGGGTAACATGGGGATGGTGGGGGGTGGAGGTGGGGTGAGTGGGGTGGGTTTGGGCGGTGTGAACTGGGGAGAAAAGAAAGCCAAGGTTTTTAGAAGTTGCCTCCAGCCTGCTTTTTTGCTTCTGTGGCTCTGCCTGACTGCCTGCCTGCCCATCCTGCCTGCCCCACGTTCCAGCGCCCGTTAAGCTTGGCGGTGTCTTGTCACGACTCCTGGCTGAAGGCGACCATGGCCTCCCCCAGGCCCTGATCTGCTGCTTCCTCCCCCTGACCCTGGGCTGGCCTTGGGGGTGCTGGCACTCACTGCATCTGGGGTGTGGCCGGTGGGGGCGTGTGCTTCCTTCTCCTGCCTCCCCAGGCCACCCAGAACCGACCTGGGGAATTCTTGCTGGTGGCCTGACTGGTTGGCCAGGAAGCAGCTGTCGGGGCTTTCCAGGGCCACCCAGTATCTGCCTGAGCTGTGTCACAGCCATCTCCTTGCAAGCCCAGGGACAGGCACACCCGGTGGAGTCCCCTGCCCCCCCCTCAGCTCAGCATCAGGCTGAAGGGCGCTGGAGGAGGCCCCCCCGTGCCCCCGTCTAAGCATTTGGTTGCCAGTCTCACTTGCAGCTTCATTTCCCTGATTCCCCTGTGGCTGTTCCAGACCAGGAGGCTCCAGGGAGCTCGTCCCCTGCCATCGGTGGAAGTGGGAGCATAGGCAGACCCCTGGGCACTGTGGTCCAGGTTCCCTGACAGCTTTACAGCCCAGGAGACTGGAGGGCCCGCTGTGGGCAGGCTGCCCCCGGCATCTCTGCTGCCTCCCTGTGCCCCAGTGGGAGACCGGGCTTATGAGCACCCGCTGCCGGAGGCTGGCATGGCTTGCCCGGGGATGAGGTCCTAGGGATGGTGCCATCCGCTCTCCTGGAGCAGGGAGGGCCTTTTCTCTTACCTCCTACATTGACTGTGCCCTTCACCCTGACCCATGCCACTTGGGCCAGGCAGGACCTGGAGCCTCTGGCTCTCATGGCACTCGGTGGAGGGCTGTTTCCACCTACCACACCTCCCTTGCTCCTTCCCTGGCAGCCTCTGCTTCAGGCCCCTGAGATACTCTAGAGGAAGAGGAGCCCCCCAAAGTTGGGGGGCCGCTGCCGTGATGCACCCTAGCTGCTGTCAGTGGGGCCACACTGTGGCCTGTCCTCCTAGCTCACTTTGGTTGACCCTGGTGACAGAGCTGTGCCGTGGAGATGCCCCTTTGGGAGGGCGCCAGCCTGGGGCTGGGTGTTGAACCCAAGGCAGCAGGCCCGGCTGCTGCTGCCAGACCTGATCAGTCGTGGAGGCAGGGCAGAGGGCTTGGGTTTCCTCTTAATGCCTGTGAGACACCTGTGACGACACGTTCTTCCAGCCCAGGCTGTGCTCTGCCTGTGGGGAGCCCGCCTGCGGCCCGGGAGCCAGCTTTTCAGCCTGTAAAAACATGGGGTGTGTGTCCCAGCAGCTGTGAGCAAGTGAGGGGGTGGCAAGCTGGCCACACAGGTCCTGTGGCCCGGGATCTCCTCCCTACCCAATGGGCGGCTGGGGGCAGGCCACAGCCACAGATTAAAGGCCACCCAGAGCAGCCTGTGTGAGACAGGTGTCCAGTAGCCCAAGAACCCAGCCAGCAGCTGCTGCAGGTAAGCCAGTGTGGCCAGCTGCCAGGGCCCAGAGGCAGAACAGGGGCTGGATCAGGTCAGATCCAAATTGGATCCACCCGTGTGCCGGGAGGAGGCCAAGCCAGGGAGACTGGGAATTCCCAGGAGAGTTGTCTTGGGTGCCTGCTTGTCTGCTTCCTAGCAGCTGATCCCAGGGGCACGTTTGTTGGGTGCTGGGCCTGAGGCTGCTGGCCACAGTGTGCTGGTGATGGTGCCATCCTGGGCTGCAGTCCCTGGTGACATGGGCCTGGTACACTGCCTGTCCATGTCCTTGGGGTCCAGAAGCAGAGGCCCCAGGCCAGGGTCTGGGCATATCAGGCCTGCCTTTTGCTGTTTACTAGATGGTAGCAATGGGGATGGTCAGGGAGGGACCGAGGGACACCATGAAGGCAGGTGACAAGACCCTAGGAGGCCTCATCCTGGACAGAAGTAACAGATCCCTGTCGCTGGATCCCAGTTCAGAAGGCCCCATAGCTGTCTTTCTGGATCTGGGTCTTAGAAATGGCTCCTAGAGCCTAAAGGCCCATGAGGTAGCCAGAAGGGAAGCCAGAAGGGTCAGGACCTTGGCCACGGGCAAAGCTGTGGCCGGCTGAGGCCAGGCATCCCCATCTCTTGGGCCCTTGTGTCTTCTGCCTCTTATTTTGGCAGCTATAGGCTTCCCTGTCTCTGTGAAAACCATCACCATGTCCAAGCGACCTCGGGCCGAGACGTTTGTCTTTCTGGACCTGGAAGCCACTGGGCTCCCCAGCGTGGACCCTGAGATCGCCGAGCTCTCCCTGTTCGCAGTCCACCGGTCCTCCCTGGAGGACCTCAAGTGTGATGAGTCTGGGGCCCCCCTGCCACCCCGGGTCATGGACAAGCTCACACTGTGCATGAGCCCAGAGCGCCCCTTCACTGCCAAGGCCAGTGAGATTACCGGCCTGAGCCGCGAGGGCCTGGGCAGGTGCGGGAAGGCTGGCTTTGACAGCACCGTGGTACAGATGCTGCAGGCCTTCCTGAGCCGCCAGGAGGGCCCTGTGTGCCTGGTGGCCCACAATGGCTTCGATTACGACTTCCCCCTGCTCTGCACAGAGCTGCGGCGCCTGGGGGCCCACCTGCCCCAGGACACTGTCTGCCTGGACACGCTTGCGGCACTGCAGGGCCTGGACCGTGCCCACAGCCATGGCACTCGGGCCCAGGGCGGTAAGAGCTACAGCCTGGGCAGCCTCTTCCGTCGCTACTTCCAGGCGGAGCCGAGCGCGGCCCACTCTGCTGAGGGCGATGTGCACACCCTGCTCATGGTCTTCCTGCACCGCGCCACTGAGCTGCTTGCCTGGGCCGACAAGCAGGCCCTCAGCTGGGCCCACGTGGAGCCCATGTATGTGCCACCCGATGGCTCGAGGCCTGAACCAGGGGCTCAATGATGCTGCCGCCCAGGGCGACGAGGCCCCAGTGCCTGCAGCAGGGCAGCACCAGCATCTGTGCTATTCAGCCGGGCCCAGACGCCTGCCAGGCTTTACCCCATTCTGGCCCAACCAGCCTCGCAGCCCTAAAGCCTTCTCCTGGCCTCTTCCCTGGCCCGGGTGCCAGGGGAGTTGGTTGCTGCTGGCACCCACCTGTCACCCCGTCTTTCAATAAACATTGACCACTGCTCACCAGCTGCCTTTCAGTTCACCTCTTCCCCATACCCTGCCCAGAGCGGGCAGGCAGGGAGCAAGGCCCAGGGCAGGAGCCGAGCCCCCACCACCCGCCCCCCAGGGCAGCCCTCTGTGGCCTCTCTGCGGTGAGTCTGCTGGGTGAGACTTCATGCTCAGAGCCTGGTCCAAAGGGTTGACAGGCTGGGGCTGTGGACCTCAAGCCATGGGCCTCTGCCCTGGCTGGTCTGTTCCCACAGCCTTGATTATCAGCCCCCAGAGACCCCCAAAAATCAGTGAGCAGAACCTAAGGAACCTCTGTGGGGCCCGAATGTGTATCGGCAAGGCCCCACTGCCTCCTTCCCAGAGCCCTGTCCCTGCTCTTGAGTGGGCAGCAGGCTGAAAGGATAGAGTCAGGAGGTGGGTATGCAGAGCGCTGAGCAAAGTGGGGTGGGGGCCGCTGGTGTGGGAGGAGGGCTGGAGATACGCACATCGAGCATGCAGGGAGGGTACCATCGGGGCTTCAGCTGTGCTGCATAGGTGCTCAGTGAGGGAGACAGCTTGGAAGGAGTCTGTCCTGGGCCCCGCGAGGCTGAGAAGGGCCGGGAGTCATCTCAGGGCAGAGGGTACCTTCTCAGCTGTCGGCTTGGCGGGGGCGTCGGCTGGCCCACCTGCTGCTGGGGCCCTGCTGGTGGCACCAAAGGATGAGGCAGGGTAGGGGCAGGATATCCAGGAGACAGAGCAGGTGAGAAGGGGCGGGAAGGTGGGGCGACCATGCCCAGGAGTGACTCACATGAGCCGCGCTTCGAGCCTTGAGCCAGCTGGGCCATCCCGAAACACAAAAGTAGGTCAGAGTGGCTGGGGCCACGGCGGTGGGCAGGGTGGCAGACGGAAGAGGCCAGGACCCAGGCAGTGGCTGCCTCAGGCCAGCCTCATTCCCCAGCTAGGGTCCGGACGGACCCTGACAGCACCGGAGAGCCACACAGTGCTGTAAGCAGGGGAGAGGAAAAGTCGACTTCTGTTTTTACAACATCTCTCAGGCTGCACTGTGGGAAAGACCTGAGGGGAACAGTCTGGGAGGTTGGTCCACGCCCTGCCACCTGCCCCGGGGAGAACACCCACCTGGGAGAGGGCCAGAGCGGGGCCCTGGTCCAGGAGCCAGTGGCAGGCAGAGCTGAGAGTCGGGGGTGCCCAGGGCCCCCCAGATCCCTGATGTCCGGGCACAGCCGGGTCCCTTTATCTCATTAGCCAGGCTCTGGGCCACCGACTCACCAACTCATTGAGTGGGTGAGGCCAACAGGGCCCCCTCCAGGCCACAGTGGGTGGATCAATGGCCTTTTGTGAGCCCAAGTGCTTCTCCCTACCCAGTGCCAGCTTGCTGGGCCTTACAGTAGCTGGGGCACAGGCGCCCTCCCTGAGCCCATGCTCAAACTGGCCAGGTGATGTGTACCTGCTGCATGGAGCAGACAGGCTGGGGCATGTCCCCTTGTGTCTGCAAGCTGTGATGTGCTGATCCATGGTGACAAGTAAATGTAAGCCTGTGTGTGTGTGTGCAGCTCTGTGTTGGGGGAGCGTATATATTTCTCTATGTCTGTCTATATATGCACACAGACACACACAGACATGTAAGTTTATTATAAATTTTACTGTTATAAAAGATGTAAACACACAATGTACAAATAAATCTACAATATATATATATAATAAAACACATGATACACTATTTCTCAATTCCATATGACCCACTGATTCTCACCAAAACCTCTTCAGTTGACTTGCCAAACTTTTGGATTGGTACCTGACCCACGGTTGCAACTGAGGGCTGACTGTGGTTCCCACATAAACATTGGTTGATATTTCCACTGATCTTACCAAGACAAAAGTGAAACAGCAAAGGTGTGTGTTGGAACCTCATATGTTCATTGGTGACATGAACAAAATCTCTGCTGAATTGGATAGTAGTTTTTGATACTGGAAGTTTTTTCTTTTTGTTATTCACAATGTAATTACTACAGACTCAAGTCTATGCATGGAGAAGGCACTGGCGACCCACTCCAGTACTCTTGCCTGGAAAATCCCATGGACGGAGGAGCCCGGTAGGCTGCAGTCCATGGGGTTGCTAGAGTCGGACACTACTGAGCAACTTCACTTTTACTTTTCACTTTCATGCATTGGAGAAGGAAATGGCAACCCACTCCAGTGTTCTTGCCTGGAGAATCCCAGGGATGGGGGAGCCTGGTGGGCTGTGGTCTATGGGGTTGCACAGAGTCAGACACGACTGACGCGACTTAGCAGCAGCAAGTCTACACAATCAACTGAATAATAATCAGTCTAGCCCCGGTTTGCAGGCAGTGCTGATTCCTGTGGGGTAAATACTCCCACCAGGCCAAACTGTTGTAAAAACATGGCTACCCACATGACGTCATTGAACGTGTGGTTCAGAAGAGATCCTGGGTGGTGCACTGTGCCGAGGTACTGGGGTGAAATAAGACGTGATGCGTTTTGAGTATCTCCTTGGTTTCTTTAATACAATTTAAGTGGAAGTTTATACAGTTGAATTTTTAAAATAATGGCATTTGACAATCAACTCTCAAAATTCCTGAACTTTACAAAATGTGTTTATGTCTTTATTTGGCTGTGCTGGGTCTTTGTTGCGGCATGTGGGATTTGTAGTTGCGGCATGTGGGATTTGTAGTTGCGGCATGTGGGATCTAGTTTCCTAGCCAGGGATTGAACCTGGGCCTCCTGCATTGGGAGCGAGGAGTCCTTAGCCCCTAAACCACCATGGAAGTACCCTGAACTTTTAACAACCACTAGAATGGCTACAACACAAAAGACCGATGATCCTGAGTATTGACAAGGATGGGGAAGAACTGGGAGGCTCAGGCACCACTGGTGGGGGTGGGAGATGGGACAGAAACTTTGGAAAGCAGTTTGGCCGCATGTTAAGATATTAAACACTCACCTACCATAATGACCTGATGATTCCACTCCTGAGTATCTATTTACCCAAGAGAAATGAATGCGTGTGCACACACACAGACTCGCACACCTCTGCTTGTGGCAGCTCTAGTCATTACTGCCCCAGGTTCCTGGGCTGGTGAGTGGTTGCAGACTGTGTGCATCCACAGGGCTGAACTCGGGACTCACAGCAACCATGCTGAGCAGCAGGGCCAGACCTGAAGAACCAACTCCGCTGCTCCAACTCACCCTAGCCAGCCACCTGCCCCTCATCAAAAAGTGTCAGTTGCTCCCAAGCCATGTCCATGTCTGCCAGTGCGGATGCAGCTGTGATCAGGAGCATACCTGACTGAAAACAGAACTATCCATGCAGTGGGACGAGGAGATGAGGACAGAAGACTGGAGCAGCGGGCTGGAGATGTCTTTCCGTGGAGAGTCCACAGACTATAGGGCACCATGTGCATAGGACTTCAGCTTGTATCTTTAAGAATCCCATCTGTCTATCTTCTTTTGGCTCAGTTTTTGTTCTCCCCTCCCCCCCCACCAGTTTCTCAAGAGGAATACTAACCTCCTTTGTCAGCTTCCATCTTGAAACAGTAAGGCACTCAAAGTGTGCAATTTTGCCCTGAATGAGATTTTCCTTTGTCTTGTACATTTGTCACTAAACATTCCTCTTTGCTTTGCATTGGGAGATGCTTTCAAATTTCACTTTTCATTTCCTCACCTGTCTACTGCTTGCATAGTAGAGTTTGTCTTGGTTTCCAAGTTGTTGAGACTGTGGTAATCTTTTATATGTGTATTTCGAATTGTACTGGATAGTGGTCTGAAGATATATTGCTTAAGATTTTGGGGTGGGGCTGTATTAGCTTTCTAGGGCAGTTTTAACAAAGTACCGTAAATTGTAATGTCCCCTTTTTATAAAGGCCCGGTCCTGTTGGAGTAGGACACACCCTACTGACCTCATCTGTACTTGAACATCTCTGTGAATCCTGGTCTCCAAAGGTCATGTGCTAAGGTTCTGGGGGTTAGGACTCTTAACAGAATTCAACCAATGCTGCTGCTGCTGCTGCTAAGTCGCTTCAGTCGTGTCCGACTCTGTGCAACCCCATAGACGGCAGCCCACCAGGCTCCCCCGTCCCTGGGATTCTCCAGGCAAGAACACTGGAGTGGGTTGCCATTTCCTTCTCCAATGCATGAAAGTGAAAAGTGAAAGTGAAGTCGCTCAGTCGTGTCCGACTCTAGCAACCCCATGGACTGCAGCCTACCAGGCTCCTCTGTCCATGGGATTTTCTAGGCAAAAGTACTGGAGTGGGGTGCCATTGCCCTCTCCGAATTCAACCAATAATAGAGGTCAAATGCATGAAACATTTAAAATGCCCAACAGACTGAAAAAAATTAATGTCCTCAGAGATGTGTGCTTTTCACTATTTCTCTAGAATCTAGTTTGATAATTGCACTATTGAATTTCTCCTTTTTTTTGGTCCACTAGATCAGCCCAACCCTGTGATACAGTATTAAAATACTCCATTATCATTGTATTTTACTGACATCATCCCACCTGTCTAGTAGTTTTTCTCTGAGCACTTAGTTGCCATGTATTCGTATGGCTTTATGACTGTAGCAGTCAGGGTGCTTCTGAGAAACAGGACAAGTTGGAGAGCTCTAGATATGTGTACATATGGAATCAGCTTATATATTTCTGGGGGCTGGCAACTCTGAAGTCTGCAGAATGAGCCATCGGGCCAGAGACTCAGGGAGGAGTAGCAGATTGGTTCAAAGGCCCTTTGGAGGCAGAATCCCTTCCTCTTCGGATGACCTCGGTGTTTTTGTCATCAGGCTTTCAGCTGATTGCATGCAGCCCACCCACATTATGTAGACTGACCTGCTTTTCTCAGTTGCTAACTATGTTTTCCTGTTATGCTAAGTCACTTCAGTCGTGTCCGACTCTGTGTGACCCCATAGATGGGGGCCCACCAGGCTCCCCCGTCCCTGGGATTCTCCAGGCAAGAACACTGGAGTGGGTTGCCATTTCCTTCTCCAATGCATGAAAGTGAAAAGTGAAAGTGAAGTCGTGTCTGACTCGTAGCGACCCCATGGACTGAAGCCTACCAGGCTCCTCCATCCAAAGGATTTTCCAGGCAGGAATACTGGAGTGGGGTGCCATTGCCTTCTCTGATGTTTCCCTGTTAATCTCATCTCAAAAATCCCTTCACAGTGACATCTAGAGGGATGCCTTGACTGAACACTGGGAACCCTAGCCTAGCCAACTTGACACAGAAACCTGCCGGCACAATGACTGCTCCACAGCCTTGTTCTATGTGCTTTACCTTGTCTGTGGAGATGGACCCACATGGTTTGCAAAGTGACCACCCACCACTGATTCCTTCATCTCCTCTTCTTTCCTGAGGCTTCTGCCCTGTGTGCTGTGTAGACAGTTTCTTCCCTTGCTGGGTGAGTGGCTGTGGCTGGGACAGGAACTCCTGGCCTGCATGTGGCCCCAGATTCCAGCTTCCAGAGTTGCCTGCCATCTCAGTAAACAAGAAGTTATGCCAGCGATCAAGCCATCAGCCACTGCAGCTGCCCCAGTACTGTGTATCCTGAGAGGAATTCAGGATGGAGAAAAATAGGATACTGATCCTAGATAGTTAATGTGTGTATCAAGGGAATGATATCAATGAGCCCAGACCCTTGAATCTCTCCCCCACATAGAAAAGCATGAAATTCATTAACTTGTGATGTCTGTTTTTTGTGATTAGCAGCAATTTTTTGGTGTTTGACTACCATTTTGTTGTTTTGAAGCAAAATCTGGGTCCTCCTTGACCTCTCTGGAACAGTTTCTCAGAGCTCTCTGAAAGGCTTTCTCCTGGACTATAATCCTCAGTAATGGCCCCAAATACAACATAATTCTCAACTTTTAGGTTTTGCTTTTTTTTTCAGTCAACAATCCATTTCTATTGTCACTGGTTCCTTATATTCTGAAGCTTCTAAGAGGTTTTTCTGGGATTTCAGGAATGTTCAATAGGCAATGCCCTGGTTTGTGGTAATCAATCTGGTTTCAAACTTGGGGAGCCCACGCACTGTGTAGACGAATCATCACAGTCCCAGGGAGTCCAGTAGGGGAGGGTGGGCCCCAGACCTCAGATTCACGTCCTTCCACTTTAGGCTCCCTGCCCCTGGACCCTGCCCACCCACAGTCCTCTCCACAAAAGTAGAAATGAAAGCAAACAACTTCACTCCTCAGTTCAGTTCAGTTACTCAGTTGTGTCCGACTCTTTGTGACTCTATGGACTGCAGCATGCCAGGCTTCCCTGTCTATCATCAACTCCTGGAGCTTGCTCAAACTCATGTCCATCAAGTCAGTGATGCCATCCAACTATCTCATCCTCTGTTGTCCCCTTCTCTTGCCTTCAATCTTTCCTAGCATCAGGGTCTTTACCAATGAATCAGTTCTTCACATCAGGTGGCCAAAGTATTGGAGTTTTACCTTCAGCATCAGTTCTTCCAATGTATATTCAGGACTGGTTTCCTTTAGGATGGACTGGTTGGATCTCCTTGCAGTCCAAGGGACTCTCAAGAGTCTTCTCCAACACCACTGTTCAAAAGCATCCATTCTTCAGCGCTCAACTTTCTTTATAGTCCAACTCTCACATCCATACATGACTGCTGGAAAAACCATAGCTTTGACTAGATGGACAAAGTAATGTCTGCTTTTCAATATGCTGTCTAGGTTGGTCATAGGTTTTCTTCCAAGGAGCAAGCGTCTTTTCATTTCATGGCTGTAATCACCATCTGCAGTGATTTTGGAACCCCCCAAAATAAGCCCTGTCACTGTTTTCATTGTTTCCCCATCACAAAGCCAGAAGGAATCCTCAGTCTTTTAAGTCAGGCAGTCCTTCCCAAGACTCCTGGTGATCTGAGTGGCCCTCTGTGCCGGGAACTGCCTTTATCCTCAGGACCAGAAAGCTTTCTCTCTGCCTGAAGATTTGCATTTCAAAGAGGTGACTCCAGGGCCCTTAAGAAGAGCCTTCCTGAACTGTAAGGCTGGCAGGAGGCGGGCCAGCTCCAGGGTTCACAAAGGGGAGGTGGATCTCTGTAGTGATCTAAAGAAAGGGAGGGCAGAAAGGTTTCCTTCCAGTAGCTTGGCTGAGGCTTTCCCACAGTCTTTCCACCGCAAATCTCAGCTTGCAGGCCTCCCACAGCCCTGCCTGCCGCCCTCGGGCTGCCTTGTGGCTTCCCAGCTACTGCCCCACACCACTGGCCTCTTTGGGGACACTTGGGTGTCTGATGAGTTGTGTGGACTCTGCTCATGGGGCTGCTCTCTGCTGAATGAAGCACATGACCTCCCAAAGGCCCACCCACGGGGGACTGTCCCTTCTCTGGCCGGCTTCCCTGCCATTTCTCCGCCTCGGCCACCAATCTGGGCATAACCAGGGCTCGGGGGGGGAAAGGGAGTGCTCTGGACAATGCCAGCTGGTAGGCCTTCCCAAGGCGAGATGGTGCATCTTTAGAAAGGCCTAGCTCGGGTTGTTACCCACAGTGGTCAGTGGACCCCATCAGTGTTGGCAGAAGCCTGGGGTGGGGTTGGGGGCCTGGCCCGTAACCAGGTGAGGAAAAGCCTGTGGGGAGGGCGGGCACAAGGAGTGGGCAGCCCCGCAGAAGGCTGGCCAGTGACCGTGGCATGTGAGAGGCTACACGGGGTCAGGGAAGCTGTATAACCTTCCATTTAACTTGGATTAAAAAAAACAAAAGTGAAACTGAAGTCGCTCAGTTGTGTCTGACTCTTTGCGACACCATGGACTGTAGCATACAAGGCTCCTCCATCCATGGAATTTTCCAGGCAGGAGTACTGGAGTGGGTTACCATTTCCTTCTCCAACAAACAAAGGCGATACTGAAAACTCATCCCCTGACCGCATGGAGCCTCTCACCTGCCTGCCAGGGGGCATCTGGTTGAGAAGCTGGAAATCCTGCTCGTGGACAAAGAGTGAGCAATGAATTGTTGACCTTTCCTCTACATGTGCTTACCCTGGAGGTGGTGAGAGGTACCCAGCAGTTGGGACAGAGCCTTGACTCTTGGTGATGTGTGGGGACTTTGCCAAGGGGAAGAGCCTGGGTGCTGGGCCCTGCCCCTACCCACCCTGTTCCCCAACTCTGTGACCAGCAGACAGGACTTCACAGGGTGGCCTCAGTTTCTCCCTCTGTAAAATGGACACAGTACAGTTGTGCCAGGAGGACAGATTGAACCCAGGGTAGGGCACACATCAGCTGAGTGGTAAGCATCAGTGACAATCCAGCTCCTGCTCCTTGGAACCCTGGCCTAGAGGCTTGGCATGTTTGAGATTCTGATTATGACCTCTGAGGCCTACCTGCTGCCCCTGCCCACTGCCCTCATCCCTCCACCAGCTCCCTGGGTTCCACAATGTTCTTGTCTGGGCTCTACGGGGACCTCGATATGCCAATTCTTAGACTTGGTGGATGTGACCTTATTTGGAGAAAGGGTCTCTGCAGATATAATTATATGACAAATCTTGAGGTCATCCTGGATTAGCCAGGTGGGTCTCAAATCCAATGACAGGTGTCTAGCAGATGGATCTGAAAAAAACTAGATATCTATATGGAAAAAATGAATTGTGAATTGACCTCACACCATACACAAAGTTAATGAAATGGATCATAGACCTAAACGTAAAAACTAAGACTATGCAACTTCTATAACAAAAGTGCGTCAAGGCTGTATATTGTCACCCTGCTTATTTAACATATATGCAGAGTACATCATGTGAAATGCCAGGCTGGATGAAGCACAAGCTGGTATCAAGATTGCCAGGAGAAATATCAATAACCTCAGATATGCATATGTCACCACCCTAACGGCAGAAAGCGAAAAGAAACTAAAGAAAGAGCTTCTTGAGGAAAGTGAAAGAAGAGAGTGAAAAAGCTGACTTAAAACTCAGTATTCAAAAAACTAAGATCATGGCATCTGGTCCCAACACTTCATGGCAAATAGATGGGGAAACAATGGAAATAGTGACAGACTTTATTTTCTTGGGCTCCAAGATCACTTTGGACGGTGACTGCAGCCATGAAATTAAAAGACACTTACTCCTTGGAAGAAAAGCTATGACAAACTTAAGCAGTGTATTAAAAAGCAGAGACATTACTTTGCTGACAAAGGTTCATATAATCAAAGCTATGGTTTTTCCAGTAGTCATGTATGTATGGATGTCAGAGTTGGACCATAAATTATGGCTGAGTGCCAAAGAATTGATGCTTTTAAACTGTGGTGTTAGAGAAGACTCTTGAGAGTCCCTTGTACAGCAAGGAGATCAAACCAGTCAATCCTAAAGGAAATCAACACTGAATATTCATAGGAAGGACTGAAGCTGAAGCTCCAATACTTTGGCCACCTGATGTGAAGAGCTGACTCATTTGAAAAGGCCCTGATGCTGGGAAAGACTGTGGGCAGGAGGAGAAGGGGACAACAGAGAATGAAATGGTTGGATGGCATCACTGACTCGATGGATAGAAGTTTGAGCAAGCTCTGGGAGATGGTGAAGGACAGGGAGGTGTGGTGTGCTGCAGTCCATGGGGTTGCAGAGTCGGACTGGGGTTGCAGAGTCGGACATGACTGAGCGACTGAACAACAAAACTATACAACTTGTTTAAGAAAATTGAAAAAAAAAAAAAGAAAATTGAGGATCAAATCTTAGTGGCTCAAGTTTTGAAAAGATTTCTTAACTGTGATATGAAGAGTGCAAGCTATAAAATTTAAAAATTCATAAATCTGACTTCATCAAGATAAAATCACTCCTTCTCATCAAGAAACAGCTATGAAAATGAAAAAGGAAGCCACAGTCTGGGAGAAATATCTTCAATACAAGTATCTGACAAAGGACTTGTATCTAGAACTCTTACATTAAATAACAAGACAGCCCAAGTTAAAAAAAAAAGGGGAATTCCCTGGCAGTCCAGCAGTTAGGACTCAGTGCATTCACTGTGGAAGGCCTGGGTTCAATCCCTGGTCAGGGATCTGAGATTCTGTAAGCTCCACAGTGCAGCCAAAAAAAAAAAAAAAAAAAAAAAGTAAAAATATTTAAACACACACATCGCCCAGTTAAGATATATGACTAGCTGATGAGGTTGTACAAAGTTGCTCAACATCATTAATCATCAGGAAAATGCAAATCAGAACTACAACGTGATCCCACTTCAACCCACCAGGATGTCTGGAATCACAAAGATGGACAAAAACAAGTGTTGGGATGATGTGCAAAGTTGGACCCCTCATACATTTCTGGTGGGAAGGCAGCATGGTGCAACTGCTTTGGAAAACACTTTGGCAGTTCCTCAAACAGTTAAACATAGACTTACTATGTGACCCAGCAATTCCACTCCTAGCTATATATGCGGGAGAAAGGAAAACATCTGTCGACACAAAAAATTGCACACAAAACTTCACAGCAGGTTTATTTGTCAAGGCCAAAGCTTGGAAAACCCAAGAATGTACCAAAATCATTTTGATCCATTCAGACAATAAGACTAGTACTTAGTGATTAAAAAATGAAGAACTTACAAAACACAACAACCCGGATGAACTTCAAAGTCATTATGCTGAGAGTCAGGCAAGATTTCAATTACACAGAATTCTAGAAAAGGCAAACCAATGTGGAGTGACAGAACAATCGCTGTGAGAAGTGGGGGTGGCAAGAAGGGGTAGGAAGGAGTGAGCACTGGGGCATACAAGGTAACTTTTTGGGGTGATGGACATACATTCACCATCTTCGCTGCTGTGGTTTTACAGGTGGATATGTATCAAAACCCATCCAATTGTACACTCTGAATATGTGCAGGTTTTGAAAGATGAACCAGCAACCTTCAAATCCTAGAGGACCCTTGTGTTGTGATGTCATGGACACACTGTGGCTAGCACAAGAGGAAACCATCTAAGTACAGGTACAAGTGGGAACTGACTTGAGGGAATAAATAGCAGCAAGCCACGACCCGGGGAGCTTTGCAAATTTGGCCACTCCTGTCTGCCCTTCCCCACCCCCTCCAGTACTCTGTCCTTTTGTTCACTTCCTGCATGGAAAATTCTTCAGAACTGTCTAGATGACTCCAGTGTACACTTAGTGGTCTTCAATGTGTAAATTCACAAACTCTAGCAGTTATCATCTGCAACTTTTTTCTTCCTTGATCTTAGAATAATTCTCTCATGTTACAATAAATTGCTCTTCTTCAGGAGCCAGCTATAGACCAAGCTTCTTCGTCTGACACTCCTAGCTGTTTGTGCACTGGTTCTAATGATTCTTTACCCCATGTCTGCCCTACAGAAAGCCCTCCATCCTCCCAGAAATCCCATGATCTCTACTCGTCTTCAGAGTTCACCTGGTACTAAGTTCTACCCTGACCTCCACACAGCACTTTGCTACCTAACCAGGGAAAGACTCAGCATCCTGAACTGAAAGCTGCTGTGTCCCCCTACCGAGGCAGGAATGGCAAAAGTGGGGTCCTGGCCCCTCTGGAACTGTTCACAGGGAGTTGCCTCCAGCCTGGGCATCCTGCTTCCCCTAGGTTGCCACAGCATGGGCCAGAACCAGCCCCAAGAGTGAGGGGGAAGCCATCCAGTAAAGAGTTAGAAACTAAGGACATTCAACAACAATGGCAACAGAATCCTGAGCCCTCTTCTCAGGCACCAGGCAGCTTCGCAAAGGGGAACGAGCCTTGCAGGCAATGTAAGCAAAAGGTCTAAGACACCAGGTCACTGAAGGGTGCTCTGCCTTCCTGCTCTAGGAGTCCCAGTGGCCTTGGGTGGCCGCCCTTGGTCTCTGTGCAGCTCCGCTTGGAGGGGTCCTGGCTTCCCTTCACGCCCAGACACACTGTCTTGGCTCCCCCTCCCCCAGTCTAGGTCAGCACACTTTCCTGAGACCTTTCACCAAACTGCTGTTACTTCAAACCAACACCCGGACCTTCCTTATTTGTTTACACCCAAAGTCAAATAATTCAGTTGGGACAGTTGACCAGTTATGAGAAGATACTGCCGCAGCACTTAAACAGCTCTTGAAAAGTGTCCCAAATTTGGAAGAGCACAAATCATGTGCTACAGGCTGATCCAGCATCCGACAGGGTCATCTCTGGAGCTGAAGCCCAGTCCAGAAGTGTGGAGTGTGAATTTTGTTGGGGGGCAGGTGGTGAAAAGCAGGCAAGACATTCCCCAACAGTCTCAGCTTTTACACTCCAGTCGTCATCAGAAAGCAAGTGTGGGCCACAATCGCAGTTCCCCACCTAGTGAGAGGGGAGCCCGATTTCAAGGCATGGTAGAAGGCAAATAGCAAGCATCCTCTCTGGACATTCTGGATGATTCCATGTGATACCCGTTTAGTTCCTGATGCACACCCGATTGATTACCACCACATGTGCTAATGAAGAGGAGTGAAAATCTAATGAAGAGGAGTGAGATGAAATGGAGAAATGCCAAACCAAAGATGCATCACTTATACATGTCAGATATCTGGGTAAGCACTTAGAAACCCTGGAGCCTTTCAGGGCACTGAGACCAGAGCACATGTTCCTGGCATCTCTGCTTGCATCTCTCCAGGCAAGTCCACTTTCTGTTGAAAAATCAGACATCACCACCTGTACCCCCAGTATCTAGTCATCTCTAGGTGGGTACCAAGGTAAAAAAAAGGTGCTCACGTTCAAAATTTAGTCAGCTTATCCAGTGGAACCAATGGGATGATGCTGTACTGGGGAGATACACCTTTTCTTTATTAAAAGTTGGTTACTGACCCACAGGAGTGAAGCCATTCACTTTCTAGAGCGATGGAAATGGATAGCATTGTGCATGGATTTACGCGCCTTCTGGGTCCGTCATGAAGCAATTGTTGCCCCTATCCTGGGTCCTCAGCTGAACAAAAAGGGGACCAGAGCCCAAGCACATGGCCTCAGGCCCCTGTCCCCTGCCCATTGTGGGGATGGGCTTCCTGAAGCCCTGCTGCCTTAAGACAGATTGTCTGGCACCTCAGACAAACAACACGCTTCCCAGTGACCTCACCAGAGAGTCCAAAGACAACACTCCTTTAAAACTTCTTTTTTCTAGTGGAAAATCCAAAGCTGCAAATACTTTCCACTGCCAAAAGGTAAGGTTGGAGCCAACTGTGGTCTAAAACCTGAGGTCAATGTGCTAAGGGGACAAGATTCATTTCACAAATATTTACTAAATGCTGGGCTCAAAGACAACATGACACACAGAGCAAAAAGAGGCTGAAATAAAAGCAAGTTACAACAACTAAAGAACTTTTCCTAAGTCACAAATGTGCACAAGTGACGGTCATATAACTGTATGAAATGACTCAATCTCTATCTCCTTCTCTCCCTCTCACTTTCAGAGTCGTTCAAGCAGTGGGTGCTCCAAGCAGCATGTGCAGAAGGACCCCTGCACTTCCAAGCCCAGTTTCTGGCAGGGGAAGTGCGTGCTTCTCAGAGGCCCAGAGGGGGAAATCTCCAGCACACCCACCACCTGCCTGCCCTCTGGCAGCCTGTGTGACTGAGCCAAAGACCCTGGCGGGTGATGAAGGGGGCTGGCAGGTGGCGATCCAACTGGGATGCAGGGCTGAGAAGGGCAAGGGGCAGAATTCCTGGTCCCAGCTCTGGGGACAGTGTGGGCAGAACAATCCAGACCTGCCAGCAACTTCCCCCCCAGGCAGCACAAACTCTCCCCTGCAGAGTCTCTGTGGGTAGGGTGGGCAGAGGGTGGCCTGCAGTAAAGTGCCATTTGAAGGCTTCACCCTGTCTCTGCAGGAATAGGGGAGGGAGTGAGAAGACGAGCCAGGCTTGCCAGCAAGCTAACTGACCGTCAGGCCTGAGGTAGGCCCCTTTCTCCTTCCTGAGGTCTTCTGAGAGGGTTGGAAGGATTCTTATTTAAGGGGCGATTTCCTGACACTCCCCTATAGCAAAAATTTCTACTATGACTTACATTACACCTGAATGCAGAAACATGAAAAGCAACTGAACCTCTAATATTGTAACAAACACCATGTGAAAGCAGGAGCCATTACTGGGCTTGCTCTGTGCAAATTCCTAACCTGGCCTGCTTTCCTCCTGATCAGCACTAGGCATGAGGGGCTGCTGTTTCAGGGGGAGAAGCAACTTAAGTTGGGCGCTTTAGGCACTGAGGGTGGGGAGGAGGAGCAGACAGGCCAGCCCGGCCCTTGCAGGCTGAATCTGGAGGCAGTGGGTGGGGTGAGCCGGGGTGCGGGTAGGAGACGAAAGGCAGCAGGGCAGCTGGTGGCAGCTGGGAGGGACCTGAGCCCAAGGGCTCCTCTCTCTGGGAGGGGAAGCCGAGAGTCCCCAGGCCTCATCCTCTTTGAAGGGCCCAGGGAAGCTGTCCTCCCAAATTCCCTGAGCTCCGAAAAGATGGGTCCTGGGTGCTGCTTCTCCTGGAAGCAGCTGGCGGTGCCCGTGGGAGGCTGCGGCTTTCAGGCACAAAGTCAAATGGCCTGGAAAAAGTATGGGCCACTGCTCAGCACAAAAGCAGGGTGTCCTGTGAATTACCCCCTGGGGAGACGCCACTCTCCGTGGGCTGAGGTGTGGGCACACAAAGAGGGCACGAGCAGTTTACCGTCGCAGTCTCTGAGTCCTTTCTCAGACCATTTCTGATGAATTTTAGGTGATGTCACAGTCCAGCCACAGCCCACAATTTTGAGTGCTGTCAAGTCCCTTCCACTACTAAGCTTTTAAAGGATTAAAGTGCTCTTTGTGTCTTCTACCTGAAAACACTAACAAGTCTTGGGATGAAGGGAAGGCCCCCTATGAGATGATATGGGTCACTACTTAACTCAAAGCACTCACTCCCTCCCACCCACAGCATGCAGGCCCCAGGCACGAGGGGCAAGGGCACTTTCAGCTGCTCCAGTGAGGAATACAAATGTGATACAGGGCCAGTCTTCAGTGCAGTCTCTGGGGTACAACTGCATCATCAACGAGGGAAGGGAGGGGGACTAGGAGGGCTCATCTTCAAGTCAGCCCTCCTGCAGAGCACTCAGTCAGATGGCAGTGCTGGGGCAGTGGCACAGCTGGAGTCTTGAAGGTGATTCTCATTCTCTGGGCGGGACTCTGCAGCGGCTCTTTGGAGGTCCAGGCAGGCCAGGTCCATCTCTGAGTTGTTCCCTTCCAAGAGGTTCTGGTGAATTCTCGGCTGCTGGTCAGGCTGTGGTTTCTCCTTGGAGGCCTGGTTGCAGTCATCACAGTGGCCGCAGGCACAGGGCTGTGGGCGGCTGTGGGTGTGCCAGTGCTTCAGGAAGGCACAGCTGTGGTGGAACGCCTTTCCGCACTCTTGACACACGTAGGGGCTCTTCTCAGTGTGCACTATCTGGTGGTTGAGGAGGTTGAATCGCCGGCTGAAGGTCTTCCCACACTCACTGCACTCATAGGGCTTCTCACCGGTGTGCACCCGGCGGTGCTGGTTGAGGCCTGAATGCCCCCGGAAGGCCTTTCCGCACTCCTTGCACATGAATGGCTTCTCTTCCTTGTGGACACGCTGGTGGTGAGTGAGCTGGGAGATGCCCTTGAAGGCTTTTGGGCACTGGCTGCATGTGTAGGGCTTCTCACTGCTGTGCGTGCGTTGGTGCTCCATTAGGTTGGAGCTCCTGGTGAAGGCCTTGCCGCACACATCACAGGAGTAGGGCCGCTCACCGCTGTGGATGCGCTGGTGCTCCTTGAGCGTGAATTTGCGCCCAAAGCGTTTCCCACATTCATCACACCCATAGGGCTTCTCGCCAGTGTGGATAATCTGGTGTTTCATGAGGCTGGAGCCACGTGTGAAAGTCTTTTCACACTCACCACATGTATAGGGCTTCTCACCGCTGTGGGTGCGCTGGTGCTCCATGAGTGAGAACTTGCGCTGAAAATGTCTCCCACACTCACCACACTTAAAGGGCTTCACGCCACTATGGATGACTTGGTGCTTGACGAGGTTGGAGTTCCGGGTAAAGGATTTCCCACACTGCTGACACACGAACCGCCTCTCTGTGTCTTTGAAACTCGGCTGCCTTACAACCAAATCCTGCTTACCTCCGCAGCTGCTTCCCTGCATCTCTCTTCCCTCACCTGGGGAGCTGCCTTGGCCTTTCTCCTCAGGAGGGTCATCCCTGCTGGAACTTGTCTGTGGACAACAGGCATGTTTCTGTCTGTTCTCAAGTGTTTCCTCCGACTGCCCAGTTACCTGGCCCATGTTGCCAACCTGAAGATCGGCCCCTGGGAGTTCTTTTGGACAATTTTTCTCCTTTGAAATTGTCAGCGTGCTATTCATCCTGTCACCTGGAAAGACATAGAGAGCACCAAGTGTCACTACCTTCCTGGGTCTCAATTTAGGTTTGTTCTTTAACCCTCACCCTCACTCCAAGGCTGAGAAGAGCTGAATCAGGAGTTGAGGACATGGGAGAGAAAGCAAGATGACCATCAGCAGACAGGAAGGCAAGAGGGGAGGAGGTAGCAGTGAGCTAAAAACAGAAGAGCTGTTGTGAGACAGAGGATTCCATGGCAGATTTAAAACTGTCGTGAAAGAGAAGGTCCAACCCAAAGTGACCATGCCACCCTCCATCAACTGCTGCTCTTTGCCAATGGCTCAGGCAAGCCAGTAGAGCTCCTCTCACTCGTGCATCCCTGTGGTGATCCTCATCCTGTGGACATCTGCTACCCATGGTTTCTCTCCTTGCTCTAGCTGGATGATCAGCTGAGGCTTGGAGAACGAAAATCCTGTCCATGGAGAACAAGGTTAATCACTCCTGGACTCAGTCCAGCATTAGTATCTTCAGGACCAGAGAATAAAGAACTTTCTAGAAAGTGTCACTGGGAAGGTCCTGAAAAAAGGCACAGTCCCTCTAGGGGCAAAGAGCTCTGAGTGTATGAAAAGGCTTGGCGTGTATCAAGAGTCTTAAGTAGGTGGTGATTTGGGCCAAGAAGATAACCATGTTATTATTTGGTCTGCCAGATGGGCAGCCTTGTGGGAAGTGGGGAGTTAGTGCAGAGACACTGAAGGACAGAGGGCTGGAGCAAAGCTGCAGGGAGTATCAAGGAGTGAACAGAGCTGAAAGGCTGCCTGTTTCACCATGTAAGAGAGGAGATGTCTCTGTTCCTTACACCAAACCTCACTGCCTGGTGAGGGGCAGAAACAACCAAGGGGGGGACAGTGGAGGAGCCTTTGCCAGCTCTTTCCAGATGCCTCCAGACTGGAAAACCAAGTCCTGGGCCTCTATGCCCTGGGCTCTATATGGCTTGATGCAAGGAACAGATGCTTCTAAACTCTATAATATGAAATGTACATAAAAGACAACCTTGGTAAAAATAAGTATAAATTAATGCATATAAATTTTCAAGCATAACTTGCACTTATCTTTTGGGTAGATGAGGTTTAGTTAACCCCCGATTTTATATCAAAATACCTATAGGCCTAAAACCATTTAGATAAAACTGTCTTTGAGGTAAAAGCTTGGACACCAGTGTATTACTGACCTGATGGGAAATGCATTTATTCTTAGAATCATAGTAACTAGCAAGAAAAGGAATTCAGAAATAAACTGAGTCCTGAGACAGGATGGGGGCCTGACTGTGTGCAGGATCCTTACCCACTGACACCAAATGGTGGTGATTCTCTAGCATCACTTGCTTGTACAGCTTCCTTTGTCTGTGATCCAGAAGCTTTCATTCTGTCTTGGTGAAGTACACGGCAACATCCTCAAAAGATACTGGCACCTAAAACAAACCATTGCTGTGGTTTCAGGGGAATTTACCCCCATGGGTCCCAGGATGAGCTGGCAGCAACAAAAAACATGGATCGTGGTGGGGCCCAGAGAGCTCGGCAAGAGCTGTGACAGTGGGACGGGAAAATGCAACAGATGGAGGCTGATGGGAGGGGATGCCAGGCCAAGGGGCTGGAGACCCACTCACCTTGGGTCTGGCTGTCAGGATGGCTGCCATCTTGGGGGTACAGGGATGCTAAGGGGGTGGAGAGAGACTGATGTGAGCTGAGCCTATGCACTGTGTGACCTTGTCCAGATAAGGCCCCAATCAGAGCTGCTAACAAAATTCAACACATAACACTTTCCAAAGCTGAGCTTCTGTCCCCTCTCCTCAGGAGACAAGGATTCCATCTCTCCTCATGCTGGACCCGCCTAGCCAGGCTGCCAGACTGTTAAGGGAGTGTCTTTCTTCTTTCCTTTTCTCACTTCCTTCCTCTCTCAGCCCTCCTACCACATGACTAGCCCCTCAATCCTGACTTTCAAGCTATCCCTGGAAGCCCCACTGCCACTCCCTTGCCCCTGAGGTCAGGGTTCTTTACATACACGTATAAATGTATATATATATATATATACAATTTTATTTATTTATTTTTGGCTCCTCTGGGTCTTTGCTGCTGCATGGGCTTTTCTCTAGTTGCAACCCCATGGACTGTAACCCACCAGGCTCCTCTGTCCATAGAATCCTCTAGGCAATAATACTGGAGTGGGTTGTCATTCCCTTCTCCAGGGGATCTTCCTGACCCAGGGATCGAACCCAGGTCTCCTGCATTGCAAGCAGATTCTTTACCGTCTGAGCCACTAGGAAGCCTATATATATATATATATATATATATATATATATATATATATATGCTTTTATTTATTTTTGGCTGTACTGGGTCTCTGTTGCTGCATGGGCTTTTCTCTAGTTGCAGAGAGTGGGGACTACTCTCCAGCTGTGGTGCACAGGCTTCTCACTGAAGTGGCTTCTCTTCAGTAGTTGCAGCATGTGGCCTCAGTAGTTGCAGCTCCTGGCCTCTAGAGCACAGGCTCAGTAGTTGTGGTGCATGGACTCAGTTGCTCTGCAGTATGTGGGTTCTTTCCATCCCAGGGATTGAACCCGTGTCTCCTGTATTGGCAGGCACATTCTTTACCACTGAGCCACCAGGGAAGCCCCGCAGAAGGAGATCGAGCTCAGGGTTCTTAAAGAAAAACTTCAAATACACGTCACTTTCACTTGTAAACAGACTTGCTCTCAGAGAAAGAGAAAGACCAAGCTGGTGGAATGCATGATGGAGGCTTTCCCCCTCCAATGCTGGGAGAGAGGGTGCTTTCTGAGAGCACAGGCTGAGAGCTGTGGACTGGGGGTGAGCAAAGAGAGTAGCAGGCAAAGGGCATGGCCCATACCCAGCCCGAAGATGGGCCCCAGCTGGGCCGTTGGGGGAAGAGTGGGTGTCACAGCCTGTTAGAGCCCCGAGAAAGGGCAAGGGGACAGGGTCCCTGGAACAATTTAAATCGCCCCAAATTTCCTTATCACCCACAATGAGCTGTCAGTTAACAATGTGCTGTGCTTAGTTGCTTAGTTGTGTCCCACTCTCTGTGACCCCCATGGACTGTAGCCCTGCCAGGCTCCTCCATCCATGGGGACTCTCCACACAAGAATACTGGAGCGGGTTGCCATGCCCTCCTCCAGGGGATCTTCCCAACCTAGGGACTGAACCTGGGTCTTCCGCATTGCTGGCAGATTCTTTACCGTCTGAGCCACCAGGGAAGCAGAAGTAGTAGAATGATGGGGGAAAAATATCTTAACAAATGACAAAAAAATTCAACTTGAAATGTCCTTGCACCAATTAAAGGAGTACATTTTTATTTTAAAGAAACACCATCAACTGTCAGTGACTAGAGAAAAATTAATACTAAATCACTTGCAAGTAGCTATGTAACTAACCTCCAAGTTGGGACAAAAAGCTTATAACAAACCAAGAATTCTTCCCTAAATTGGCAAAGCCAAATGAATACAAAATCATTTCTTAGAAAGCACCTAAGAGTTGCCTAAGCAGTGAGAACAAGAGGGACTAAAGTTCAGGAGATAACCATGGATAATTAATTTAATGTTCTTTTCTTGGACAACTCAAGGCACAGGGAACAGGCTGAGAATTACAGTTTGTCCTGAGCAGAAGTTTAAAGCAGTCTGAGAAGGCTGTTGTAACAAAATCATAGACATGAGACATCTTAAGCATATGGTTGTCTTTTCCTCTCATGGTGTATATGAACTTCTGAAGCTAAAAAGGCCCAACAACTAAACTGAAAGTCTGAAAAGCAGAGCTCAGGGAACTGATGATACAAAACTTAAGAGTTAAGGAACCTTTAAGGGAAGAAGTCTGGTGAACAAACTAGGTTTTCAGATGAAAGCCAAGAAATAATCAAAGGCAGCTGATACCTTACTAAAACAAAACCCAACCCGCATTCCATTCAGTACCTTCCTGAATTAAGGGGGCTAACTTCCACTTTATCAACCTAGCAAAGAAAGGGTGAAACTTTTCCAGGGGAAGATATAATCTTCAGGAGTATCTATAATTTTAAAGATTCTAAAATATGAATTAAATTAACATTTAATTGTAAATACTGCAGGATTATTTATATTTCTAGCATTTAACTAAAAATAACTACATTACCAAGAAATAGGACCATAAGAACAAACCTCAAAAAGAAGAAAAACAACACAGAACAGAACCAAATAAGCAATCTACATATTTGAGTTAACAAACTAAGACATTAAAATATAATTAATATGTTAAAGAAAATAGTGAAAGAGATGGAAGAAATACATGAAAAGATGGCAATTTCCCTAGACAACATCTGTATCAGAAAAGAATCAAAAGGATACTCTTTAACTGAAACGTCTAAAGTGAGCTCAATAAATGGTATTAATAGGAGATAAGGCTTCCCTCATAGCACAGTTGATAAAGAACCTGCAATGCAGGAGACCAGGGTTCGATTTCTGGGTCGGGAAGATCCCCTGGAGAAGGGAATGGCAACCCACTCCAGTATTCTTGCCTGGAGAATCCCATGGACAGAGGAGCATGGCAGGCTACAGACCATGGGGTCACAAAGAGTCGGAAATGACTTAGCAACTAAACCGCCACCAACAGGAGAGTAACACAAAAGTCAGAATTTTGAATTGGATGACATGTCGATACAAAATACTATAAATAAAAGCCCAGACATTAAAAAACAAAAAAGTGGAAAATACAGAAAAGACCAATAAGAGACATATGAAACACTATAACTGAAGATCTATGAAGAAAACAGATCTGAACAAACGTTTACAAGATTTTCTAAATGTAAGAGGAAGGTATTAACCAACAGATTTAAGAAGCTCTAAGAATATCAAGCAAGAGAAATTAAAAAAAAAGAAAAATTATACAAAGGCACAACATAGTTCCACTGATGAAAACCAAAGAAAAAGAGAAAACTTTACAACCAGCATGGGGGAGAAGGAGTAAGGAGAAGACATAGTACCTTCAAAGGAGCAGTAAGAAGAGTTAGAACTAGAGCTAACTTCAAGGAAAAAGATGGCAGAAATTGGAAAAATAGGATAAAAATCATAGGCACCACAATAACCATTTGCGTGAGTTATTTTACGACAGGAGGTCCTGGTAAGGAACACATAACCAACAAGCCACAACCAACCAGAAGAGTTCGGAAAAGGCCAAAAGGAGATGTCACATGTCCCAGGATCCTCTTTGCAGGAATCCATTTTGGCTAAGCAATGCATGTGCCACCAGGAAGGGCCCTGAGTCAGAATGACTTGCCAAAGACAACCCAGACGCTAATCCCACCCATAAAACCCGAGACTGCAGGCCACGTGGCCGAGCAGTTCTCCTGGGTTCCCTTACCCTACTGTTCTCTGCCTGGGTGCCCCTTCTCAGTAAAATCTCTTGTAAAGTCTCAGTAAAGTCTCAGGATGTATGCCTCCTTGGACAATTCATTTCCAAGTGTCAGACACGAGCCCTCTCTCAGGCTCTGGAAGGGGTCCCCCTTCCTGCAAAACCATGAGGTGAAATGCTGAGGGCTGCTGGCCACATGATGTCATAATGTCTTCCCTATTTACTGCTGGTCACAAGAGATGAAGTGAACCTAAGGGTGGGACAGAGCTGGGATGTCCCCCAGAGGTGGGATGTCCATTCCCTTGGTGGAAGTGCTCAGTAGGGCTCCTGCCAAAGCTTGATCTGATTCTATGCCGCCTTGGGACTCAGCCTCTGGTTTACAGAGGACCTTGGGACAGAGGGACCGGTTAAGGGCACCACAATGGAGCAGCCAGCACTGATCCAGAAGGTGGGCTGTTTCCTGGTTTCCTCTGCAAATCAGTGTCACAGGGGAAAGAGGAGGCTGGGGAGGGAGATTGTTCTGGATTAAAAAAGAGTTAAGTGGCCAACAGCCAAGTGCAGTGGAAGTCCCTGATGACATGCTAGCATGAACAAATGAGGAATCAAAGGGGGAGTGGAGGGTGAGGGTGGGGCAACTGCTGCCCACATGGTGAGTGAATCGTGGCCCCCGGGTCAGGGAAGAAAATGTCTTTCTCAAGAGATGCACAGTGAACCATTTGGGGAGAACAGGGCTTGTGAAGTGACTTTCAAGTATTTTAATGAAAACAAAAGAAAGAGAGATGGAAAGAGGGGGAGGGAGGAAGAGAGCGTGAGGGAGGGAAACAAGCACATAAGGCAAGCTGGAGGCCACTGCTAACCCTGGGAGGTGGGTACTGGGCTTCGTTAGACCATTCCACTTGTCCATTTGCTTGACAATGCTCAAAGTTAAAAGGGAAAACAGTCTGGTAGTTCCTTAGTAAGTAAACATAGTTATCATCAGGCCCAGTAGTTCCACTCCTGAGTATATGCTCAAAAGAATTGAAAACATGTTTTCATAAAAACTTGTCCACCAAAAAAAAAAAAAAAAAAAGAGAAAGAAACCTGTCCACCAAAAGAAAAAAAACTTGTCCACCCATGTGAATTAAGTGCAAAACAACTCATAATCTCCAAAAGGTGGAAACAACCCAAGTGTCTATCAACAGAAGAGTGGAAAACCAACCATGGTCTAGACAAAGATGGAACATTATTTGGCTGCAAAGGAGAATGAAATACTGACCCACGCTACCATGTGGGTGAACCTGGTGTCATGATGCTAAGTGAAAAAACCAGACACAGACACAAAAGGCCACATCCTGCATGATCAACCCTGAATATTCACTGGAAGGACTGATGCTGAAGCTGAAGCTCCAGTATTTTGGCCACTTGATGCAAAGAGCTGACTCACTGGGAAAGACCCTGATGCTGGGAAAGATTGAGGGCAAGTGGAGAAGCGGGCGACAGATGGTTGGATGGCATCACCGACTCAATGGACATGAGTTTGAGCACACTCCAGGAGATGGTAAAAGGCAGGGAAGCCTGGTATGCTGCAGTTGATGAGGTCGCAAAGAGTCGGACACAACTGAGCAACTAAACAACAACTACTGCGTGATTCTACTTATATGATGCAAGATAAGATTTCACAAGAGCTTTCTTGATCGAGCTTTGAGATTATGACTAAAAACTCTTTTCCTCCAATTAAAATAAATAAATTAAATTTAAAAATATTTAAGATAAATATTGTGGAAAAAAAAAAAAAAAAGAAAAACTCTTTTCCTTTCACCTTCTCAGGCAGTTTGCTAAGCTCCCACCCCACGGACCTCCCATATCAGGGCCCCTCTCTCCTGGGCCACTAAACCCATGGCCCAAGTCCCACTTATTGAGGTCTCACACTCTGGGGCCAGGTACCAGACAGCTAGGATAGTCCCTGTGTCCTGGAGCCTGAGAAACCATTCAAACTAGCCACCGCCTAGGGACCCTGTGGACACTAGCTACCGTTATCAGGTGCGCCTTCCTGCGGCACTCACCGCTTCTTCTGCCTGTCATCTCTCCAGAGTGTCACTGTTCTGTAGCTCACTATAAACAAAAAATCTTTAAATCTTATAAAACATATGACATATCCAGAGAGTCATAGGTAGATCCAGGGAGTCAGAGAGCCAGGGGCTGGGATTGGGTGGGGTGGGGTGACTGCTTCTTTTCGGGGTGATCAAAGTGTTTGGAAGTTGCTACTGGTGACAGCTGCACAGTGTTGCCAATATACTTAATGTCGCTGTCAAGGGATTCTCTTTTACCATGTTCACTGGGAAACCACCATCATTCACTAAGAGGCCTGCACAAGCTGAAGGGGTGTGTGTGTGCACGCACACGTGTGTGTGTGTGTGTGTGTGTGGAATACTGATATTAGCAAGGGTTTTCAGACTATTGCCAAATTGTTTTCAAACACATCACAACCTTATTTTTTTCTCTATCATGACCGTACTGCCAGGTCACCAACCATTTTGAAAAACACAGAAAAACTTAAAGGAAGAGGTGTTTTCTCTAATCCTATATCCCAAGTTGTGCTGCAAGCCCTCAAGAGAGAAGACACTTGAACTGTGACTGCCCAAGAGAAACACGTCATGGACAGTTCACTGGTGGATGGAGACTGATGCTCAAGTTCAGTACCACAAGGCGCATCAGAGGTGCCAGCCAGCAAGCTGGTTACACACAGCAGCGTCTATCCTTGGGACCTAGCACCCCACTGGCAGCATAGTTTCAAATCCTGGAAAGAAACATGACAAGCCCTGTGCTCACAGACCCTGTGTGTGTGTGTGTTAGTTGCTCAGTCGTGTCTGACTCTGCCACCCCATGAACTATAGCCTGCCAGGCTCCTCTATCCATGGAATTCTCCAGGCAAGAACACTGGAGTGGATTGCCATTCCCTTCTCCAGAGGATCTTCCTGACCCAGGGATCGAACCAGGGTCTCCTGCATCGCAGGCAGATTCTTTACCGTTTGAACTACAGGGAAATCCTTTTCACAGACCCTAATGCCCTAAAAGCCCCGGGTAGGAACAGTGTGACCTTCTCAAGCAGGAATGGAAGAAAAGATATGGAAGGAGCTTGCAGAACTGGAGGGTGGCTTCTCCCGAGACACTGTGGCCTCTCCAGAGTAGGGGAGAAGCGGAAGGATGATTCTAGGCCCCGGGGCTCGGGTTTCCCAGAGATAGGACACCAGGTATGCAGGTGAGGGCCTCTCAGATAGCAGCACTTGGGGCAAGGAGCTGGGAAGGTCCCAAGAGTCTGGGGAACCCGGCAGCCCCTTCCAGGCTGGTCCACCCCACAGAGGGGAGGCAGACTCCCCGTCACTGGCTGAGCCTGGCTGGGGGCCGCGGGATGGAGACAGGTGAAAACGTGGGCACCAGAGGGAGAAGCAGAGCGCTTCAGTGCTGATGTCTTCTGAAGACCACGAGATGGGGCTATTTCCCCAGAAAAAGAAAACGGAAACAAACACCAGGGAAGGCATGCAGCAGTTCTACTGAGGGCGGGTCAGGGAATTGGGGCTTTGTCGTCCACCGAGAGGAACGCACGGGGCCACAAGGGTTGGCCGCCTTCTGCCCTGCTGGAACTTCCTCTGGGCTTTAGTAATTCAAGACCCCAAGTGCTCAGTGCCAGGCAGCCTTCCCGGAGATCCGTGTCACCTGCCAGCCACCCAGGGGAAAGGCCTGAGGACCAGTCTGAGAGCTGCTCGGGGCCAGCAAAGGCCTCTGGGAGCAACCTCGCAACCCGGGTCTCCAGGCTCTGCTCTTTGCGGGGGTGGGGGTGGGGAACAGAGAGATGCTACCTGCTCCCAGCCCTTCATGGAGTGCCTATCTCACTCATGTGGAGAAGCTTCCGGACCTTGCCCTCTTCTACTCCACACTAGCCCAGAGTGGCTCTTGCCTTTGCACTGGCTGTTGCCTCTGGCCCCAATGATCTTTCACCTCCGTTCAGTTTTTCCGAAAGGTTGCCTTCTAACCACACTGCTTAAACCCGGACCCGACCTCTCTTCTCTATTTCTGCCTCGCAGCACTTAGCACTGGTTAACATACTCTGTGATTCTTTTCTGTTTGCTTATTTTTAAAATTAACTCATTTATTTTAATTAAAGGCTAATTACTTTGCAATACTATAGTGGTTTTGGCCATACATTGACTCTGTGGTTCTTAATTCCAAACGTCGACTCTTTCTTGCCCATTTCTTGCCACTAGAATCGGACCCCCCCCCCCCCAGCCCCAGCAGGGATTTGCGGGTTTTGTTCCCCAAGGCTGGATCTGCAGTGCCCGCTGCAGCCTGGCCTCCGGGAGTGCTTGGCTGTTGTCTGGGGGCCGGAGGGCTGGCACCGCTACCTCTGTCCAGAGCCCGGCATGCTTTGCCGCTCGGCCCCTGGCTTCCTCTTCTCGCACCTTCTCTGGACGTGCTCGGCCCCGCTAACATCCCTCACTACCCAGGAACACAACGCCCCACCCACCGAGAACCGCAGGGGGCCGGTCCAGGGACCTCGGGGGCTCACGTTCGCGGACGGTTGGCTGGGTGTCCCTGGGCGGGAGTGCTGCGACCTGACGCAGAGGCGCAAAATCCAAACTTACTCGCGTCGCGACGCTCTCCGAGCAGCCCTAGAGTCAGCCGCGAACCGCAGTCGGAGGAGAGAAACCGAGAGGAAAGGGGAGGGAAGCCCCGAGGGCTTTTTCGGCAGCTCTCCGCGCTCGCCACCTCCCAGGGCGTCCCTAACCACCTGCTGAGACCTGACTCGCGGGCTTCTGAGCCGTCCTTCCGTTCCCCCCCGCACCGCGCCCCCGTCCCTGCGTCGGAGAAAGTCCGAGGCCAAGGCCACCACCTCCGAGCAGCCCTCCACGGCACCACCCTCAGGGGGCGACGGGGCTTGACTTTACCCTTGGGTGCCGTGCGGGAGGCGCGTTCTGCACAGTAGTCCGTCTGTTCAGCTCCAATTTGCTGGGGCCGGGGCACTAGCAGGGCCGGTGGGGCGCGGCGTGGGATGGGGCGTGGTGGGGGGGGGCATGGAGCATGCGCAGCACAGCAGGAGGGAGGCCCGGCCCCGCATCCACCCTCGGCGCGCCCCGCGGGGGGTCTGGCTTGGCTCCCTGTGTCCCCCGGGGCACTTCCGCTTTCAGTCTGGGCTGCTTAGAGAACTTGGGGGTCGCAGTCAGTCCAAGACCATCCCCCAGGGGACAGGGGAGGGGCAGTGTTAGTCGCGCACGTCCCATGTCTCAAGACTGCAGGGCTTTACTTTTTGTCTGTCTGTCCATCCGTCCATCCATCTAGGACTCACAGAATCCCTGGGGTGGGGGGGGGCAGTCAGCACCAAGTGGCTCAGCCACAGCACCTCAGTATGGGGCCAGCTCATTTGAGGCAGAAGGGTGAAGCTAAGAAAGTGGGGGGCAGTGAGAGGGGATTTGGGGAGACCAGTGGACAGACAGACGGAGGAGTAGTGAAGAGCTACTGCGTGCTTTGGTCTTTCCTTGGGTCCCCCAGAGGCCTTGGAATCTGCATTTCCCCACAGGACTGGGGTTGGAATCCAGGGCTGAATGCACATGCCTGCCCTTGGGCATGATGATTCCTCCCAACGTTAAGAATAGGAAAAAGGCTGTGGAAGAAAATCCACAACAAAAAAGCACCAGGACTGCCTGTTCTGTTTCTCCCGGCCCTGGTCATTGGGATTTAAGCATGAGGTGGGGACCCTTCCTTCCACAAGCAGAGCACAGGACTGCACAGAGAAGCCCTCCCCATGCTGATGCTCCCAGGACAGAAGCTGCCTGACCCTGGTTTAGGAGGAAAGCTGGGAGCCCTAACTTGGGTGCTTCTGGCCTCGGGGAGCAGGGTTCTCAGGAGGCCAAATGCAGCATAGCTTCAGGGCCCCGTCCCTGGATCAGAGGCAGGGAGATCCCCTGTGGCCCCTGGTTGCAGGTTCTGATGCCAACTCTTGTCTTCTCACCAGGAGTCTGGCTAGATAAGCCTGGACCTGGGCTTTAGAGGTATAATGGGGTGAACGGTAGCCCCTTAAAAGATACGTGCACGCCCTAACTTCCAGAATCTGTGAATGTGAGTTTTCCGGGAAATGGGTCTTGTGCAGATGTGATGAAATTAAGAATCTCAACATGAGATCATTCTGGATGATTCAGTTCAGTTCAGTTCAGTCACTCAGTTGTGTCCGACTCTTTGCAACTCCATGAATTGAAGCACACCAGGCCTCCCTGTCCATCACCAACTCCCAGAGTTCACCCAAACTCACGTCCATTGAGTCGGTGATGCCATCCAGCCATCTCATCCTCTGTCGTCCCCTTTTCCTCCTGCTCCCAATCCCTCCCAGCATCAGAGTCTTTTCCAATGAGTCAACTCTTCGCATGAGGTGGCCAAAGTACTGGAGTTTCAGCTTTAGCACCATTCCTTCCAAAGAACACCCAGGACTGATCTCCTTTAGAATGGACTGGTTGGATCTCCTTGCAGTCCAAGGGACTCTCAAGAGTCTTCTCCAACACCACAGTTCAAAAGCATCCATTCTTCAGCGCTCAGCTTTCTTCACAGTCTAACTCTCACATCCATACATGACTACTGGAAAAACTATAGCCTTGACTAGATGGACCTTTGTTGGCAAAGTAATGTCTCTGCTTTTCAATATGCTATCTAGGTTGGTCATAACTTTCCTTCCAAGGAGTAAGTGTCTTTTAATTTCATGGCTGCAATCACCATCTGCAGTGATTTTGGAGCCCAGAAAAATAAAGTCTGACACTGTTTCTACTGTTTCCCCATCTATTTGCCATGAAGTGATGGGACCAGATGCCATGATCTTAGTTTTCTGAATGTTGTGCTTTAAGTCAACTTTTTCACTCTCCTCTTTCACTTTCATCAAGAGGCTTTTTAGTTCCTCTTCACTTTCTGCCATAAGGGAGGTGTCATCTGCATATCTGAGGTTATTGATATTTCTCCCGGCAATCTTGATTCCAGCTTGTGCTCCTTCCAGCCCAGCATTTCTCATGATGTATTCCACATATAAGTTAAATAAGCAGGGTGACAATATACAGCCCTGATGGACTCCTTTTCCTATTTGGAACCAGTCTGTTGTTTCATGTCCAGTTCTAACTGTTGCTTCCTGACCTGCATATAGATTTCTCAAGAGGCAGGTCAGGTGGTCTGGTGTTCCCATCTCTTTCAAAATTTTCCACAGTTTATTGTGATCCACACAGTCAAAGGCTTTGGCATAGTCAATAAAGCAGAAATAGATGTTTTTCTGGAACTCTCTTGCTTTTTCCATGATCCAGTGGATGTTGGCAATTTGATCTCTGGTTCCTTTGCCTTTTCTACAACCAGCTTGAACATCTGGAGGTTCACATATTGCTGAAGCCTGGCTTGGAGAATTTTGAGCATTACTTTACTAGCGTGTGAGATGAGTGCAATTGTGCGGTAGTTTGAGCAGTTTTTGGCATTGCCTTTCTTTGGGATTGGAATGAAAACTGACCTTTTCCAGTCCTGTGGCCACTGCTGAGTTTTTGAAATTTGCTGGCATATTGAGTGCAGCACTTTCACAGCATCATTTTTCAGGATTTGAAATAGCTCAACTGGAATTCCATCACCTCCACTAGCTTTGTTTGTAGTGATGCTTCCTAAGGCCCGCTTGACTTCACATTCCAGGATGTCTGGCTCTAGGTGAGTGATCACACCATCGAGATTATCTTGGTTGTGAGGATCTTTTTTGTACAGTTCTTCTGTGTATTCTTGCCACCTCTTCTTAATATCTTCTGCTTCTGTTAGGTCCATACCATTTCTGTCCTTTATCGAGCCCATCTTTGCATGAAATCAGGTGAGCCCTAAATCCAATGACAAGTGTCCTTAAAGAGACAGAAGAGGAGAGAGACACACACACAGAAGAGAAGCCACATGAAGGCAAACACAGAGACTGGAGGGATGTGACCACAAGCCAAGGGATGCCTGGAGCCCCACAAAATGAAAGAGGCAAGGAACCTGGAGCCTTTGGAGGGAGCACGGCCCTACTGGCACCTTGATTTGGGGCTTCTGGCCTCAAGAGCCAGGAGAATAAATTCCTCTTGTTTTAAGCCACCTGATTTGTGGTTATTTATTGCTGCATCCGTAGGAAACTCATCCACTAGGGAATGGATTGAGGCAGTTGACGCAAGGGGCTGGACGTTTGTTTCCCACATTAGCAACTAGTAGTGGGATGTGTGCTAAGCGCAACCTTGGGGAAGGCAGCTTTTGTGGTTTGGGGCAATTCTTAGAGAGCCTTGGCATCCAACCTGCACAGAAGGAGGGAGTGAAAGCCTGAGGTGGGGCAGGAGCCTGTTGGAGTGCACCCCACATCTGCCACACTGTGGAATGGCTGAGTGTCCTCAGCATGTATCAGGAGATTCATTTCCTTCTAGAAGTTTTCCAGTTTTTGTTTTTTTGAGGCTTTTTTATTTTTTTCTTACTCAAAAATGCTTCATTTTTTATTTAGAATTTTTTTGAAATAGAACATCTTATATTATAGTAATTGTATTTGTATTAAAAAAATCTTTCTGCAAAGAAAACTCAGGCCCACAAAGAGGTACTACAAGGAAGGAAAATTATGAGCCAATCTCTCTTATAAACACAAATGCAAAAATTCTAAATAAAATATTAGCAAATTGAGTCCATAAACCATTTGAAATCATTTAAGTTTAGAAAAAGTAGGAAATCAATCAATAAAATCAGCCATATTAATAAAATAAAGGAGAAGAACCATGTGATCATTATTTTGCCAAATGCAAAAAACAAAAAAAGAGATTTTGATAGAATTTAATAACCATTCATTTTTTAAAAAAACTTTTCAGGGTGGGGAGCAATCCAACAATAGAAGAGACTTCCTTAATGTCCTATTTAGCTTTCTGACTCTGTTCTTGTGCTTTCAACACTTCCACAACAATCTTCTACTCAATAAGGAAAGTGCGCTTGATTCTGTCACGGACACATTTAGCACGCATGGACCCACCATAGGCTCGGCTGACATGTTTCTTCATTTTAGACAATTTCATGAGAACTTTAGGTCTCACAGCACGAATGCCCCTAAGTCTGCCTGGGCACACACCACATGCGGATTTTGGTGCTTTCCCAACCTTCTTGGTATAAAGATAAACAATTCTATTACCAGGGGTTCGGGACAGCCTGGTTTTGTCAGAGGCTGTATTGTAGGCACCATCATGAATGCCTCTAGATGCCTTCTCCAGAAGGTTTCCCAGTTTTTTTTTAATGAAGAATTTCAAACACACGCCCAGCCTAGAGAAAGTCATGTAACAGAAATCTGTGGATGCACCTGGCAGCTCCAGCAGCAATCCACCCAGGCCCATCCTACTCTGTCTTTCCTCCATCCACCTCTCCTTATTGTGGCAAGAGTGAGGGTGGGGCGGGTGCTGGCAGAGATAGTACCCTGAGGGCAGCAAGCCCTGATTCAGCCACTCTGTAGTGAGTCCCAGGGATCCTAGCAGGGAAGGGGCCTGGAAAAGTCCAGGGCGAAGCCAAGCCTCAGGAAGGAGGGAGGGCCCAAGCCAGTGGTGGGAGGTGGCCTGGGAGGTGTGTGGAGCCTTGAGTGGTGTCCTTCCAACTCCAGACACTAAGGGAGTGACAGACAAAGCCCAAACCTGATGGCAAGCCATTACATTTAGAACGCATAAACAACAAGGAGAAAAGGGAACCCTTACACTGTTGGTGGGAATGCAATCTAGTACAGCCACTATGGAGAACAGTGTGGAGATTCCTTAAAAAACTGGAAATAGAATTGCCATACAACCCAGCAATCCCACTGTTGGGCATACACACCGAGGAAACCAGAATTGAAAGAGACACGTATACCCCAGTGTTCATTGCAGCACTGTTTACAATAGCCAGGCAGTGGAAGCAACCTAGATGTCCATCAGCAGATGAATGGATAAGAAAGCTGTGGTACATATACACAATGGAGTATTACTCAGCTATTAAAAAGAGTACATTTGAATCAGTTTTAATGAGGTGGATGAAACTGAAGCCTATTATACAGAGTGAAGTAAGTCAGAAAGAAAAACACCAACCTTAAAAGCTTCTTCACATCAAAGGAAACTATTAGCAAGGTGAAAAGACAGCCTTCAGAATGGGAGAAGATAATAGCAAATGAAGCAACTGACAAACAACTAATCTCGAGAATATACAAGCAACTCCTACAGCTCAACTCCAGGAAATAAATGACCCAATCAAAAAATGGGCCAAAGAACTAAATAGACATTTCTCCAAAGAAGACATACAGATGGCTAACAAACACATGAAAAGATGCTCAACATCACTCATTATCCGAGAAATGCAAATCAAAACCACTATGAGGTACCATTTCACACCAGTCAGAATGGCTGCGATCCAAAAGTCTACAAGTAATAAATGCTGGAGAGGGTGTGGAGAAAAGGGAACCCTCTTACACTGTTGGTGGGAATGCAAACTAGTACAGCCACTATGGAGAACAGTGTGGAGATTCCTTAAAAAAACTGGAAATAGAACTGCTTTATGATCCAGCAATCCCACTGCTGGGCATACACCCTGAGGAAACCAGAAGGGAAAGAGATACGTGTACCCCAATGTTCATCGCAGCACTGTTTATAATAGCCAGGACATGGAAGCAACCTAAATGTCCATCAGCAGATGAATGGATAAGAAAGCTGTGGTACATATACACAATGGAGTATTACTCAGCCATTAAAAAGAGTACATTTGAATCAGTTCTAATGAGGTGGATGAAACTGGAGCCTATTATACAGAGTGAAGTAAGCCAGAAAGAAAAATACCAATACAGTATACTAACGCATATATATGGAATTTAGAAAGATGGTAACAATAACCCTGTGTACGAGACAGCAGAGGAGATGCTGATGTATAGAACAGTCTTATGGACTCTGTGGGAGAGGGAGAGGGTGGGAAGATTTGGGAGAATGGCACTGAAACATGTAAAATATCATGTATGAAACGAGTTGCCAGTCCAGGTTCGATGCACGATACTGGATGCTTGGGGCTGGTGCACTGGGACGACCCAGAGGGATGGTATGGGGAGGGAGGAGGGAGGAGGGTGCAGGATGGGGAACACATGTATACCTGTGGCGGATTCATTTTGATATTTGGCAAAACTAATACAATTATGTAAAGTTTAAAAATAAAATAAAATTAAAAAAAAAAAGAAAGCCACCAATACAGTATATTAATGCATATATATGGAGTTTAGAAAGATGGTAATGATAACCCTGTATGTGAGACAGCAAAAGAGACACAGATGTAAAGAAAAGACTTTTGGACTCTGTGGGAGAAGCAGAGGGTGGGATGATTTGAGAGAATAGCATTGAAACACGTATATTACCATATGTGAAATAGATCGCCAGTCCAGGCTTGATGCATGAGACAGGGTGCTCAGGGCTGGTGCAATGGGATGACCCTGAGAGATGGGATGGGGAGGGAGGTGGGAGGGGGAGTTCAGAATGGGGGACGCATGTATACCCATGGCTGATTCATGTGAATGTATGGCAAAATCCACCACAATAGTAAAGTAATTAGCCTCCAATTAAAATAAATAAATTAATTTACAAAAACAAACAAACAAACTGGATATATAACTGCTGTATGACCCAGCAATCCCACTGCTGGGCATACACACCGAGGAAACCAGAATTGAAAGGGACACACGTACCCCAATGTTCATTGCAGCACTGTTTACAATAGCGGGGACATGGAAGCAACCTAGATGGCCACTGGCAGACGAATGGATAAGAGAGCTATGGTACATATACACAATGGAATGTTACTCAGGTATTAAAAAGAACACATTTGAATCAGTTCTGATGAGGTGGATGAAACTGGAGCCTGTTATACAGAATGAAGTAAGCCAGAAAGAAAAACACCAATACAGTATATTAACACATATATATGGAATTTATGCAGTCCATGGGGTTGCAGAGTTGGACATGACTGAGTGACTGAACTGAACTAATGGAATTTAGAAAGACGGTAACGATGACCCTATACACAAGACAGCAAAAGAGACACAGATATAAAAAACAGACTCTGTTCTTTTTGGACTTGGTGGGAGAAAGCAGGGGTGGGATGATTTGAGAGGATAGCATTGAAACATATATATTACCATATGTGATAATTTATGTGATATTACCATATGTGATATTACATATGTGATGTTACCATATGTGATAAAGGAAATGGCAACCCACTCCAGTATTCTCGCCTAGGAAATCCCATGGACAAAGTCTGAGCCTGGTGGGCGACAGTCCATGGGGTAACAGAGTCAGACACAAATTAGCAACTGAGCACATACCGTATGTGAAATAGATGACCAGTCCAAGTTTGATGCATAAAACAGGGCACTCAAAGCTGGTGCACTGGGACAACCCAGAAGGATGGGATGGGGAGGGAGGTAGGAGAGGGGTTCGGGATGGGGAACACATGTACACCCATGGCTAATTCATGTCAATGTATGGCAAAAACCACCAGAATATTGTAAAGTAATTAGCCTCCAATTAAAATACATAAATTAATAAAAAAAAACAAGGTCTTACCGTGGAGCACATAGAACTATACTCAATATCCTGTGATAGATCATAATGGAAAAGAATATAAAAAAGAATGTATATATGTGTATAACTGAGTCACTTTGCTGGACAGCAGAGATTGGCACAACATTGTAAATCAGCTATACTTCAATAAAAAATTTAAAAGGAAAGTGGAAAAAAAAGAATGAAGGTGAAATAAGTACCTTTTGAGACAGATGAAAGCTAAGAAAATTCACCAATAGATCTGTACTAAAAGAATGCTAAAGAATATCTTTCCACATGAAGAAATATGATAGTAGAGGGAAATCTTGGTCTTTGGGTAGAGATGAGGAACACCAGAAATGGTAAATATGGGTGTAAACATTTAAACATGGACATGAATTTGAGCAAACTCCAGGAGATAGTGGAGGACAGAGGAGCCTGGCATGCTGCAAGCCATGGGGTCGACAAGAGTCAGAAACGACTTAGTGACTGAACAGCAACAACAGGCATTTAAACGTTAAAAAATACTTGTTTGCTCTTAATTTCTTTATTATACATATGGCTATTAAAAGTTGTAATAGCAAGTATATTGTAAGCTTTATAATCCATGTAGATATAATATACATGGTAACTACAGCATAAAAGATGGGGTAGAGCAGGAATGAGGGCTCAGGATGGAGGGGACACCTATGGCCGATTCATATTTATGCATGGCAGAAAACATCACAATATTGTAAATTATGTTGTAGAAATGTCCGTACATTTATGTGAAGTGGTACAATGTTAACCACAATCAGGCAGTGAAAAATTAAAGATATCCAATAAGTCCCCTATAGAACAGCATTCAAGTGGGGAACTTTCAAAGATGTGAATGTATATTCACATGTCCAATCATGTAAGTTAGCTCACCTTTCTGGTGTAAACTGTCATGTGTGAGCACCCTCTACAAGTGGATGTACTTTAGTGTACTTTACTGTACAGTACTGTATGGAGTACAGTATCTGTATTTCAAGCCCAGGATGCCCAGACTCAATCATAAAAGCAGTGGCAATGTAGCCGGTACTGAGAAGAAGTCCCAAGCGATAACAATGGAAACAAAAGTGAAAAGAATGGAGAGAGGGAGCAAGGTGAAAGGTGGTAGACGTCACTTGTTCTTATAACATGACTTATTCAACCACTGGATGATTCTAAAGCATTATGACAAAATCATGGAACATGTGAAGTTGGCTGTGTCGATGATGTGAACAATAATATGGCAGAAGTGTGAAAAAGTGATGGAGGAGCTAGAGAAAGAGAAATGTCTCAGTGTGTGAATGCAAGATCAGCATCAGTAAGTCCACTCAGCTTAATGCTGATTTAAGAGAAAGGTGACAGCCTGGAGGGATAGGGTGGGGAGGGAGGTGGGAGGAGATTTCAGAATGGAGGGGACACATGTATACCTATGGCCAATTCATATTTATGCATGGCAAAAACCATCATAACACTGCAAAGTAATTAATCTTCCAATTAAAATAAATAAATAAAAAGAGAGAAAACTAAAAGCCTTTATGAAATTATTACCTCAGGCAGGAAAAAAGGGAACATAGGGACAAAAATAGATGGACAGACAATGCTATGTATTGAATGTTTGTAAACGCCCCGCCAATTCACCTATTAAATTCTAACCCCCAAAGCAATGAGATTTGGAAGTGGGGCCTTGGGAAGTGATTAGCCCACGAGGGTGGAACCCTAACGAAAGAGATTAGTGACTTTATAAAAGGGACACCAGAGAGTTCCCTCATCCTCTTTCTGCCATGAGAGAAGATGGCTAGTTGATAAAACTAGACAAAAATCAGTAATATACAGAACAGCATTATGAAATTATCAGTCACAGTATAAGATGAACTATAACAGGCTTCCTAGGTGGCACTAGTGGTAAAGAACCTGCCTGCCAATGCAGGAGACTAAGAGGTGCAGGTTTGATCCCTGGGTCGGGAAGATTCCCTGGAGAAGGGCATGGGAGCCCACTGCAGTATTCTTGCCTGGAGAACCCCCACAGACACAGGACCCTGGCGGGCTATAGTCCATAGGGTTGCAAAGAGCCAGAAACGACTGAAGCAACTTAGCACACACTTAAACAGAAATTAACCAATTTGCCAGCGATGGGTTTTCCATCTGCAAGTTTACTTTTGCAACTCAGCTGCCTTGCAGGGAGACCTTTTGATTGGTGGAAAGCAAATGAAGTAACATGAAAGTCGCTCAGTCGTGTCCTTCTCCAGGGGATCTTCCCAGCCCAGGGATTGAACCCAGGTCTCCCGCATTGCGGGCAGTTTTTTACCATCTGTGCCATCAGGGAAGCCATCTTTGCTTCCCGGGGGGCCAAGCCTTGGAACATCAAGTCCTTAGTGCTCACCGCTTGTTGATACAGTAGCAAAGAGCCTCCTCTCGTGTGTTTCTCATCCAATCATTTTCCTTGTAAACAGCTGCCTAGACCTTTCCCCCTCATCTTCCTCGGGCTTCTGGGAGCATGGAGGAAACCCAGGTGGCATTCGCACAGAGGGCTCGGAATAGTGCGCTGCACGGTTCCTGGCTGCGCTGCTGAGCCGAGTTCTTCAGACCCTTCTGAGCGGGATTCGAGAGTCGTTTATAGAGTCAGAGAAAGTAAGTAGACAGGTGGGGACTTTGCTGGGGTCTGGACTCCGCAGTTACCAGGGGTCCCGGGTGGGGGTCCCTTAGCTGGCCCAGCAAGGAGTGGAGGTGGGGGGAAGGCCAACACGTACTAGATTGGGAATCCTGGTGAGGCCACAGACAGCGGCAGGCTTCAGAGGGGCTGAGGGAAGGGTTTCCTCAGTGTAGGGGTTCTGCGGGGAGGACTGCTGGCTGCCAGGGTGGCTGGTGGGGGGGCGTTCTGGTTTGGGGGTTCAGAGGGGGTGGCTAATGGTTAAACTTGTGGGGGTCTCAGAAGGAAGGGCTTCCTGCTGAGTGGGTGAGGCCTACTTTGGAGGCCAGAAGAGAGTATTACTGGCTGAGGGAGTGGGGAGGACGTGAGAGGGGGTCCCCCATGCCGAGACATGAAGGGAACATGAGGAAAGGGCTAATGTCTGCCCCCTGTGGTGGAAAGAAGGGGCTGAGGGAAGGGTGGATGGGGTGGACTTGTGGGTGCGGTTTGGAAACCGTTAGGGGAGGTACCAGCTCTGCGGAGGGCGGGGCGGGGCGGGGCGGGGCGAGGCGAGAGGGCGTTGGTGGCCGGAAGGGAGCTCTGGCTCTCTTCTTGGGAGGGGGGAGGCAAGAGGGGCAGTCGCTACATGGGTGAGATAGTGCTTGTGGGAGGACTTCCCAGTGTGGGGAGGTGAGAGGGGAAGTCTGATCTCTAAACATGTGGTGGCGCCCTGCTTCCAGGGCCTAGAGGAGAGCGCTGCCAAGTGGCAGGGTAGGGGAGTGTAGTTGAAGGGAGCTAGGAGGAGCCGCCTGGCCATGTGCAGTGAGTGAGGCTGAGACTGGCAGCGCTGGAGCTGCTGTGATCTGGTGGAGGCTGTTTGCCGTTGCAAATGGATTTGTGGGGGTTCTGGGGGGTGCTCTGGTGCACTGTATTAGGAACGGAGAGGTTCCAGGTCACCAGAATTGCAGTGGTGGGAGGGGCGGGGCCCTGGTCTCCACACAAAATACAGGTTCTTCATGAGGGTGCTTTGTACATTCACCAGGATACACCACACCTAAATTTAAAAGTATTGCAATTTTACATGATAAGTTCTCTTACCACAGGGGAATTTTATTTGATGTTAATAATGATAATATATCTTTAAATACTGGGAAATCCATGGATTGAAGGAAAAAAAATCACTAAGGGACTTAGAAAATATTTCAAACTGAATAATGAAAAAACACAACTTACCCAAATTAGTGGGAGGCAGCTAAAGAAGCAATAGGAGGAAAATGTATTGCTCTAAATGCTTATGTTAGAAAAGAGTGAGGACATAAAATCAGTGACCTAACAGTCCCTATAGAGATGCTAAAAGAAGAAGAGTGAAAGAAGCATAAAATGAGTTGACTGAAGTAATAATTGGGCTAAGAAAGGAAGTTGGTGATAGAAAGCAAATTATGGACACGATAAACCAAGCCATATGTTTGTTCTTTTAAAAAAGGGCAACAAAACTGAGAAAGCCCTAGAAAGATGAATCAAGTAAAAATACAAAGAATGCTAAACACCAATATTAGGAATGAAAGAGGGCTAACACTACAGGTCAGATGTACAGTAAAAAGAGAATATAGGGCTATGATAGAAAAAATTATGCTAAAAAACTTGAAAAATTCCTTGGGAAAAAGGCAACTTCTTAAAACTGATGCCAGAAATGTAGAAAATGTTTTGTTTTGTAAATATATATTTATTGTTTTACAGAATTTTGTGGTTTGTTTTGTAAATACATTTAATTTATCAGAAAATTTTCCTAAAACCAAACAAACAAAACAGGTTGGGGCAGTGCTCCAAGCTGCTGCTGTGAGGGGCAGTGGGGTGGGCCGTGTGGCCCAAACATTATTCTCTCCCCTTTGCACGCACAAGCCTATTCCCACGCTTCAAAAGTCTGTGCACACCCCTTTGATCACTTTCCCCACTCTCAGGTCCTCAAAAATGGTGAAGCCACTGGCACTGCTGCGAGACTGGTGCAGGTGGATGGACGTGAATGAGGAGCGCTCTCTGCTCCTCCTGGGCATCCCAGATGACTGCGAAGACCAAGAATTCAGGGATGCCGTGCAGGCTGCCCTGGGCCCCCTGGGCAGATACCGAGTGCTGGGCAAGATCTTCAGAAAGGATCTGGGGTCGAAGATTGCTTTGGTCGAGTTTGCTGAGTATTTAAGCCGAAGCTTGATCCCCCGGCAAATACCAGGCAAAGGGGGGCCCTGGTATGTTGTCTGCCTGCCCCAGGCCCCTGATGCTGAGCCACAGGATAGACCCAATTTCCCTGCACAGCCCCAGAGACGAGCAGTGGTTGGTAGGGTAGGTGAGGCAAGAGCCGCAGGTGATGTTGGAGGAATAGGTGAGGTAGGAGCAGCAGGTGAGGAGGGAGCCGCAGGAGATGTTGGAGGAACAGATGAGGTAGGAGCAGCAGGTGAGGAGGGAACCTCAAATGAGGAGGGAATCTCAAGTGAGAATGGACCCACAGGTGAGGAGGGAGCTGCAGGTGAGATAGACGCAGATGAGGAGAGAGCTGCAGGTGAGATAGAGGCAGGTGAGGAGGCAGCTGCAGGTATGGAGGGAGCTGCAGTTGAGAATGGACCCACAGGTGAGGCGGGAGCCTCAAGTGAGAATGGGCCTGCCTGTGAGGAGGGAGCCACAGATGAGGAGGGAGCCGCAGGGGAGGCAGGAGCTGCAGGGCAGGCAGGAGCTGGCTTCGAGGGACGAGCTACCAGTGAGGCAGGTGGTACAGGTGAGGAAGGCACTGCAGATGAGGAAGGGACTGCAGATGAGGCAGGTGGTATAGGTGAAGCAGACACTGCAGATGAGGCCAGGGTGGCTGGTGAGGCAGGAGCTGAGAGTGAGGCCAGAGCTGAAGATGAAGCAGGAACATCTGATGAGGAGGGAGCGGCAGGTGATACGGGAGTTGCAGGTGTGGCCGGATCACTGAGCCTGGCAGGAGCGGCCGGGGAGGCAGGAGTTCCCATGGAGGCTGCAGCTGCAGGCATCGCCGGAGCCATGGATGAGCCACGGGCCTGGTCCCCTCAGTGGTGGCTGGCCTTGGAGCCCGTGCTAGAGAATATGGGCTACCTGGAGCTGAGAACCTTCTCCGGGATGGAAGAGCCGGACGAAGGGGAAGAGTCCTTTGAGAGCTGGCTGGATCATGCCAACGACATGCTGTACCTGTGTCGCCATGTGACCGAGATGGAGCGGAGGAGGCGGCTGGTGGAGCACTTGGGGGGTCCAGCGTTGGATCTCCTGTGCAGCCTTCTGGAGGAAGATCCCAACCTGACAGCCCAGGATTGCCTGACAGTGCTGGTGGAGGCGTTCGGGAGTAAGGATCCCTGGGTAACCACTCGGCTGAAGTTCATGACGTGCACCCAGTGGCCCCAGGAGAGCCTCTTTGCCTTTGTGATGCGCCTAGAAGGCCTGCTTCAGTTGGCCCTGGGCAAGGGGGCCGTGCACCCAGCCATTGCAGATCAGCTGCGTGCCCGGCAGGTGCTCATGCGGGCCCGGCCCAACAACCTGATGCAGAACAAGCTGAAGAGGACGCGGATGGAGAGAAGACCCCCCAGCTTCGTGGCGATGCTGCAGCTCATCCGGGAGACGGAGACCTGGGAGACCAACCCAGCGATGGGTGAGCAGCTCCCAGTGGAGGAGGAGGCCCATGGGGTCCTCGGAGACCTGGCTGCTGCCCTAGGCCATATGATCATCACCGAGGGCGCAGCTGCAGGTGGAAGTGAGGCCTCCCCAGCCTGGGGAGATACCTCTGCCCAGGTTGCCTTTTCCAAGGAAGGTGATGTCGAGGCCCTCCCAACGTGTGAAGAGGCCAGTAAGGCAGTTGGCAGCAGTGCCGAGGTTGCCCAGGCTGCTCCTGAAGCCCGTGGTGCCACCACGGCAGCCTCTGCCCCGGGGGAGACCACTCAGGAAGATGGAAGGGCTCCCAGCCCCCTGGGCCTAGGTCAAGCAGCACCCTCAGAGGCCCCTTGGGGCCCTGCCACTGCCTGGATGGGTGGGGCTTCCCTGGTGGTCCCAGGAAGTCCTGGCTGGGAGCCAGAGGGTCTCCCCCAGGTAGGATACCAGGAGGCTGAGGAGCCCCCCAAGAAGGGGCTCAAGCCCATCCCAGAGGAGCCCAAAGATGAGGAAGGGGCTGTGGAGATGAGCCCCCTGGGGTTCTCCTCCAGTCAATAGGCTCAGCAGGTCCCAGGCCCCTGGCCTGGAAGCAGGGAGAGGCCAGGTCAGGCAGCCTCCTGGCCCCACGTTAGGGGCCAAGTCATGGTGCCTGGGCCTCCCCACCCCCCCCAAGAGGGGTCCCCTATTCAGCATCCCCTGGGACAGGCTGGTCAGTGTCCTGGGAAGTCCAGATGTGTCCCTGTAGGCCCCGTAGTGACCCAGATCTCAAGGAACGCCTCCCTGGCCCAGCCTCTCTCCCCTCCCTGTCAAAACACATCCCTGAGCTGTCATCAACTCCCCTCCCAACCCCTGCAGAGCCCTGAGGTGCCTGTGAACCCAGGCCGGATGTCCCCACCTACCCGGTCAGCCACCCTGAGCCCTGCCACATGCCCTGAGCTTGAGCACCAGCCAAGACCTGGTCCTCAGCTCAGCGTGTGCTTCCCCATTGTGGATTCAGGCCAAGTTCTGCTTGGTCTCCTGGAGATGAGCATGTGTTCTTCTCTGAGCAGTTCCCCCCACCATGGTGCAGAGACACCCCAGCCCACTCCCAGGAGCCGTTGGGAAGGAGGGGACGGACGAGGGCTTGGCCGGTGACCACCCCGGGACCTCAGGAAGGAAGATCTGCATTGGGGCTTTGCAGCGGGGCTTCGGGAGGCCCCCCAGGACCTGTGCCCTGCTGGGCCACGCCATGCTTCTTTGGGACTCGGTGTTCTCGGCTTGGTGCGGCATGCCCTGCTGTGTGACTGTCCTGTGCCCGCCATAGGACATGTGGGCCCGAGTGGGAGGGGCTGCCCTGAGGGGATCGGGCATTGCCAGTGCTCACCATCCTGGCAAGACACTGCACACAAAGCCCTCGGAAAGGGAGAGGGTGGGGGGAGGGAGGGCCACTGTGTGGCGGGAGGGAGGGCACCTCGTTAGGGACTCTGGGAGGAGGGGGGGCGGGACTGTGATCTCTAGCGGCCATCAGAAGTTCCCTGTGTTGTCATTCCCTGTCTTCAATGGTTTCAGTCTGTGTTGCACTTCAATAAAATTTGCTGAATGTTTCAGCTGAGTCTCGTCTCTGCTCTGGACAGTGGAGGGGAGGGGCTGCTGGGGGTAGGGCCGAGGGTGGGGGGAGTGACAGTGGCCCAGTATCCCGAGTCAGCACTGTGGTGCAGTCCTAGCAGGGTGGGGGGCGGTGGCCAAAATAGCTTCCTGCTCAGCACCCATGGCAATGAGAGGGTAGGGTAGGTACTTTGAAGACCCAGACATGGTGAGGGTTTTTCTTCCATTTGATAGGTGAACCATAACATTTTGAGGTTATGTTTGTTCTCAATTTGGGATAGTTGTGTCTTTTGAACACAACTATAGTTGACAGAGACAGAATAGTCCTCTGTCTTTTGAAAATGGATGGTTGTGATCCTGGTTTTCTTTTTCACTGGGGGCAGGTGCCCCTGGCATCCAAGTGCCTGGGACCCAGGGCCGCTGAAGAGGTGGGATGCAGAGTGGGGCTCCAAAACAAGGAACTGGCATGTCCGGAGGTCTCTAGCCTCCTTGGTGAGAAAACTAGTATTAGTCTGATAGAGTTTTGAAAAAACCCAAATGTATTTTAAGCTGAGGGATTGTAAAATGCGAAAACCTCACTGTCAACAACAGTGACAGCACTTAGCAGTGGAAAATCGGGCCTGGAGACTCGTAGGGTTTCTGGGAGAGCAGGCGCAAACATACCCGCACCACCTCCACCTGAAAACAAATTTGCTTTTGAAGAGAAGACAGGACCAGCCTACTGAGACCTGCAAGGGCGAAGGCCCAGTCATGTGAGGGGGAGGGCCAGGGGTGCTCTCTGAAGGGGTAATGTTCAGGGATGGGGGAAACTGGCCTGACACTAAGGGCACTGGGAAGCTGTCGGACCCAGGGACCAAACCTGCATCTCGTGCTTCCTGCATTGGCAGGCAGATTCTTTACCACTAGTGCCACCTGGGAAGTGGTGGGAGGGAGGGGGCCAGAGGGGTGTCCTCGCCTGTCTAGCACTAAATCATGTGGCATGATTTAGAGCCTTGTTCCTTTCTGCAAAGCCTCTGGGCCTGGCTCTCTAGCTCTCCCCGAATGCCGATGGGACCCCGGGCATCCTTTGGCTAATTCCCTTTGTGCTCGCACTGGCCACAATGAGATGTGATGGCTAAAGTCTGTCAGTGATACGAAGGCCGCCCAGTGACACTTGCCGAAAGGATCCCAGACCTCAGCAGGAGCCTGCTGAGTGGCCGGAGTTGGAAAGCTGGGGCTGATGCCCTAAGGGCAAGTCTAGGGCAAACCAGGCAGAGGTACAAAGGGTGGGTCTTCACCTCTTGTCTCTTGGAACTGAAGTCTGAGGGGGAGCCAGGCTGATGGCAAGAGCAGAGCCCACAGTCTGTGGTCAGTGGCAGGGCACACACGCATGCATGTCCAGCTGGTGCCTCCTGCTGCCTGGGAGGGCTGATTGCCAGTGGCGAGGAGCCTGTGAGCCCCTGGGGGAGGCCCTGGGATTTGGAATCTCCAGGCAAAGCTTCAGTATGTGTGTGCATTTGTGTGGTGCATATGTGGGTATATGTGACTGTGTGGAGTTTTTGTGAGTGTGTGTGATTGTGTAGTGTGTGTAGGGTTGATGTGAACATGTTTGAGCGTGTGTGTGTGTGTGGCTACATATATGTGTGAGCGAGTGTGGGCATGGAAGGGCTTATTTCTCAGGCCACATCACCTTTGCTGACTGGAGCTTGAGACTTCCACCAGCTTCCATCTTCCCCGTGAGCCGGAGGAAGATGATGTCAGCTGACTCCAGCCAACTGAGGGTGCCAAGCAGACTGGCTGTAGGGGGAGCCCCTGTCCCCAGTGTGCCACCCTGTCCCCATTCCCCAAAGCTTCGGGTACTTTACTCAAGTCTCAAATGGGGTGGCCAGAGACATCTCTACAGACCTTGACATCGCCTTTCACATTTCCCTCTCTGTCTCCCTCCGCCCTTCATTTGCCCTGAAGTCCAAGCCCACTTTGGCATAGCCCCTTCTGGCCCTGCCAGGACCTGGGGCAGCTGGTGGAAGCCTGTGGGGTGGCATGCCCTCTACTCCCTGACACACCCTTTCTAGTGGGCAGGGCCATGTCCACGGCTCTGCTGGCAAGGGGTGGCAGCTCACCATGTGAACACCCTCCCTAAGCCCCGGGGAGATCCTGCTGGTGCCCCCTGCAGTCCCCTGGCCCATCTCGGTCCCAGCCCAGTCCCTGTGTGCAGAGGGGGAGACAGTATTCAGCCAATAGCCCCTGAGACTCAGCTATAAGAATGGATGCTTGGGGGTGGGTGCAACTTGGTACCTGACCCTTGGGGGCACTGAAGAACTGGCCTTGAGCAGCTCCTCCACAGGGGCCTTGGTGTGGGGGCCTGCGTCTTGCTCTGTGGACACATCTCAGTAGCCACGCTGGGCTTTAAGGGACAAGTTCACCAGAGCAGGGCTCCAGGGACTCCGCCAGCAGCCAGGTCCCGCAGGGAGCCAGCGACTTCCAGGTGAGTAGGAATCTGGGCTCAGGGTGGCGTGGAGGGAGCTTGTGAACCTGTGTCCTGGCAGCCGTCTGGCAGGCCCCAAAGCCCTGGCTTTCAGAAGGCTTCAGGCTGGAGACCGTGTCCATCATCTTCACGTAAACTGCCAATCTTAACATCTGGTGCATTCCGCCATCTTGGGCCGCCCGAGAATCTTGCCACAGCTGCAGGGCGATGCTTCTCTGCTGGGTCCCCAAGAGGCTGGGCCCCAGCTGTTTCCCTGCAATGATCCTCCCACTCAGTCCTGCCCTCTGGTGCCCATGGAGACAGGTGCCTTCAGGGCTGGGGGGGGGGGTTCCTTGGGGACCTGAGTGCACACATGTGCTTCTGAGGTAGAAGGCCAATGTTTGCAGGTTTGTATAGAGGGGCAGTGGGGAGGGGTGGAGGAAACAGTGAAAGTGAAAGGAAAGTGAAAGTCGCTCAGTCGTGTCTGACTCTTTGCGACCCCATGGACTGTATAGTCCATGGAATTCTCCAGGCCAGAATACTGGAGTGGGTAGCCGTTCCCTTCTCCAGGGGATCTTCCCAAACCAGGGATTGAACCCAGGTCTCCCGCATCGCAGGCAGATCCTTTACCAGCTGAGCCACAAGGGAAGCCCGAGAATACTGGAGTGGGTAGCCTGTCCCTTCTCCAGTGGATCTTCCCAACCCAGGAATTGAGCCAGGGTCTCCTGCATTGCAGGCAGATTCTTTACCAACTGAGCTATGAGGGAAGCCCGGAGAAAACAGTGAGGCATCTATAATGGGGAGACAGCACTTGTCAAGTGTACCATGTCCCCTGGGCTGAACTGCAACTAGTTTTCCCAGAATGCCCTGCTCTTTAGGGTCCCAGGTTAGGGCTGACCACAGGCTTGCTGGCTCTTTGTTGTGTCTTGCTCTGCTCTGTCTTTCTGGGCCACTTGCAGTCTGTCTTTGCCTTTCAGCAGTTACTTCTGGCTACTTTTTCTTTAACTTTTTTCTGGGTGGCTGAGAAAGTCTGCCACCTAATGCCCTGGGTCCAAGTTTAAGGAACTGCTCAGACTTGGGACTTCCTGAGTCTCAACTTGCTCATCAAAGGGCTAGAGCCCATTCTCCACATTCAGCCGTGTTTAGAAAGCTGACATCTCCTTCTGTGCTTGTCTTCAGCTCCCTCCTGGGGCCCCTGAGAGGCAGCCAGATGAGGGCTGCCTCCTGGCCATGACACATCTCCCAGTGACCCAGTGTGATGTTAACAGACACATTGCATGTGATCTCACAAGTATGATGGCTGGCAGAGGGCAGGGCAAGCAGACAGTCGTCTCCACCCATATTCTTCCCCACAGAGAAGCTCTCAGCTTGGATAGGCGAGGCCTTTCCAGCCCGGGCTCCTCCCCAGTCCAGAGTCAGGGAACTGGTAGAGCCAGGTGCTTTGTGCTCCTGCCTGAGTCTTAGCTGCCTGTGGTAGGTATGACCTAAGAAAGGAAATTCTTCCAAACATTGGGTTCCCACCCCTCCACCTAGTTTCACAGAAAAATGATAGGCTAGCCTGGCTTCAAAGAGAAAAACAGCTACATCCCCACACATTAAATTAGGAAGCTCTCCAGCCAAACACTGCTATGTCTGCACAGGTGTAGGGAGCAAACGGGGCCAGCAATGCCTTCTCAGAAGTGGAGGAGGAATCAGACTGCCCCAAAGTCCAGGGTCAATCTGGAAGGTCTTGTTAGATCAAGGAAAATTAAGGACACAGAGCACTGAAGCCATGGAATGTCACTATGGAGACCCAGGGAGATGATGTGGACATGTTGGCAAAAGCCAGGGCATTCACAGCCCAACATGAGTCCTATTCATAACATGGAAACAGCACCAATTACAAAAATAATAAGAGGAGGAAAGGAATGGGAGCAAACAGAAGAAAAGCGCATCATAAAGGGAATCATTAATACCTGAAAAATATAGGGAGACTCTAGACAAAAACAAAAAACAACCCCCCCAAAACTCAAAGAAGTTTCAGAAAACATGATTTCTCAAAATAAAATTTGAGGAAGAGATGTAGAGTTCAAAGAAGGGATGATTAGAAAGCAGAAGGAAATGAAAGAAAGGTAGCAGAGTTCAGAAAAGAATGGAAAGAAAAAATAAAAATATTGCTGAGATGAAAGCCACAGTGAGAGCAATTCAGGTCAGTGTGACCAAGGTGACCACATACATAGCGACGATGTGGGTACATAGTGACGATGTGGGGACATAGTGTTAAGGCTTGAAGAAGTCACACAATATAAAATGCGAGGGAGGAGAAGATTGCAGAGCAGACGACAGTCTGGGAGGCAGAAAAGGAGATGAAGCACATATATAATGGGTTTTCTAGAAAAGAGAACAATCAAGAGAAGAATATCTTCCTGGGAGAAGTCACGCTGGCCTTAGACATCTCGTAATCAATTCTCAATGCTGGATGCCAGTGGGGAAAGTTTTCTAAACTTTTGAGGAAAAGGCAGTTTGCTCTGAGAATGCTCCATTTGTCCAACTTGTCCTTCAAGTCTAAAAGCAGAAAGTTGCAATTACCACTGAACAATAAAGCCTAGCCAACTAAAAGATAAACTGAAATCAAGACCTTGGAGATGGAAGGAACTATCCCGATCACTTAATCCATCTATATGCAGAACTAGTATTCCATAATTGTGGAATTATGCATTAATCATTGTCCTATTATAGGACAGAATGCAAATTTTTGAAACCTTGACAATGTAAAAGTAATAATCTAACCAAAACCAGAAGTGGAGAACCGAGAGGGCAGGAGGAAGATGGTGAAATGATTTCTTCATCTGTTAGAGCCAAGAGTCATTGGATACTGTGTTGGAAGATATCATTAAACATAATCCTTCAAATATCTCAGAAAACTTAGCATTCTTTAGAATTTTACTCTTTAACTTTTGTGAGATCTTTTAGGAACTAATACTCCTTGGAAAGAAGCATTTAGTACAAGTTAAAGGGTCTTGCCATTTCTTTTTCTTTTTCTTTTCTTTTCTTTTCTTTTTTTTAATTTTATTTTATTTTTAAATTTTACATAATTGTATTAGTTTGCCCCCAGTCAAATTAGTGTAGAACAAGCACACCTCAGAGATATCTCAGGTTTGGTTCTGGACTACAGCCATAAAGTGGATATCTCAGTAAAGCAAGGCCTCCTCAGTTATGTATTTGAGAAGTATTGATGGTACCTGTCCTGTGTGCAGTTGTCAGGTGATGGAGGATGGGACCTGGGCCGGGAGTCATTGTCAGGGAGAGTGGAGAGGGAGGGATGGCTGGACCGGGGGATCCAAGGAGGGGCTGAGAGAACAGGAATTCCTGACTGCCTGGAGAGGGGTGTGGGCTCCTGGTTGAGGAAGAAGAGGAGTCAAGGATGAGGGAGAGGTTTTCAGCCTGGGCAACTGATGGGGGTTCGTGATCAGCATGTGTGTGTACCCAGGGCGGGGAATGTGCTCCTAACCTGGGCTGCTCCTTGGTTGGGTTGGAAGAGGGGAAGGTGCTGGGGTGGAGGAGGCCATGCCCCCTATGGGCAGCCTCTGCTGGGTTCTCACTCAGTGTGCCCTGCTGGAAACTGCCTCCCCTGCCACACTGGCATCTGTTCCCACAGGCGGGTGGCAGCCCTCCTCCAAGGCTTCTTTCTAGGTCAAGGCAGCTTTCACAGCTGCCCTGGGAAGACATCTCTGAGACCATGTGCAGTTCAGCTACATCCATCTGCCCTGGGTGTGCTGGGTGTGCTGTGTGCTGTGTGTGTGTGTGTGTGTGTGAGCTTCTCACAGGTGGAACCAGACACCCTCAATGGGAAGCAGTAATGTCCCAGAGCCTGGGGTGACCTCCCCAGCTCTGGAGCTCTGTCGAGTGATAGCAAATAGGCAGGAGGCCAAAAGCATTGAGGAACGTCACTCCCCTCTCCAGCAGCATCCCAGTCAGAGATGGGAGAGGGCGCTGCAAGCCCCTTCACTTGTATCCACAGCTGGAGAGGCTTCTAGTGGCTTGAAACTTCCTGGGGGGCAGAGGCAGGCTAGCTCTCCCCCCTTTCTGTCTGCCTCTGTGTTGCTCCCTGCCCCCCTCCCTCTCTCTGTGTCACATATAGAAACACGAAGACGAGAGGCCCCCTGAGGAAAGCTGAGACGCCCCTGGGTACAAGGTAACCCTGTGTGGCTTCCAGTCAAAGTCCCAAAGGATCTAGCCCTTCCTGTTCTCGGAACTGTGCTGTTTCCTAGACAACCAGTTTTGTGTAATCACGGTCAAGGCAACGTACATTTTTGCTCAGAATCAAGGTCACAGTATAATACCAATTCACCACGGCAACAGCAGACTACTCATCTGACACGGGAGACGGGATTTACGAGGAAAGCCACATGCAGCCTGCTAGGGCTCTGCCTGCCGAGCTAAGCTTCCTTGTCGCCGGGACATGGTGATTCTGCATCATGAAATAGGCTTTAATTCCGGTGGAGTCTGGAACCCATGTCCTTAAGAGGCACAGAGTCCATCGTAAGTTTGACATAAGTAATTTGCCACACAGAGCCAGCCAGGCACATGGTGGTGGTGATTTAGTTGCTAAGTGGGGTCTGACTCTCACACCTCCATGGACTGGAGCCCTCCAGGCTCCTCTGTCTGTGGGATTTTTCAGACCAGAATATGGAGCGGGTTGCCATTTTCTTCTCTGGGGGATCTTCCTGACCCAGGCATTGAACCCAGGTCTCCTGTATTGCAGATGGATTCTTTACTGACTGAGCCATCAGGGAAGCCCCCAGGCACATGGTGCCACTGATAAAGCCATGTGTCACAAGAGGACCATCCTACCTGACCTTCCTGCGGGAGCTTAGTTTAGTCTGCAAACACACACAAGTCATTCTGCCCTTTGTAAGCAAACTCTGTGTGCTCCAAGTCAGGCTCACTGTGGGAGCCAGGTGGCCGCCTGCCACGGGTGGGTCTCAGATAGAACAGCTCTGATGAAAGGAGGTTGTGGAACAAAACCTTATAGCTTGAGATTTGATCATGTTTCTAATTTCTAGGCCCAAGGCCAAATGTCAGTTGCCTCCTACCTCGTGGGTGTCATCTCTGGCTTCCTGAAATCTGAGTGGGGTAGCACGGCCCTCTCTGATTTGGTAAGCATGGGCCTGGGACTACCACGCAGTCAGTGGGTCTCAGCTCAGCTCCAGAGCCATAGGGCCCCATAAGCCCATGGGCTGTGGTCTTCAAGAAGGCGAACGTCATCTTGCACTATCTGGGTATGCCCCCTGTGCTACCCCTGGCCCCATGGAGGGGACTGGATGTTGGCCTCTGGGAGAAAATGGTGGAAAGAGAATATGAGCAGCAAGGAGGGCCAGAAGACTGCCTGGTCACAGTCAGGGAGGGCTTGGCAACTGGGGTGGGTGTGTGCATGTGTGGTCCACATTGGGAGGGCTGGTAAAGCGGAGTGGGTGGACTTCACACCCTCTTACTGCTGCTCTTGATGTCAGAACTTGGGATGGCAGCTTCACATCCCTCCTGGTGTCTATCCCAAGGCAGTGCCATGTGTTTGAACTTGGGTAATGGGTTCCCACAGCAGTGACATTTTAAAAAAATTAATTAATTAATTTTAACTGAAGGCTAACTACTTTACAATATTGTAGTGGTTTTTTGCCATACATTCACATGAATCAGCCATGAGTGTACATGTGTCCCCCATCTTGAACTCCCTTCCCACCTCCCTCCCCATCCCATGCCTCAGGGTCATCCCAGTGCACCAGCCCTGAGCACCCTGTCTCATGCATTGAGCCTGGACTGGTGATCTATTTCACATATGGTAATATACTTGTTTCAGTGCTATTCTCTCAAATCATCCCACCCTTGCCTTCTCCCACAGAGTCCAAAAGTCTGTTATTTACATCTGTATCTCTTTTGCTGTGTTGCATATAGGGTCATCATCTTTCTAAATTCCATATATATGCATTAATATTGTATTGGTGTTTTTCTTTCTGACTTACTTCACTCTGTATAATAGGCTCCAGTTTCATCCACCTCATTAGAACTGATTCAAATGCATTTTTTAAATAGCTGAGTAATAGTCCATTGTGTATATGTACCACAGCTTTCTTATCCATTCGTCTGCTGATGGACATCTTGGTTGCTTCCATGTCCTAGCTATTGTAAACAGTGAGAAGCGACATTTTTAAAAAAGGCCACCAGGACAAAAGGAAACACAAAGTGTAATGCCAGGTCCTGTGTGGCTTCCCATCCATCATGATCAGTAAGAACACACAGGTAACCACGTTGGGTTAGTGAGTCCTCAAAAATATATGTTCCCTACAGCCCCCAAATGTCATGGGGCCTCCCCTGGCCCTGATTCAAGTTAGGGTGCATGCGTTGAGGGGGTGGCCATTTCTCTGGTATCTAATGCAGGACGTGTTTGTGAAGACAATGTGAAATGTAGAGGGTGGCGGGCCCCAAGCTGTAGCTCCAGGAAAGAGAGACTGTGAGACGGGCCTCCTCTGGGCTTCTGGGGCCAAGGGTTCTGCCTGATGCCTTGAACTGGTGCTCAGTCAGTAAGCAGAGCTCCAGGGGCAGAGGCTGGGAGGGTGGCCAGGGGCGACAAGATCTGTCCTTGATCAGAAGCCCTGCTGATGGAAACATGTGTTCTAACTTAGGGATTCCCGTGACTCAGGCCAGGGGTGCCCAGGAAGGGCTGGAGGCAACCTCTGGAGCCACGTGGTCAAGTGATCAAAGCCTGCCTGATGGGAAACACTCTCAACTCCACTGCTGTGGTTACCAACTTTCTGAAACTGACATTCCGCTCGGATCTCACAGTTCAAGGAAATGCCAAAAGCACTTTCTAGCAGATGCGACGCTGGGCATTTTTCCACCCCTCACCTCATTTCATCTTTACAACCCCTCCCTTCACTTAGTCTGCCAGCACTCACCAAGGCTTGGCCCACGCCAGCCTGGGTTGTGGAGTACCTGAGAGCCCAGAGGATGGGCTCAGGGACCTGGACGCTCATGGAAGGTCCCATTCACATGCTGGAAAAGAATGGACAGGGCAGAGGGCTCCAAAGCGAACAGATAGGATAGAGGTGAACAGGGCAGGGGCAGGGGGATTCAAGGAAGGCGCTCTGAGCAGGTGACCTTGAATCTGTCACCTGAAGGACCAGCAGCAAGGGGCAGGAAAGGGGGTTCCTTGGAAGTGGGACTCATGTGCCAAGGCCTTGTGTGGTACTTGTGACCCAAACTGAGGCTCCCTTCACCATAACCATTACATCATGACCCCACTTCCTTCCTGGAGAGATGCCCATTGCCCTTTCATGACAATGAGCTCTGTGAGACCAGGGAATATGTTGCCACCACCAAACACCCCAGCTCCTAGCCCTTGGCCTACACACAGCAGGTGCTGTTTTAGGTCACCCACATCCATGGAGCAACCACTCTGGCCCACCTGGGAACCCAGAGTTTGATAAGGGACAGTGAGAGCTCCCTTTGGGCCCTACCATCTCCACCTGGACCCCCGAGGTCCATTTGGAAATCTTGGCTACAGCTGAAACCACCAGCCTCACCCGCCACTCTTGCTGGTTGGTGCTACAGTGCCAGCTCCCTGGGCCTCGCACCCCTACCCTGCACTGCCCTCCACACTCTCCCTCGCGCTCCTCCCCAGCCCTTCTGCCATGGCCTCCTCTGGCCCTCACCCTCCTCTCCTTCACCTCCTGCTTCAGCTGAGGTGTGCCTCTAGGGGCTGTCGTCTTACACTCCTGTCCCCCCATCTTTTTTGCCCTTCAGAGTCACTCCATGTACCTGCATGCCTCCGCCTGTGTATACAGTCTGACCCTTCCAGTCAGATGCATCTCAACTATCCCTGTTGTCTGCACCCCTCACCCCCTTAGTTTTCTGCTCTTGTGGGCACATTCTGGGTCTGCCCACCCCTCCCCCCAACAGCCAAGCGCCCTCACTGGGCCCATACCTCCTTATTTTGTCCTCCCCACCACCGCCTCTTGTGACATTGATGGGAGAGAACACAAGCCCAGCCCCTTCCGGGCTCCTATTCTTCACTGCCTGGAAGACAGGGGCTGCCCCTGACCACCTCCTCGACACCCCTGCCTCCCATGTGGCTGCTGATCCATCCCATTTATTGAGCACTAACTGTGGGCCTGCTAGCTGCTGAGACACAGCTCCCTGACCTCATGGATGTCAAAACCCAGACATGGGAAAGTCACCTCATAGTTAAATGGCCACTTACAAATGGAGACAAAGAGCTGTGTAGGAAAGTGCCGGGCTCCCTGAGTGCAGAACAGCGTCCAAATATAGTCTAGGAGGAGAAGGGCAGAAAACTTGCCCCGAGAAAGTGACTTTTGTTCTACAATCTACAGGAAGAGAAGGAGCAGCGTCCCTTCTCTTGAATGTTAGCCTGCCACAGGCATGTGTTTCAGCTAGGTGCCACATCATGAGTGATAAGTGTATTAGTTAGCTATGGCTGTGTAACAAATTACCACAAACTCAGTGGCCTTCACCAATACTACCTACTTTTCAGCTCACAGCCCTATCAGTCAGAAGTTCTAGGAATGATGTAGCTGGGTTCTCAGGTTGCACTGGAGGTGCATAAAGAACATAAAATTACAACTACCAGGCCACCTTCTACTCTGCAGTCTCATCAAAGCCATTGGCATGTTCAGCTCCTTGTGGCTATAGGAATGAGGTCCCTGTTCCCTCACTGGCTATCAGCTGGGAACTGCTCTCAGCTCGCCAAGGCCTCCTCCATCTCCAAAGCCAGCAGGAGAATTTCCTTCTTATTGAATCCCTTTTGTGCTTTGAATCTTTAACTTCCTGGTCTCTGGCTGCTGGGCCCAGATTTAAGGGGTTCATGGGATTAGGTCAGGTCTACTGGGGATAATTTCTCTTTCTTGAAGTCACCTGTGACCTAGAACATAACCCAGTCATGGGCATGGTGGCCCATCAACTTTGGAGGCTGGAGCATCACACAGGGAGGATACCCCAGGGGCTGGGACTTGGGGTTGGTCAGAGAAAATCAAAGCCTAGCCCTAGTTGAAGTGGCAAAAGAACAGATGCTAATTAATCATCTACTACTGCAGTGGGGAAAAGAGCCCAGTATGAACTCAATGCAACTCCAATCCATACAGAGTGGACTGGGCATTTTAAGGAGAGGCTGATCCACATGAAACCTGCATGGGTTCTCTAACTGGTACTTCTCAAAGTTAGGCTCCTGCCCTCCCACACAGGCTGGGAAATAAGATCCATCTTTAGGCACAGGCTGGAGAAAACTGCAAGTTCTTTGGCCAGCCTTGAGTTTTCTCAGGCAGGCACTCTAAGGAGGCTAGAGTCATCCCAGGGAGGCAGATTCAAGCTGTTCAAAACTATGTCAGTGTTTTGTTCAAGTCTTTCTCAGCCAAGATTGAGGCCTCATGCAGAAGGGGGCTCAGAGGAGAAATTCTGCCAACCTCAGTGAGCCATTTATCAGGGTTTCATTCCAAGTGCCAGTGGGTACCTGGCCACAAGTGGATCCAATGTTTGCAGAGCTTAAAGCTCATGCAATTTGGAGGGCTGTCGTCTTTAAGAAACGTGAAACGTGAAAGTCGCTCAGTTGTGTCTGACTCTTTGTGACCCCATGGAATTCTCCATGCCAGAATACTGGATTGAGTAGCCTTTCCCTTGTCAAGGGGATCTTCCCAACCCAGGGATCGAACTCAGGTCTCCTGCATTGCAGGCGGATTCTTTACCAGCTGAGCTACAAGGGAAAGAACATAAAATTACAGCTACAATATTGCTAGCGCCCCTCTCAGGACTTGAGGAGGGGCCTGTGCCCAAGGAGTTTATACAGTCGGCTGGGGGGTGGGGGTGGGCATCAGAAAAACAAACTCAGTTTCATTGGGTCAAAATCAAGGTGTCAGCAAGGTTGTGCTCCCTCTGGAGGCTCTAGGGGAGAATCCACTTCATGATCTTTTCCAGCCTCCAGAGAAACTCCTGCACTCCTCGGCTTGTGGCTCCTTCCATCATCAACGCCAGCAGGAGAGCAGTTTCGACTCTCTCTCTGCTGCCATCACAGTGCCTTCTCACTTCTGTTGTTCAGATCCTTTTTATAAGGATACAGAAGATTGCAGTTAAGGTGCACCCAGATCACCCAGAGTCTTCTCCCCATCTCAAAGTCCTGAGCTCAAGCATGTCTGCAAAGTGCTCCATCCACAGGCTCCAGGGGTTAGAATGTGGACATCTCCCAGGGGCCACCACAGGTTCACTGGCCTTGGCTACAAGGGTCTGAGCAGTTACAAGAGGTGCAGAAGCCTTGGGAGCACACTGGGGCAGAGCTTGCCCTCTCTGGAAAATTCTACAGTCTGCCGGGGATTTTCAGCACAATCCAAAAGGAATGTAAGATGTGCGAAGCTGGCCTAGAAGACTCAACTCCTGTAACAGCTGAGTCCCTCGTACCTAGAATTCCAATATGCTTACTCAGAAACTGAGAAGAACTGGAAAGGCCTTGGCCCAGCTGGGGGTCTAATGAGCTCAGAATCAGCCTACAGAGGGAAGGGCCACTGCAGTCACCTAAGAGGTACAAGTTGATGGATTGATCGGTCCATTGAAGACCACCTGATGATTCAAACAGTTGGGGGGCCAGGGGCACTTCCTGGTTTTCTGCTGTGGTTGCGCTTCCCACTTTCTTTGGGTTATTGAGCATGGAGCAAAGTCTACCTCATTGTGAAACTGAGACCCTTCTTTGGTCTCAGAGAGGCTCTGTGTTCACTCTGATTTTGTCTCTTCTGCCAGCCTTACCTTCTCTCGGTCTCACTGGCTCCATCCTCGAGTGTCCTCTTTCCCATTTCCTTCCTTTTTGTTCTGTCCTCTGAACAATGGGGACTGTCCCCTCTGGCTCTCTCAGCCTCCAGGTTGGTCTCCTCCAAACCCTCCTCTACCCAGCAGCAGAGGGATCCTTGGCACATGCCACTCGCATCTTGTCCTCAGCTGCTTAAAGCCACTGGGAGGCCTCCCTTCAGCCCTTATCATAGAGGCTCACACCAGCAGCAGAATCAGTCTCAGCTCTTCAATGTCCCCTCAGCCTTCTGCACACAAAAGTCACCAGAGCTAACACTGCCCCTCAGACAGACACAGCCCACCCTCTGTATTCTCTCACGCATCTCCTCTGTGTTCAAAGCCTTCCTTTTCCTTAGGATCAAGCCTGATTCCACTCCCATCCCCACTGGACTCTGGAACTACATCACTTTCTTCCCTGGGCACTGCTGCTTGGCGCACTTACAAGGGTATGGCTTTCATGGGGCTGCCATAACAAAGGGCCACGAACTGGGGTGGGGGGAGGGTGGGCTTACAGCAATGGAAATGCATTCTCTCCCTGTTCTGGAGGGAGAAGTCTGAGATCAGGTATGGGCGGACTTGGTTCCTTCCAGAGGCCTTGAGGGAGAATCTGTCTCAGGCCAATCTGCCAGCTTGTGGCCGTGTCATTTCAGTCCCTCCATGTGGCTTCTCATCTGTGTCTGTCTTCTCTTCTGTGAACTCAGTCACTGGATTTAGGGTCTGCCTTCATCTGGAATGATCACATACTGAGATCATTCCTGTCATCACCATTGTAAAGGCTCTTTCATCCAAATAAGCTCACGTTCCCAGGTTCCATGTACTTATGTCCTTTTTTGCGGGGAGGGCCACCAATCGGCTCTCTACAACAGGTGTGTGTTTTCGTTCTCAAAAAATTTATTTATTTACATTTATTTTTGGCTCTGCTGGGTCTTTGTTGCTGTGAAGACTATGGGCTACCGTCTGGTTGGGCTGATGCCGGCTTCTCATTGTGACGGCTTCTCTTGTTGCAGAGCGCAGGCTCTAGGGCACAGGGGCTTTAGTCGTTGTGTCATGTGGCCTCAGTAGTTGTGGCTCCTGGGCTCCAGAGCACAGACTTAGCATGGCTTATTATTGTGGCACATGGGCTTAGCTGCTGTGTGCTATGTGGGATCTTCCCAGATCAAGGATGGAACCCCTGTTGCCTGCTTGGCTGGCAGATTCTTTACCACTGAGCCACTAAGGAATCCCTCTTTTTCTTTTTTTTAAGTCTTTATTGAATTGGTTATCATCTTGTTTCTGTTTTATGCTTTTTTTGGCCCCAAGTCATGTGGGATGTTAGTTCCTCAACCAGGGATTCAATCCACACCCCCTGCATTGGAAACATGAAGTCTTAACAACTGGACCACCAGGTAAGTCCCCAGGTATCTGTTTTTCATTGCCCCATAACAGATGACTAAAAACTTCGCAGCTTAAAATAGCACACGTTTGTTATTTCCCGGTCACTGGGTTTCCCTGGTGGCTCAGATGGTAAAGAGTCTGCCTGTAGTGCAGGAGACCTGGGTTCGATCCCTGGGTCAGGAAGATCCCCTGGAAGGGAATGGCAACCCAATCCAGTATTCTTGCCTGGAAAATCCTATGGAAAGAGGAACTTGGCATGCTGCAGTCTATGGGATTGCAAAGAGTCAGACATGACTGAGCAACTTTACTCAGTCCCTGGGTTAGGTATTTGGACTTGGCTGGTCCTCTGCTCAGGATCCTGCCAGGCTGTGATCAAGGGGCTGGCTAGAGGTGCGAGGGTCAATGCTCCTGAAAGCAGCCCTCAGGTAATGACAGTTGGGAGCTGGAGAATAAATACCTCAGCTGTCTTGCATCTCAGGCTTGCGATCCCCTTGCCCACAGTGCTGACATCCTTCCTTCCTTGCCTCACTTCCCCATTCTCCCAGTGGCCTTCCTGGGATTACTTCCTAAATAAACCACTTTCACTTAAATCCTCATTTTAGGGTCTGCTCTGGGAAGTCCAGTCTAAGATATGAGCTATGTGGCTGTGTGGGAGAAGAGTGTTCCAGGCAGAGGAAACAGTGCAAAGGCCATGTGGTGAGAATAAAAAGGAGGCTAGTAAGGCCAGAATGGAGTGAACACGGGGGAGAATGGTAGGAAGATAAAGCTGAAAGTACAACTGGGAGTGTGTGGTGTCACAGAAGCCAAGAGAATAGTGCTTCCAGGAGGGAAAGTTTCCACTGGTGTTGAATTCTGCTGAGAGACTGACTGAAATGAGGACATAAATGTGTCTATTGGATTTTATACCTTGGAGGCCATTGATGACCTGGACAAGAGTTGGGGATGGAAGCCAAAAGTGAATAGTTTAGAAAGGGAGTGCTGAACGCCCAGCCAGCATCATCTGTGACGTACAGCTGGGATAAGCATCACCTGCAAGCGGGGAGATACCCTCCTGAGCTAAGAGACTAACAAAGCAACTGCCAGACCAGGCAAGCATCAGCCATGCTCGGAACTCCTGTGGAGATGATTCCCTCTAAGGATGAACTCCCAGACTGAAACCATAAACCACACCAAGAAGCTCAAAGCCCTGCCAGAGAGTCCTCCATCATGTCAAAGAAATAAAGGAAGAAATAGCACCCTTAAGACAAGATCAGGATGTCATAAAACAAAGGCAGAAAGACATAGAAGAAAGACTAAGGTAAGAGCTTAGAAATTTAAAATGGCTACTGGAAGAAAATCTCATTTGTCAAGTAGTGGAGCAGACAGAGTTGAAGAGAACTGTTGTTTTGGGATAAGTTTGTGGGGGCTGCTGGAACAGAGTACCACAAACTGGGTAGTTTTAAGCCACAGAAACATATTGTCTCCCAGTTGTGGAGGCCAGAAGTCCACGATCCAGGTGTGGGCAGGGTCGGCTCCTCCTTGATGGCCGTGAGGGAGGGTTTGTTACAGGCCTCTCTTCTGGGATTGGAGAGGCCGTCTGTGCCCTGTGTCTTCATGTTGTCTTTCCTCTGTGTGTGTTTGCATCTCCAAGTGTCCCCTTTTATAAATGTGCCTGTCATATTATATTAGGGCTATCCCAATGACCTTATTTTAACTGGATTACCTCTGTAAAGACCCTGTCTCCAAATAGGGTTACCTTCTGAGGTATTGAGCACTAGGACTTCAACACAGGAATTTTGAGGCAGGGGCCACTTCAGTCCCTAATAGAGAAATATTAATATAACAAGAAACTTCTTGCCCCTAAAGCATAGCACAGGGAGACAATGAGGCATGGATGATAATCAGTCAAGACCCTCCAAAATTAAATAGGATATCCAATTAGAAAGACCAGTGAATATGAGATATCAAATATTCTAGGAGCCAGTGGTTAAAATTTTTCCAGGTTTGAATCAAGATACAAGTCCTCAAATTTCAACAGCTTACCAACAGTCAAGCAAGGTTTAAGAAAAAAGAAAACACATCCCCAACCACTCTACACTGTTGTGGAAGTGTAGACCATCAAAGGTAAAGATAAAATCCTAAAACTCACTCAAGAGAAATGACAAGAGTTATGCTTAAGTGGAAAAAGGAAAGTGCAAAGAGAATATAGAGTATGGTGCCTTTTGTATAATAAGGAAGGGGAAATAAGGAAATATATATACATCTGCTAATCATTACAAAAAGAAACAAGGAAAGGATAATACAGAAAACAAAGAAGTTGGTTATCTATAAGGAGTAGGGAAATGGAGCAGAAGAGGTGTGTGAGGAAGGTGTAGATATATTTTTCTGAATATGCCTTTTTGATCACTTTTCACTTTTATGATCATGCTAATGTTCTTCATATTCAGAAAACAAAATCAATAAGGATAAGAACGGGGGAAAAACCCTAGAACTGAAAACAAATGAACCTGATTGGATGTCAGCTGAATACCATAACCACAATGAGGAGGAAATAAAACACTCAGTAATTCATAAACACTATTTTTAAAAATTATTTTAAGCTTATTTGACTATTTACCTTCACTCTTGGGAAAGGTTGGAGAACCAAGGGGGACTGCCTAGAGGCCCAAGCTCCTACAGGTTTGTTTATGGTGCTGGGAAGTATGAAGGAAGTATGCTATATTATAGGCTGGGGCAAATGACTGAATGTGTCATTGTTGGGAGTCATGGTTCTCACTGTGAAAGAAGGGAGGTACATCCCAGTGCACCAGCCCCAAGCATCCTGTATCATGCATCGAACCTGGACTGGTGATTCATTTCACATACGATAATATACATGGATGGGGAGGGAGGTGGGAGGGGGGTTCAGGATGGGGAACACATGTACACCCATGGCGGATTCATGTCAATGTATGGCAAAACCAATACAATATTGTAAAGTAATTAGCCTCCAGTTAAAATAAATAAATTTACATTAAAAAAAGAAGAGAGGTACAGATAAGGAATAGAGGAAGAAAAATAAGAAGCTGGGGAGCGGAATGAATGTAGAATGAAGGTATAGATGTGTACGCATGCACATGTGCACATGCATCTGTATGTTGTTGTTGTTCAGTAGCTCAGTTGTGTCCGACTCTTTGTGACCTCATGGACTGCAGGAAGCCAGGATTCCCTGTCCTTCACTGTCTCCCGGAGTTTTGCTCAAACTCATGTCTATTGAGTCGATGATGCCAGTCAACCATCTCATCCTCTGTTGTCCCCTTCTCCTCTTGCCCTCAATATTTCCCAGCATCACGGTTTTTTCCAATGAGTCAGCTCTTTGCATCAGGTGGCCAAAGTATTGGAGCTTCAGCTTTGGCATCAGTCCTTCCAGTGGATATTCAGGACTTATTTCCTTTCGGCTTGACTGGTTTGATCTCCTTGCTGTCCAAGGGACTCTCAAAAGTCTTCTCCACCTACCTCTTAGAGTAATGGAAATAAAAACAAAAGTAAACAAGTGGGACCTAATTAAACTTAAAAGCTTTTACACAGCCAAAGAAAGTATAAACAAGGTGAAAAGACAACCCTCAGAATGGGAGAGAATAATATCAAATGAAACAACTGACAAAGGATTAATTTCCAAAATATACAAGCAGCTCATACAAATTAATACCAGAAAAACAAACAACCCAGTAAAAAAGTGGGCAAAAGACAAAAACAGACATTTCTCCAAAGAAGACATACAGATGACTAATAAACACATGAGAAAATGCTCAACATAGCTCATTATTAGAGAAATGCAAATCAAAACTACAATGAGATATCACCTCACACTAGTCAGAATGGCCATCATCAATAAGTCTACAACAATAAATGTTTAAGATGGTATGGAGAAAAAGGAACCCTCTAGCACTGTTGGTGGGAATGTAAATTGATACAGCCACTATGGAAGACGGCATGGAGATTCCTTAAAAAAACTAGGAATAAGAGCATCATATGACCCACCAATCCCACTCCCAGGCATTTATCCTAAGGAAACTGAAATTACAAAAGACACATGTACCCCATTGTTCATTGCAGCACTAGTTACAATACCTAGAACATGAAAGCAACCTAGGTGTCCATCGACAGATGAATGGATAAAGAAGATGTGGTACATATATACAATGGAATATTATTTGGCCATGAAAAGGAATGCATCTGAGTCAGTTTTAACAAGGAGGATGAACCTAGAGCCTATTATACAGAGTGAAATAAGAAAGAAAGAGAAAAACAAATATCATATACTAATGCATATACATGGAATCTAGAAAGATGATACTGATGAAATTATTTGCAGGGCAGCAATGGAGACACAAACATAGAGAACAGACTTATGGACATGGGTGTTGGAGGGGGAGGGGGAGGAAAGAGAGGGTGGGATGTATGGAGGGAGTAACATGGTAACTTACATTATCATATGTAAAATAGATAGCCAATGGGAATTTTCTGTATGACTCAGGGAATTCAAACTGGGGCTCTGTAACAACCCAGAGGGGTGGAATGGGCAGGGAGGTGGGAGGGAAGTTCAAGAGGGAGGTGGCATATGTATACCTATAGCTGATTCATGTTGATGTTTGGCAGAAACCAACCTGACATTGTAAAGCAATTATCCTTCAATCAAAAATAAATGATTTTTTTTGAAGAGTCTTCTCCAGCACAATTCAAATGCATCAGTTCTTTGGCACTCAGCCTCCTTTCAGTTCAGTTCAGTTCAGTTCAGTCACTCAGTCGTGTCCGACTCTTTGCGACCCCATGAATCACAGCACACCAGGCCTCCCTGTCCATCACCAACTCCCGGAGTTCACTCAGACTCACATCCATTGAGTCAGTGATGCCATCCAGCCATCTCATCCTCTGTCGTCCCCTTCTCCTCCTGCCCCCAATCCCTCCCAGCATCAGAGTCTTTTCTAATACTCTCACATCCATATATGACTAGTGGAAAAATCATAGCTTTGACTATACAGACTTTTGTTGGCAAAGTGATATCTCTGTTTTTTAATACGCTTTCTAGGTGTGTCATAGCTTTTCTTCCAAGGAGCCAGAGTCTTAATTTTGTGGCTGCAGTCACTGCAGTGATTTTGGAGCCCAAGAAAATATAAAATCTGTCACTGGAACCACTTTCCCCCCTTCTATTTGCCATGAAGTGATGAGACTGGTTGCCATGATCTGTTTTTTGAATGTTGAGTTTTAGGCCAGCTTTTTCACTTGTAAATGTATCAGATCAGATCAGATCAGTCGCTCAGTTGTGTCCGACTCTTTGCGACCCCATGAATCGCAGCACGCCAGGCCTCCCTGTCCATCACCAACTCCCAGAGTTCACTGAGACTCATGTCCATCGAGTCAGTGATGCCATCCAGCCATCTCATCCTCTGTCGTCCCCTTCTCCTCCTGCCCCCAATCCCTCCCAGCAACAGAGTCTTTTCCAATGAGTCAACTCTTCGCATGAGGTGGCCAAAGTACTGGAGTTTCAGCTTTAGCATCATTCCTTCCAAAGAAATCCCAGGGCTGATCTCCTTTAGAATGGACTGGTTGGATCTCCTTGCAGTCCAAGGGACTCTCAAGAGTCTTCTCCAACACCACAGTATGTGTGTATACTGATAGATACACACATATATTTCTTAGCTCCTTTCAGTGAAAAAAGCCCAGTAGCAACTAACATGCTCAACACTCAGATCTTGGTCCCTAATACCATTCCTCACTAAAAGAAACTAGGGCTCCTTGAAGAAATAGTTGATATCAGAATTGGGGTAGGAAGTAAAGAAGTGCTCAAATAAGTAAGGAGGGTAACAAATCATAAGCCACTGCAAGATGGAAACCTGTGAGTCCAAACCCATAACACAGAGATAAATAGATGAATAAACAAATGAGGGAGAAGATACAACTCTTGATTTTAGTAGAAAAAATAGAGAGGATGACAATGATAAAGTAAATGGGGCAAAATATTAAGAGTAGGTTAATCTGGTTAAAATGTGTATGGGTTGTTTTTATTCTAATCTGGATATTTTTCAGTAAGTTTGAAATGATTTCCAAATAAAAATAGAAAACATTTAATTTATAATAGCATCAAGATTATAAAATATTTTGATGTAGCAAAGGTGATGGATTGTCACATGCAATTTAAGTATGTACTTTTAAAAGATGGACTCTTTAATAACATAACTAAAATACCATTATCACACTACAAACCAACAGCAATTGTTTACTACTGTCAAATATCCAGGTCAGTGTTCAAATTCTCCATTTTCACATTTTTTTCTTTATAGGTAGTTTGTTTAAATTAGGAACCAATTGAGGTCCATAGTGGAATGATATATTTTCAAGTATCTTTAAATCTATAGGTTTTTCCTTTATCTTTTTTTAATCTTGCAATTTATTTGCTGAGAAAATTGTGTTGTTTGTACTGTAGAGTTCCCACAGTCTGTATGTTGATGATTGCATCCCTGTGGGGCAATTCAACAAGTTCCTCTGGGCTTATTACTTCCTGTAAATTATGAGTTTAGTCTAGAAGGCTGACCAAATTTGGATTCAAATTTTTTTTAGCAAGAGCAATTCATACGTGGAGCTGGGAGACTTTAACAGCTCTCTCCCAGTAATTGACAGATCAAGCAGACAAAATTATCAGTAAGGATATGGATTTGAAACAATGGCAGCTTTGTCTAGTGAACATGTATAGAACACTGCACCCAACATCATACTGCACATTCTTTTGCACACATAAGGGAACTTTACAAAAACTGACCACATACTGGAACTAAAGCAAGTCTTAACATGTTTCAGAAGATCAAAATTATTCATAGCATGATCTATGAAAACTAAGCCGGAAGCCCATGAGCAAAAAAGAACAGAACAGCAGCTCCTGACATTTGCAAGCTGGCCTGGCTCTCATTTTACTGGATGTAAACTCTCTCACAGAATACCAATCTCAGACAAGGTTAATCTGGGACCATGATAAAATGAGATGAAGCAAAGCCACTTCATGATTTTTTCCTAAGCCTAGATAAAATCGAGGTCAATATGCAACCTGCAGATACCAAACATCCCCTCTTACTTGACTTCCCCAATCAAAACTTTCACCTTGCTATATTGATCTTACTGTAGAGAAGATTTATCAACATCTTCAGTCATAGAATTGTCCTTGCTTTCTGATTGCATCTAAAGCAAACCTTCGATTCCTTGGACTCTCCCCAAAATCACTCTGCTAAAGCCCAAATGTTACAATAGGTTCTTTCTTTCTTTTAAATTTTATTTATTTATTTTTGTTTGTGCTGGGTCTTCGTTACCACAGGCAGGCTTCCTCTGGTTGTGGTGAGTGGGGGCTACTCCCTAGCTGCAGTGCACAGGCTTGTCATTGCAGTGGCTACTCTTGTGGAGCACAGCTTCTCAGCACACCAGATTCAGAAGTTGTGGTTTATGAGTTTAGGTGCCCATGGCACGTGGAATCTTCCTGGACCAGGGATCAAACCCATGTCATCTGCATTGGCGGGTGAATTCTTAACCACTGGACCATGAGGGAAGTCCTAAGTTCTTTCTATCACTCTTATTTTCAGACCCCCCACAGTTCCCCATGGCATGCACTTCCCTCACTTCCAAGAGTAATAGGCTCATCTTGCTCACCTACAGATGTGTTCCTGGGTGTGTTGACACTCATAACAAAAAGATCACTAGGAAAACCCCCACGTGTTTAGAAATGAAGAAACACACATTTAAATACCCAGGGTTCCATGACAAAAACATGATGGACATTACATAATGTTTCATTGAATGGTTAAAAAAATACTACACATTTGAATCAAGTCAGTGGCGCAACAGGAAACAGCTGGCACATGCAAGCTAAGTAATTTGTGGAGAGTTAAATAGAAAGTTTGTTGGCTCAGATGGTAAAGCGTCTGCCTGCCAGGCGGGAGACCCTGGTTTGTATCCCTGGATTGGGAAGATCCCCTGGAGAAGGAAATGGCAACCCACTCCAGTACCCTTGCCTGGAAAATCCCATGGACAGAGGAGCCTGGCAGGCTACAGTCCATGGTGTCGCAAAGAGTCAGACACGACTGAGAGACTTCACTTTCTTTCTTTGTGCTTTAAATAAAAAGTATGTTCACTTTTTTTTTCCCTCAGTATGTCACATGGCATGCGGGATCTTAGTTCTGCAACCAGGTGTCAAACCCATGCCCCCTGCAGTGGAAGCATGGAGTTTTAACCCCTGGACCACCAGGGAAGTCCCTGAAAGTATGTCCACTTCATTTAAAGGGCAGGAAAGGCATGTAAAACATATGATTTACACCCTTCTCTGTCATTGATGTTGTACATCACAATTTGAAAGGGTAAGACATTACAAAGCAGAATTGAAATGATGACTATTTGCAGAGGATGCACGTGTGTGTGTGCATGCTAAGTTGCTCAGTCGTGTCTGACTCTTTGAGATGCAATGGAGCATAGCCTGCTAGGCTCCTCTGTCCGTGGGATTCTCCAGGCAAGAATACTGGAGTGGGTTGCCATTTCCTTCTCCAGGGGATCTTCCCAACCCAGGGATTGAACCCACGTATCTTAGGTCTCCTGCCTTGGCAGATGGGTTTTTTACCACTAGCGCCACCTGGGAAGCCCATTTGCAGAGGACAAAGATGTGAGAGTTGGACTGTGAAGAAAGCTAAGCGGCGAAGAATTGATGCTTTTGAACTGTGGTGTTGGAGAAGACTCTTGAGAGTCCCTTGGACTGCAAGGAGATCCAACCAGTCCATTCTAAAGGAGATCAGTCCAGGGTGTTCATTGGAAGGACTGATGCTGAAGCTGAAACTCCAGTACTTTGGCCACCTCATGCGAAGAGTTGACTCATTGCAAAAGACTCTGATGCTGGGAGGGATTGGGGGCAGGAGGAGAAGGGGATGACAGAAGATGAAATGGCTGGATGGCATGACCGACTCAATGGACGTGAGTTTGAGTGAACTCTGGGAGTTGGTGATGGACAGGGAGGCCTGGTGTGCTGCAATTCATGGGGTTGCAAAGAGTTGGACATGACTGAGTGTCTGAACTGAACTGAACTGATGCCTCGATGTATGGAAAATCCAAGAGAATCTTATTTAAAAATATTACAGAGAGTTAAGGAGGATGCAGCAAGTTGGCTGGGTACAAAATTATTTAGACAAGTGACAAACTAGAAGATGTAATGAAAGAAAATATTCCATTCAACAAAAAAGATAAATATCTAGAAATAAACTAAGCAAGAAATATGCAAGACCTCTGTAAAGAAACTTTAAAATGTTGTTTTGAGACATAAAAAAATCTGAATGAGTGTAAAGGTCTGCCATGTTCTCAGACAGGAAAATTTAACTTCATAAAGATACAAAATCTTCCTACATCAATCTATAAGTTAAATATCATCTAAAAATACAATGATAGCAATGATAGAATTTGTTGGAACTTGACAAGGCGATTCTCATATATTATTATGGAAAACTAAAAAAGTGAAAATAGCCACAAATATTCTTAAAGGAAGACTAATGAGAGGAGGGCTTCCCAGGTGGCACTAGTGGTAAAGAACCCACCTGCCAATGCAGGAGATGTAAGAGACGCGAGTTTGATTCCGGTGTTGGGAAGATCCCCTGGAGGATGGCATGGCAACCCACTCCAGTATTCTTGTCCAGAATCCCATGGAGGAGCCTGGCGAGCTACCTTCCATGGGGTCACAAAGAGTGGACACAACTGAGCATCTGAGCACACACAAATGAGAGAAATAGTAATTTCATCAGATTTTAAAACATAATAAATGTATAGTAATTTTTAGAAGTATGGTAATGGTGTATGATAGAGTGACAGAATAGAAAAAAAGGAAAGTCTGAAATATACCAAAATACAAAGAAGAATTTAGTATACGCTAAAAATAGTTCAAGGGAAAATGAGTTTAGTCAATAAATGATGTTGGGACACCTAGGTGGCCATCTGGGAAAAAATATAAAGGTGAATCCCTACTTCACAATATTTGTTGTTGCTGTTCAGTTGCTAAGTCATGTGCAACTCTTTGTGACTCCATGGACTGCAGGAAGCCAGGTTCCTTTGTCCTTCACTATCTCTGGGAGTTTGCTCAAACTCATCTCCATTGAGTCAGTGATGCCATCCAACCATCTCATCCTCTGTCGTCCCCTTCTCCTCCTGCCCTCAATATTTCCCAGCATCACAGTCTTTTCCAATATGTCAGCTCTTCGCATCAGGTGGCCAAAATATTGGAGCTTCAGCTTCAGCATCAGTTTTTCCAATGAATATTCAGAGTTGGTTTCTTTTAGGATTGACTGGTTTAATCTCCTTTTTGTCTAAGGAACTCTCAAAAGTCTTCTCCAGTGCCACAGTTTGAAAGCATCAATTCTTCAGCACTCAGCCTTATTTATAGTCCAACTCTCACATCTGTACATGAATACTAGAAAAACCATAACTTTGACTATAAGGACCTTTCTTGGTAAAGCAATGTCTCTGTTATTTAATACACTGTCTAGGTTTGTCATAGCTTTCCTTCCAAGGAGCAAGCGTCTTTTAATTTCATGACTGCAGTCACCGTCCACAGTGATTTTGGAACCCAAGATAAGAAAATCTGTCACTGCTTCCACTTTCTCCCCTTCTATTTGCCCTGAGGTGATGGGACCGTATGCCATGATCTTCGTTTTTTGAATGTTGAGTTTTAAGCCAGCCTTTTCACTCTCCTCAAGAGGCTCTCTAGTTTCTCTTCACTTTCTGCCATAAGGGTGGTGTTATCTGCATAACTGAAGTTATTGATATTTCTCCTGGCAATCTTGATTCCAGCTTGTGCTTCATCCAGTCCAGTGTTTCTCATGATGTACTCTGCATAGAAGTTAAATAATCAGGGTGACAATACACAGCCTTAATGTACTCCTTTCCCAATTTTGAACCAATCTGTTTTTCCATGTCTCGTTTTGTTGCTTCTTGTCCTGCATACAGGCATATACAATATACAGCAAACTAAATTTCAGATGGATCAGATTTAAAGATTAAAAAAGCAAAACCATGAAACTACTAGAAGAAACCATGGTAGATTTAAAATATAATGTTAGAGGAGGAAAGAACTGTTTAGGTATGACTTAGACCTGAGAAGCCAGAAAAGAAAAGAAGATAAGAGATAAGAGACTAGCTTTTGCATTAAACAATGCATACAAAATAGGGAGAAAAATGGCAGTAACTCAATAGAAAAATGGGCAAAAACTATGAGTATAGCTTATATGAAAGAAATACAAATGACTTCTAAATAAGAAAAATTAAAATGACAGTGAGCTACCTTTCTCCACTTACCAGTTTGGCAGCAGTAGAAAATTGCCAGCATACCGCGTTGGCTTTCTCTTGCATGGCTGATGGGAGTTGGGGCTGGCACAATTTCTATGCAGGTACTCTGGTGACATTTCTCAAAATTGCAAATTTATATACCTTTTGCCCAAGCAATTCCACATCTAGGCGTTCATTCTACACATACATTTGCATATGTGTGAAATGAGAAAGGAATACTAGGCATTAAAGAGACATGAAGAAAATGAAGACACTAGGTACTCATATGGAACCATCTCCAGCATATATGGTTAACTTCAAAAAGGAAGGCAAAGGAGAGTGTGGCTAGTGCGCTGCATTGGTGTAAAACAAGAATATGTATGTATGTGTGCACATGTACATTCATAGAATATTGATGGATAACTGTTGAAGCTGGATGATGGGTACATGCCATACTATTTCCTGTTTTGTGTATGTCTGAAAATTTCTATAATAAAAGTAAAAAAATATACCTAGAATAATGGAATAAAATGAATATCTCTAGAAGGATACACAAGAAACTAATAACACTGGTTGCCTCCATAGGAACTGAAACAGGAACTGTGTTTGATGGAGTAACAGATACACAAAAACAGGTGGTTAAACACACCGAGTTTATTTTTCTCATGTATTGAGATGCTTGGAAGTGGGCAGTTGCTAGCTTTGGTTAGTTGCTGAAGGATACCAAGAGAGGTTTTTATTACTTTCTTGTCATTTTCTTTACTGTGCCAAGATTGCAGCTGAAGCTTTGGCCATCAAATATGTGTTTCAGGTTGGGAGAAAGAGACCAATATGTCTTATGAACACAAACAGAAAGATACTAAACCATATCCTTTATCATGCTCAAATAGGGTTTTTCCCAAGAAATGCAAAGATAAATGAATATTGACAGGGTTATGGATTGCAGTGGGGATGTAACCTGGTCTGGAGGAAAGAGAATAAACAAGATTCAAGGACCTAAGGTCCCTGAGAGACTTGTGGGGCAGAGGTGCCCCATCAACCTGGACCCCTCAGCTCAGACTTCAGTGAACAAAGAAAAATCTTCGCTCTTCCATAAACCACCACATTATTGCTGGTCTCTTTGTTGAAGGTGTCTAGAGCTGCCCTACATGACAGCATCCGTCCTGGGTGATGGGGCAAGGCTGCCCATGCAGCATTAGTTTCCAAACCCCTGCAAGGCACCTGTATGTGCACTAAGGACCAGGAAAAAAAGTGGTAGTCGCTCAGTCATGTCCGATTCTTTGAGACCCCACAGACTGTAGCCCACCAGGCTCCTCTGTCCATGGAATTCTCCAGGCAAGAATACTGGAGTGAGTTGCCATTTCCTTCTGCAGGGGATCTTCCAGACCCAGGGATTGAACCCAGGTCTCCCACGTTGCAGGCAGATTCTTTACCATTTAACTGTGTGGGATGCTGTGAAATGCTCAGCTGTTGTTAAAACCTTTCCCAGAGATGCTTAGTTATATGAAGAGAGAAAGTTGCAGAATAATCATATAGTATGAGAAACTCTCCCATACATATATATGTACCTTTATGCATGCAGATGTGCAGAAAATGTCAGGAAGAATACTTTGGGGCCTAGAGAGGGGCTAAAAGTATGTCTGTTTTATCCCTACTTAATATTTTATAATGAGATTATATCCATCTTTTTTTGTGTCATTAAAAATAAATTTAACAGAATATTAAGCAGAGAATGTTTGTACATTAAAAAATTATGGTAAAACAGAATAATAATGTTATCCAGTGGTTTGGTATACCAGTACAGCATTCATTGCATTGAGTAAAAGAACTTTAAGAATGAAATTTAGTATTCCGTTTGATTTGTTTGTATTTCCATTGTTTGATTCCATTTAGGTCATAAATGTTTTCAGAAAAAGTCCTATGGAGAATTTTCATTTTGTAAAATTTTCCAGAAGGAAAATCTCCAAAGTTGTATACAACCAGGTTTGATAAATCATCTCTGATTCTGAAATAATAAAGAATGTGAATGTATGAAATAAAGAATCGAGTTTAGAGAAAAACGAGGCTCTCAAGACAAACCAGACTTTAAAAAAATGCTTAAACTGCTAAAGAAAATTTAAAGGAAATCTTGTCACATGAAGTGCTATAGAGGCTGAAGGTTCTCAGTGACTAAAGACAATGGGTTTTTGAGATTTGACCAAACTGTTAATCCTAAATACAAATTTTCTTTTGGAGAACATGCTATTGAAATCTTTCTCAAATTCTTGCAAAGCATTAGAGGTCATGCCGAGGCCAGTGTAAAGCAGGCAAATGCACAGCACAGGAACCTAGTGAATCAGTCACAGGCAACTGAGAAGCATGATTCCTGAAAGTTGGAGGATGAAAGCGGATCACAAAATTGTAATAATAGTTACACTTGGAGAAAATTTCAGAATGACTGAATCTCAGATGTTCATTCCCTGACAGTGGGATATGGGGTTTGGCCCTGGCCATCTTCTGTGCCCTTCTGTCAGGCTTGGTGTTGTGAGACTTTTTGAAGTTCAAGGTCAAGAGTCCCCACCCCACACAATTCAGCATATCCCATTCAGCTTTCCTGAGTGTAGGTGGCTCCTGGTCTGTGTTGGGAGGGTGGAGGCTTCTGAGTCAAGGCCAAGGCTGCCTGCGTTCCCATCCCCTAGGCCCTGCCGCTTACCCGCCATTTCCCACTGGACTTTGAAGTGGCTGTTCTGGAACATTCAGAGGCCTGGGATGAAGCCGAGCCTGAGCAGGTTTCGTGGCCCCTGACATGGCTGGGGTCTGGACCTCACCCTCCTGCCCTCACCCCTACCTGGCTAGCCGGGGTCCTCCCCGCCACCCCCCCCACTTTCGGAGAGTTCTGGGCTGCACCTCCCGTGTCTCCCAGTCTGTAAAATCAGCCCCCAGCTCGGAAGGTGGGTGCGGGCCTGGGGATGGGGGATGAGGGTCGCCCTGTGCCCCAGCCCCACAGGACTGGTCTGGCAGCCAGCGTCAGCCTCCTGCCCTCACCTGCACATGCCACAGAATCCTCTGAGTGCACCAGTCACCCAGCTCCACGGAGATGCCCACCAGCTCCTCGTCCGCCTCCCGGAGCTGCCCCACCAGGTTGAGCAGCGTCATGGACACCACCATGGACTCCCAGGCTAGGCTGAGCCAGGGTGGTCTTTGGGATGTAAAATCAACAGGACCAGAGGATGGAGGGAGGGGGATTCGTTTGCTAATCTTATACACAGTGTTTGACTCTGTAGTTTTTTTTTTTTTTTTTAAGTGAAGTGTAACCAGATTCCATTAAACTGCCCAAATCCCAGGAGCCCAGCTTGGTGAACACAGGTCCCACTTGCAGTGATGTTTTGGTTATACATCTGGCTTTCTCTGGTGCTCTGCCCCTGGGGGCAGGAATTGCATCATCTCTTTTGGAGCTTGGCAAACAGAAGGTGCTCAATAAGTGCTTATGAATGAAGCTCAGAAAAAGAGTGAGGGGTGAGGGAGTACAGGGTTTTTCTCCACTGTCCTGTCTGAAAACTTTGGGGGCCGTTTTTTATTATATTTTTTAAAACATCTGAATTAAAGCAATAATATGTGCTCAGTGGTTACAAGGTCAAACAGCTCACCAATGGGTAAATCAGACTCACAAATGCACAAACCCAAGCAAAGCCCAAGTCCCCTCACATCCATTAATGGTGGGCGGGGCACTCTTGCCCACGTGCATCTCTCCTTTCTCCCATCACCAGTGTGATGGCTTCTGCCCAGTCCTGCTAGGCCACTTCAGACTCATATCAATGATGCCCTTCAATGTGAGGCTACTGGCAGCCCAGCCATCTCTTTTGAATGAAATGCGTTTTTAGCACAGAGCTCTGATCACGACCTGGGCCAGCAGGGCTGGTACACAGCAGATGCTCAGCTCAGCCTCTCTTGGAAGAACTGGGGAGGGTGGACCTCGAAAAAGCTCTGGAAGCATCAGGCTAGTGGGCTAGGAGACTCTTGGGACTAGTCTGCATTTTAGCAGAAGAACTCCCTTTCTACTTACACACTTGCTATTGACTGAAGGTCTGTGTCTCTTCCAAATTCATACACTGAAATCCTAACCCTCAATGAGATGGGATCAATAGGTGGGGTCTTTAAAGGGCTTCTAGGCCAGGAAGGTTGGAGAAGGCAGTGGCACCCCACTCCAGTACGCCTGCCTGGAAAATCCCATGGACAGAGGAGCCTGGTAGGCTGCAGTCCATGGAATCACTGAGGGTCGGACACGACTGAGCAACTTCACTTTCACTTTTCACTTTCACACATTGGAGAAGGAAATGGCAACCCACTCCAGTGTTCTTGCCTGGAGAATCCCAGGGATGGGGGAGCCTGGTGGGCTGCCGTCTATGGGGTCACACAGAGTCGGACACGACTGAAGTGACTTAGCAGCAGCAGCAGCAGGCCAGGAAGGTGGAGTCCCCATGAATGGAATTAATGACCTTATAAAAGAGACCCCAGAAAGCTCCCCCACTGTTTCCAACATGTGAGGACACAGCCACATATGCATGAGGAAGCAGGTCCTCACTGGATACTAGCTCCGCCAGCCATGATTTGGACTTCCCATGCTCTGGAACTGTGAGCAATCAACGTCTGTTGAGAAGCCACCTAGTTCATGGTATTTTTATTAAAGCAGCCTGAATGGACTAAGACAATGCCAGTGGCCCCTCTCAGGTTGTATGTGAGCTGGGCAGAAGTAGACTGGGACAGAGGGCCATGGGTGTGAGCCTCCTTAGCAATGAGGGAGGCTCGGATGCTGGCCCATGAGGTGGGGGTCTGGGGTCAATGAACTCTCAGGTAAGACTTCTGGGAGGACTCAGAGGAGGGTGGTGTTGAGAGAAGCTCCAGGGCTCCGGAAGGCAGAGGCACTAAGAGAGGAGCAGAGATGAACACTCTCCACACCCTACTGGAGGTCCACAGGACACCAAGATAAAAGCCCCAGCTTGTCCCCTCTCCCCGGGGCCCATTCTTAACAAGTGGACCTGTGGCCTTGACTTTTGCACAAGGCAGCTTGCCCGAACAGAGCTTGCACATGTATGAAGGGAAAAGAGGTGAAATTCTTGGTGGCAAGCACATCATGATACCAGCAAAGCAAGTGAGTGGTTCAAGCAGAGATGGCTGGGCTCTTGGTTGGGTGAGGCAGTATCACACCCCCTGCCTGGAAGTTGCATTTGGGTAGAGTAATTGACAGGACCTGGGGGAAAGAAGACATAGGCCTTGCCTGTGCACCTCCAGGGAGACAAGGTTGGTAGGTGGAGTCATGCTCCTTTCCAAAATGCAGCTCTCTCCTATTGGGGCACATTGTGGCCTGGAAGGGGCCAACCCATGCACTTCTTGGAGCCCATTTTTCACTTGGCCTTCCAGAATGGGGCAGCTGACTCCAAGGCTGAGCTCTGTTTGCATTTCAGAGGGTCAGGGAACCAGCAGCCTGTCCTCGTTGCCTGCCTTTTCTGAGGCAACAGACACTACAGAGGGGGCCAGCCACTGACCACCAAGAAGACTGACCTCCCTGCTCCTGCTCCTATGCAGCCCACAGAGGCTGGACAATTCTTAAGTCTCAGAAGCCCCTTCTGTCACCCCACTTCTGATTCCTAGCAGGAGAAGCTAAGGGGAAAGCTGGTCTTCCACTTCCACCTGGAATTTAGATCCAGGGGAGAACCTCAGCTATGGTGAAGGGAGGCACCTGGCTGAATGACAGGCCCCTTCTGCCAAGGGACAGCTCAAACTTCCAGGAAGACCAACTCTCTGTCTCCAGGGAACCCCGCTTCTCCTCTAGGCATCCAGCAGGCAGTTGCAGGGCATGGGGCGAGGCAAGACAGGGGCTGGAAGTCCAGAATGTGGAGAAAAAATGGAAGAACTGATAAACCAAGCTTTGACGAAATAAGTCAAGGACAACCAATGCCATTTAACATATATTTATTGAAATCTACTCAATGCAAGGCACTGTGCTAGATCTGGAAGGGGAATCAGACAAGAAGGGCCACCCCTGTCTTCTAAGAGCTCACAATCTAACGGGTTGGGGAGGTCGGGGAGAGCAAAGCGCTAGTGCAAGGCTGATTATAGTAACTGCTGTAAAACAGACAAGTTAAGGAGACTGGGGAAGAATGAGAAAAGAGAGCCAACAACCAAAACATGAACTGGGGCAGGGCATAATGGTTCTCAGATCTGCAAGTAACACTGAAGGCCATGTTTGTTTAAAGAGACCATTTCTACTTTAGAAAATAACCACCCGAACAGATGCAATGAGAACTACACATTATAAGTATACTAGTTATCCAGAAGTTATCAGTTTTCCAATATGACAGTTGGAAAGTAGCTGGAAGTAACTAGACACTTCCAAAATCAAGAATAGGGTGAGCAGTGACTTAACTCATTTCCTGGGGTAAACATGGGGTCAGGAAAGAACAATGCCCAGACAGAAAAATCATTGGTCAAACTCACTGAGGCTGGGAGGCATAGATTTGTATCCATGTTAGCAAACAGAATACCACATTGAAAAGAGATGTTTAGAACAGTCAGGTGGGGCTTGGTCTGGGGACAAGGGCTGGGTAGGACACGAGGAAAGCCAATCATGTGATTCTTCTCAGGAAGTGGACAAATGGGGAAATGCAATTGGTCTTGACAGACTGTAAAAAGCAGAGGCCTACTCAAGCTGGCTCAGGTCAAGGGGGTCTACGGCAGGGACACAAGTGGACCAGGGCAGTCGCCAGAGATCCCAGAAGGGAACTGCCAGGCTCCCTTGCAGTGCTGGGGTCAAGGCCTCTCTGAGGGTGCCCAGCAGGAGTCCATAGATCTTCAAGCTGGTGCTGCCCATCAGGGCAACTCCCCTAAATCCCAGGTGGCTCCCTCTTCCTTCCAGCACAAACTAGAAACTTCTCTGTTTTCTTATTTACACTTTACAGAGAACCCTAAAGATCTGGTCCATGTCTCCAGCTCTGTCGACCAATTACTGCCTGTGAGTCAAGTGTTCAGTTCTGGTTGAATGAACATGACCTTGACGGGGTGGGGGTCACATAACAGACAACAGGGCACAGCCCCGGGAATGCGGAATGCAACCCCACATGACAGAGATGCCCACCAGGACAGGGTGGGGCTCATTTTGGAAACTGGAGAGTGGGTATGACACAACTAATCCACACAGTTCATCTTATTAAGCAGCAGAAGTGGTAAACAGTTACTTTCTTCTGAAAATTTCAGCAAGTATTCAAAACTTTAATAAAAGTGATGGAAGGTTTTTTTTCAGAATATAAGAAAAGGACCCATTTTGAAGGACAGCTGGCATTCTACATAATCAACCTGCTCTCCATTTGCCTTGCAAAAGGAATACATGTGATTAGAAAGAAAAATGAAATGAGGTAGATACATAAATGCATAGACAAGCACACATGACAGCAAGTCTGATCACATTTTGCATCTGATGTAGCAGTAGACCTAGAGAGTCCAAGGAAATCCACCCCCTCCCCCAGGGACCCGAGGCAAACACTGAACTCGGTGCGACTACAGGACACACGTTAAAGCCACAGAGAGAGCATGGACTTCACCCACAAACACAGTGACAGAAAAGATGTGTTCACTCCGGTGGACGGTCTGTTCAAGAGAAAATCATAGAACTGAGAATGGAACAAAGGAAAGGAGGGCATGACAAGGTGCCAAGGTGCCAAGGTGCCGGGTCCTGGCTGGGGACAAGTGGAGTGGTGTCGACGATACTAAGTTCTGAGTTAATACTGCATCTAGATCCTTCCTAAAACCCAGGCAAGACATGGCAGGCTACTTTCAGGTTGCAATGCCAGACTTGCCCCCATGGATGCCAACATTCGTTACCAAATGACAGTTGCAGCAAATACGTCATTAATAGCTTGAAAAGAGAAAACTGATGAGACAGGAAGTAGTGATTTCAGACATAGATTTACACCTACTGCAAGAACTGAGGCCCCCTAGCAGAAAGAATTGCTATGTAACAAGAGCTGTCAGCTTCTCTCCAGCCCGGGGGTCAGGATGGAGATGTTGCAGAGAGCCACTGGTGTGACCTGGGGGAGCCATTCCAGAGTACCTCTGGCTAAGGTCACAAGGGTCACTGTGGGACCCTGCTTCCCAGCCCCGGTGGGCCTGTCAGAAGGGCGCCCTTCCTTAGCAGGCTCTCAAGCTTCCCCTCTACCCCAGGCACAGCTGCTGAGAAGTCACGCTACAGGGGCCAGGTTCTTGGCTAGCCCTTGCTGCTGTTCCTCCTGGGGGAGGCTGCTGAAAGTGAGAGACCAGTTCCAGGATGACCAATTTCTATTTCTATGCCACATGGGCTGTCGTCAGAAGGGCATCATTGCCCTCTGAACTCTTGTTTTAACTGCCCCTCTTGGGCAAGGCTGTGGCAAGTCACAACCCAGGCCTGGTGTAGCCATCAGAGGGGCAGGGTTGTCTCCAAGCCTTTGTTCTGTCACCCCCTCACAGATGTGGATGCAGGAGGTGACATCAGAACACACAGGTGAATTTCCTCCTAGTCACCAAAAGTGGAAGCCACCAAACTGGTGACCTCTTTCTAGTTCCAGAATCACTCTCTAGGAAGAGGATACCATCCATGTGACAGCCATCAGTCGGTTGAGTCTTCGTGTTTGAGATGTCTGTTGGGTGGATCTGCTGCTCAGGCACTGAATCCACGCCGAACCATGGCCAAGGCTCCCAGGAGCTGGAAGGTTGGCCAGCTGCTGCCAAGACCAAGTTTGGACCGTCCCATTGATCCTGACCCATAAGTGAGGTCCCGCCCCACTGCTGAGGCCAGGGCTATGCTGAGGAACAGTCAAGAGTGTTCTGGCCAATCCAAGATGGAAATTCCTCTTGAGTGCCTGGGTGGCCAGGTTGGATAGTCAAGTACTGCCCACTTATGTGCAGAGTCTTCATCTTGGATGAGGAGTGAGCCTGCATCTCTGGCCCATTTCCATCCAGCCTGCCCACCTGGACATCCACCTTCTGGTGGGGCAGGACTTTCAACTTTTCATTTGTAATTCAATATCTAGAAGAAAATACCATCATCTCTAACTACTGAAGCAATGGAAGTTACGATTTAACTGACAACAATGAACGCTTGGATATGTAAAAATCAAAAGCTTGCAAAACAAAAATGTAATAAAATTGCTACAAAGAGCAAAGCAATAAAACTGGCAAAGAAATCATCACAATTGATATAGAAAGAACTGCTGTATAATGTCAATATATTCAAAGGTAACTTGATAACTGGTCAAAGGAGATGCACATATGATCTGCATGCGAGCAAATGGAAACAGTATTTTAAGCCATCATGTGAGAGAAAGAAGATGAGACTAGGAGTCAGGAGCCCTGGGTCTATCCCCAGTTCAGATACCAGTGAGTCACAGAACAACAGCAATAACCATGGAGGTGATGGCAGATGACTTCACTGAGTGTGTACCTCTGTGCCAGGTGAGGCATCTCGGTCCTTGCGATAACCTTAAGAGGTAGTCCTGTGATCATCTTCGTTTTATAGAGGTGGAAATGGAGGATTGGAGAAGTACCATCTAGGCCCCATATCAGGAGAGGCTATTGTTCCCCAAAAGGAGGCATCACCTTATGCTTAAGTCCTTGGGATGTCATTGTTATCATGTTGATCTTCTCTCAAATACTTGATTTTAATAGTCCTGCTTGAGGATGAGACCCATTAGCCTGAAATAAACTCCAGTCGATGCTAGTTTTGGATATGCATGGAAGTCACCAGGTTGAATTGGTTTAAGAAAAAAGGACACAAAAGAAATGTAACTCAGATTCAGTACTTCTTCTTAAGAGTATGAGCTCACAATGACAAGTTTTTAATGCTTTGAAAAAGCCTTTTAAAGTTCATTTAAAAAGGAACACCTTAAGTGGGTGCACTGTAGAACTATAGGACAAATTAAAAAAGGACAACCATCATTCTAATGTTACGTGAACAGGTACTTATGGCTTGTGGGAGGTGATTTCTAGTGAGAGCCTTGTGCAGGGATTGTCACAGTGCTACATGGCACACAGCTCATACAGATGGAAGCCACTGGATGGGCTTTGAAAATAATGACTCCAAAGGGGCTCTGAGGTTGGTGAAGACAGTGTGGTTAGAAATGCATAGGAGGAATTAGAATAAAATGATCTCATGGAGCAGAGTCAGGCAAAAACGGAATACTTTGTAAATTAATATATTATTATATATAATGTGATTTATAATAGGTATGCATAACTAAATTAATAAATTAAATATTATAAGACATTTGATTATTCTATTTACAACCCTAAAAATTTATAAATTCAAGTAGGCCAAAAACTTTGGGGTGATTGCTCTGTTAGGGAAAGTCGGGATTCACAATCTACAGATGCTGTCGTTGAATAGCTCTGGGTCTCCCTTTCCCTGAAGGGGGAGCTTGGAGGAAAACAAGCATCTCCATCCAGCTCCACTTCCCACATCCAGATTTCTCTTCTCTCATTCTCCGATTCAAGGCCTGTGGGTTTAAATACCTTGAAGGTACTCGAGGCCAGTTGAACCAGCCAAAATCAATCAAAATGGTAAAAGCTACTCTCGATAGGCAAAATGGGAAACATAGACACTTTATAAATTGCTGGTGGTAGTATAAATTGATTTCAACCTTTCTGAAGAGAAAATATATAAGCATTACAAAACTGTTCATCTCCTTTGACTCTGCCCTCCCCCTCTAGGGACCTGGCCCCGGCGGGAATCCGCTGCCAGCCGTGGGGCTGTGAGCCTCGCCTACTCGTGGTGGGTTGGCTGATGCTTCTGCAGCGCCGACCGCCTCTTGAACACGCGGCCACACTCGCTGCACTCGCAGCGTCTTGTTCCACTGTGGGTCCTCCGATGGCGACTCAGGCCGGAGCTCCGGCGGAAGGCCTTCCCGCATTTGTCGCATTCATAGGGTTTCAGTCCGCTGTGGATGCGCCGGTGTTTGATCAGGTCAGAAGGCCCCCGGAAGGCCTTGCCGCAGTCGCCACAGGCATAAGGCCGCTCCCCAGTGTGGATGCGCTGGTGCTCTAGGAGGCTGGAGCTCTGCCTGAAGGCTTTGCCGCACTGGCCGCACTCGTATGGCTTCTCACCAGTGTGGATCCGCCGATGCTTGGTGAGCTCCGAGCTCCTCCGGAAGAGCTTGCCACAGTGGGGGCAACTGTAGGGCTTCGCTCCGCTGTGGATGCGCTGGTGCTCGGCCAGGCCATTGACTCCTCGGAAGGACTTGCCGCAGTCGTCGCAGTCGAAGGGCAGGTGGCCGGTGTGTATCCGCTGGTGCTTGAGAAGTTCCTGGCGATCCAGGAAATCCCTGCTACATGTCTTACAGGCGAAGGGCTTCTCCGAAGTGTGCAGCTTCTGATGGCGGAAGAGGTGGGTATTGACCTTGAAGGAGCGGCCACATTCCTCACAGTCAAAAGGCTTCTCTCGGCTGTGGACGCGCAGATGCTGACTGAGGCCTGCATTCTTCTTGAACCTTTTCCCGCATTCTTCACACTCGAAGGGTTTTGCCTCCTTTTCCATTTGCTCCCTCTTCTCCACGGCCCCGTCGAGGACCCAGCTGGGGCCTGGCTGGGGCTCTGCAGCCACATGGCTCTTCCTGTGCTCATTTAACTCAGCCACCCCATGAAAGACCTGACCGCAATCGCCGCACTCCCAGCCCTTCTTCTCACTGTGAATTCGCTGGTGCTGCACCAGGAGGACCTTAAGCCGAAAGGTATCCCCACACTCTTTACATGCAAAGTGATGCTCTACAGGCAAATTCTGGGGGCTTCCTCCCTTCCCCCCCGAGTCCCCATTCTGTTTGACCTCAGGGCTGGGCTCACTGGCCCTCGGGGAGCTTGTGGAAGCCATCTCCTGTGACTGTGCATTTTCATCCATCATTGGCTGTTGGGTTGCCCAGATGCTTTCTGAAATGAAAACCATAAGACACTGCAGTCTCAAGAGGAGGAAGGAATAATCACAGCAAAACGAGTGAGTGTCAACAATCACTTTGCTCCTGAGACAGCTGCTGACCACTTGGCAGGAGGTCACCAACCAGAAATAAGGACAGTAGACAGAAAGGGCATAAGGGCCTGGTTGCTGGAAGCTCCCTCTCAAGGTGGCTGAGGATCAAGCCACACCCCAAACATGTGGCTTCCTCCCCAAAGCTTCAGCTGGGCTTCCCCCATGATGCCCTGACATTTCTTCAAATTTCTTTTTTACTCACCTGAATGTTTAGCTCAATCCACATTAGGGGACGGCTCTGACTTGCTCCAGGTGAGAGACCAAGGTGAGGGTCAAAACAGGAACTCCTTCTCATGGAAAAAGAAACAGGCAGTAGCAGCAGCCAGAGATGACATCAGGTTGGGGCCTTTGAAGGGGAAGCTTTCAATCCTCAAAGGCTGGAGTGGCTGTTCCCTTAGGCAAGTCATCCATTAATATCAAATGCCTTTCCCAATGGTCAGCTCCTTCCAGGGGCTGGATGAAGCAAGCTCTGGGTCTATCCACATAGAGCACCAGGTTGTCTTCCTGAGGGGTGAATCCTCCCTTTCCCCTGTCCACTCTCCTTAAGGTCTGCACACTGAACTTGGGGTCCTTCCATAACTATCAAAGCTGACCCCTGGCAGTCTCTCCTCCTAAGAAGCCTCCCCACCTCACACATGCAGCCCCTTGTGGTGCTAAGGAACTTGCCATGTCAGCCTCTCTCAACAGTAAACTACAATAAAGTTCCCATACAATTTACATAATTTGTGGGTTAAAAAAGTATTTCATTATGGTGGCCAGTTTGTTCTAACTTCTTTATAAGCCGTTATGAGTTGGGAGGGATACCCGCTACTTTGACAGGTCGTGTGTAGCAGACCCTCTGTATTTCCTTACAGCCCATTCCCAGGGAGCATAAGCTGGAAGTTGGGCCTGTGTGGGACTAGACTGTCAGGTGCCCCCTTATCCCACTCCCAGCTCCGTAGGACCACGAAGCTGGTGGCAAATCTTGTGGAAGGGCTGGGGTCATCCTTACCCACAGATATCACGTTTCTTCAATATGCTGAGGTCCTCTGCTCAGGGTCCAGCCTCAATCACTCCGTTTGATGAGGTATTGTGCCACGTTACCAAACGTCACCGAATCCTGAAAGAATTCCCAGGAACAATCTGTCTTTCCATCCATTCTAGAATGAGGCAAGGGCAATGCCAGTAACCCCAGGGATGAGAGGTGAGAGTCTAGAGTGAGTATACATGCGAACATGGAAATCTAAGTATAAGCCTCAAGAAGTCCTAGAAAGAGAACCTGACCATGTGCCAGGAGACCTGGGCTGTGGCCCTGGCTCCCATTGTCTTCCCAAGAGACGTTAGCTCAATCACTTTCCTGAACTGAAACTCAGCTCCCCAACTGGGATGATGGAAATTACAAACCCAGCAGGTATCAATTCCTTGGCAGACTCTGGGGAGAGAAGCAGAAAGAGGGAGGAAAGATAGCAGCTGGGGTTCAGGTCCAGTTGTGTGTTATGCTGGGGCAAGAGGCAGAGACCAATACTAGAATCAGGAAGCAGTGACAAATTCCCAAGCTAGGCTGAGGGAAGCACAGCTCATCTGAGCCTCAAGCACTCCAAGGGGGCACTGCCAGGACTTGTTCCCAGGAATGGTAAGGACTTGGACAGGACTTGACTTCTTGGGTAAGGGCCAGACCCTGGGGATCAGGGGGAGCTAATGAAAGTGGAAAGAGCCACGAGTGACAGCAGCCCTGCCTCTGGGTCCCGTGGGATGAGACTGGTGATTTCCTTTTCACTTGTTTTAAATCTTGAGTCTTCTCTTGCACAGAGGTTGACTGACAAACTAGAACATGGACATACCTAAGAAAACATATCCCAAATAGTGGGGAAACTGGGCTGGCAGAGAACTGATAAAGGCAGCCCAGAGAGAATCCAGACAAGACAAATGAATGTTAGCCCAGGCACAGAGAGAAGACAAACTCAGACTGAAAGCCAGTGGCAGGAATATTGGCTCTCAGAGACAGGTCAGCCATAGGCCTCCTAGCAGTAGGCCTTGGAAAGTTTCATGCTCACACTGCACAGGAAGGCAGTGTTCCCCAAAAGAACATCAGAAGAAATAACTGGGAAGTGGGAGATCTTTTTCAACCTTGTAGGGGCAACAAAGAAACAGACTGGGCTACTAAAGGGAAGGGAACAGGAGCAAGGGCTTCCTGACTAGCAGTAAGGCCCTCAAAAGTCCATACTCCACCACACCAAAACAATTCATCAGGTGACAGCTTGCAGAGAAGAACATTTCTGTGATATATTTGACAAAATGAAAAGTTGAACAATAGCTGGAAAAAGACACCGCAAAAAAAAATTTTTTTTTCAAAGACTAAGTTGCTAAATAAAAGATCTGAACCACATGTGCAAGTTGCCTTTTTCTTTCAGATCCCACCACAAGTGTGTCTGCATCACAGACCGCCCACTTCAGTGAGTTCACAGAAACAGGAACCCAGTTTCTGTTCTGCTATCAAGTCAATTTGGTTCATAGTTAAATGAAAAGAAAGCATTTTTACACTAGCTCAAGGATTACAGAACCCAGGTACTCCAGAAATAGTTTTTCATAAAATTAGATGTTATATTAAAAGGGATGGACAGAGACTTCCACTTTTGGCTATGATGGAATAACAAGGAACGGATTTAATGTCTTATAAATAAATACAAAACTGGACAAAATAGATGTGAATCAACAGTTTTAAGTATTGGACAGCAGACAGCACAGGATGATGATCCTTGAGAGAAGAGAAACAAATAATATAAGCTTTATCAGTGTCCCAGATATCTTCCGGAGGCAATTTCCAGATTATATTACAGGGAAAGGGGGACCAAACAGAGCTTGGTGGCTTTATTACCAACACAGACCAGAATTCAGGGAAGCTAAGGCAAAGCAGAGTTCCAGAAACGAGGGAGCTATGCAGAAAAAAGAGCTCAAAAAAATCTGCACAAGATTCCCCTTGAGTCTTTCTTGACCACTAAGCCATGCATGCATACAATAAAACTCACAAAGACTAGGAAAACAATGACCAGGAAGTTGTAAGTTGAATAATTCCTAAGACACACAAAGGTAGGGAGATATTCAGGGTCCAACCAACGAGAGTACAGAGTTCTCAGTGATCATCTGGGGTATTCAGTAGAGAATCAGAGAGGCCATGCTTTAGTAGCAGGACTGATTTATCCTTGGAGCCAGAGTGACCCTGGATCTGCTCTAGAAAAACATAAAAATAGGGCTTGAAGGGATGAAACTATTCCATAAGCAACTACCTCCAAAAACAAAGTCTAACTCTTTTCACAGTGAAACAACAAAATCCATACATTCAACAACATAATCTCTACAATGTTCAACATCCAATAAATAATTAAGTAAATGCCAAGAAGCAGGGAAAAAATGTGACTCATGGAAAGGAAAATAGAAACACCCAGAAATGATCACTGACAGACAAGGATAACAGCTAGTTTAACAATGTATAACTATTTAAAGAAAAACAGGAACATAATGAAAGAAATGGATGATAAAAACAAACTGAATGGGACTTACTGAGGTGAAAATTATAACATTTAAAATGAAAATTTCACTGGATGTGCTTAACAGCAGATTAGATGCAGCCTTCTCCCCCTGCCCCAAAAGATTAGAAAATCTGAAGACCTAGCAATAAAAATTATCCCAAATGAAGATCAGAAAGAAAAAAATATTTAACAGTGTTTCATTGACTTGGGGATAACAAAAAGTGGTCTAACACACATATAATTGGAATCTGAGAAGATGAGGAAAAGCAGGGGGGGATAAAAGTATAATTGAAGAAATAATGGTTAAAATTTATTATTTTCTAAATTGGATAAAACCTATATCCAAGAAGCCCAATCACCCCTTAGCAAGACTAAACAAACACACAAAAAACAAAACCAGAAAAAACCCCACACTTGTACACTAAGACACATCATAATCATATCGCTGAAAACTAGTGATAAAGAAAAAATCTTAAAGTAGCCAGAGAATAAAAGGTGTTGTATACAAAGGAGCAAAGATAATAACTGCTGACTTCTTATCAGAAAATGTGCAAGCCAGAAAACAACTTCATGACATTTTTAAAGTGCTAAAGGGAAAAAAAAAACACATGTCAACCAAGAATTTGATATTTAGGGAAAGTATCCTTCAAAAATGAAGGCAAAAAACAAACTTTTTTAGACAAAGAAAAGCTGAAAGAATCTGTCACCAGCAGATCCACACAATAAGACATATTTAAGAAAATTCTTCAGGTGAAGGGAAATGGTACCAGATGGAAACTTGGATCACAAAGGAATGAAGAACACCAGGAACGTAAATATGTGCTGAAATATAGAACACTTTTACATCTTTAAGAGAAAGCTGAACATTTAGAGAAAAAAATAGTAAGGTAGTATGGGGTTTATAGGGCTTCCCTGGTGGCTCAGTCGTAAACAATCCACCTGCTGAAGCAGGAGACGCAGGTTCGATCCTTGGGTTGGGAGGATCCCTGGGTTGGGAGGATTCCCCTGGAGAAGGAAATGGCAACCCACCCCAGTATTCTTGCCTGGGAAATCCTATGGACAGAGGAGCCTGGCAGGCTACAATCTATGGGGTTGCAAAAGAGTTAGACACAACTTAGCAACTAAACAAAACCAACAATTGGGGTTTATAACATATATAGAAATAAAATGTAAGACTGTGCTTTAGGAAGCCCTCCAAGCCTCTGATACATGGCAGTAGTGGAGATAAAATAAATAATCCAAAAGTAGGTTAAAAAAAACAAATGAAAAAGAACAGTTAGGGCAAGCAGAAACAAATAGCAAGAGGCAAATGTAAACACAACCATATGGATAGTTAAGTTAAATATAAATGTACTAAACACACACCAATTAATTTGCAGAGATTATCAGATTGTATTTTTTTAAAAAAGAAACTCAAGTGTGTGCTAGACGTCTACAAGAAATTTTAAAGTTAAAGACTTTAAATGTAAAGAGAGAGATAGGTTAAAAGTAAAAGGATGGAAAACAATACAATATAACCAACATGAAGAGTGTCAGTAATCCCAATGTCATAAAAACAAGAGGGAGACCTTCCTGAAGAATCCTAGAACTCAGAGCAGGAAGAAAACTGGAGAGCTCAAGCATAAAATCGGTAGGTTGTAAGGGACAAGAAAAAAAAAAAACATAGGACAAAAGATAAATGAGTAAATGAAAAGGAAAAAAAATCAACAGGTGGCCAATACAGCATGATACACAGCAGATTACAAAAATTTGAATCCTCCATCAAACAAGATTATAGACAGACAGTAGCTGTTTATTAAAAAAAATCACAGACTGTAGAGGAAGGGGAAAGAACAGTATACATTTGCGTTTTAAGGAAAAAAAGGAATAAACAGAGTGACTCACAGCTAATGAGCACATCAAGACTGCAATGTGCACCACCCTGGTGTAGAGTCCAGGTCTAGAAAGGTCTTCAGCTTTCTGTTTCTGTCATGAATGTTTAGTAACCAAGCTGCATTTCTTTAGTAACCAGAAAGGAACAACAGTTTTAAAAGATTTCAGTAGACTCTGGATAAGAAAGATGCTCAGCATGTGAGAAGACAAGGCCAAGGCCAAGAAGACAAGAGGGAATAATAGTCCTTGAAGCTGGGCAATGTCCTGAGGTGCCCACACAGGCAAGCCACAACAGAGCAGGGCTGGCAGGAATGCGTGGGCAGTCCCAGAAAGCTTAGAGGCAGGTCCATGGGATTGTGAATTCCTGGGATCATTCCCCCAAGCTATAAGCAATATGACAGGTGTGAGGGAAGGCTTCCTTTGGCCCCAAAGTCCACAGAAACTCTACTTCCATCTTGAAGTGACTCCCCAGTGTGTGAGGGAAGCCCTAGGTGCCCAGCAGCCAAGACTTCTGTAACCCACTGTCCCCTGGGCAGGGCTTCCTTCTTCCTGGCATACATTTGATATTTGGTTTGACCTTGGCTTCCAAAACAAAATGAACGGGTCATCGATTATTTACATAGTTCATTCTAAAAAATTCACTTCTTATTGATATTGAGGCTTTGTTGCCAAATGGAATGAAGAGGAAAACATCTCACCTTCACCTGAGCAAGATGGTCTGTTACAAGCCTTGCCTCACTACCCTCAGGCCAGAGACCTAAGGCCTTAACCCACTCCAAGGCCCTGGCTGAGCCCACCAGACCCATATGTCTCAGTCAGTCCTTCCAGACACTCAGTTTTCATCCCGTCCTAAATATACCAAGTCAATAATCCCGAGAGCCTCTGAACCTGCCTCAAGTGGCTCCTTCGAAGAATTCGGGCCTCACTCAAGTGCCACCTCCTCCAAATGTCTTCACTCTGCAGCTCCATCACATACTTACAATACTTTTCACTACCTAAAACTTACCCTCTGAAATTGCTTGTTTTTACCTGATTCTCCCTGGGGAAAATGGCACCTCTCACAGGATAGGGCCCTTCTCTTTCTTGGCCACCCCTGAATCCCCAGCATTCAGGGAGCAGTAGCTCTTAGCACTCAGTGGACATGTGACACCCTGTGAGGGAGGGGTGAGTTACATAACTCTCATTAACAGAGCACCTACTATGCATTTGGCACTGTGCTTCTCCCTTCACAGGCTTCCCTAGTGGTGCACTGGTAAAGAATGCACATATCAATGCATGAGACGCAGGTTCAATCCCTGGGTCGGGAAGATCCCCTGGAGGAGGGCATAGCAACCTACTCCAGTATTCTTGCCTGGAGAATCCCATGGACAGAGGAGCCTGGCGGGCTACAGTCCGTGGGGTCACAAAGAATTGGACATGACTGAAGTGACTGAGCACGTAGATACTTCTCCTTTAAATGTGCAAAGAGTTGGACACAACTGAGTGACTGCCTCTATTTTACCGAGAATGAAGAAACGGATCTGAGGGGTGAAATAAATTGCCTAAGGTCTAGCTCCCAAGATTTGAGGCATTTTGAGCCACACCAGAGAAGAGAGAGAAGTAATCTGCCACAAAGTAATACCTAACACTGGGCCTTGTCCAAAGGCCAGGCTACTGTGTCATCGAAGCCTAATGGTATGTATGGGTTTAGGGGACTTGCTTTCAGTCCCATGCACAAAAGATACACATGTCATTCTTTCATTCACAGTTTTTCCAAGCCATCCATGCTTAATTGAAAAGGTCCTCCTGAAAAGTTCCCATTTAATTGAGCAGATCCTACCAAAGTGTATTCACTTAATTGGCATGAAGTCCTGGAGATACAACCCCCAAGTGAATTGTTAATTATCTTCTCCAGTGTAGCAACAGGACTGGCTCTTCCTGTACCAGGCTTGCCCAGGGGACTTAACCCAACTGCACTTCAGATCACCACCCACAGTGACAAGAGACTATGGACACATGGAGACCGTGACAGACAGAGGCCATTTCAAAGGTGTCCATAAAAATGGGAGGGGAAAAGTGAGCCCTGCTTTCATAAAAGGAAGCTAAACTCTGCATAATGAATCAGATATATTGGGGAAAACATTTACGAGACACAAAGGAAGATCATTTAAAAATGATCCACTGCAGTTAAAAATAGAATCATCATCAATCCTGAAAACAATCTGATAATTCAGAAGCTATGTCACCCAACCACTCCACTTTAAAATGGTGGAACTAATCTGGAAAAGAAGCTGGACTCCATGACACAGGTGTCTACTGCCTTCCAAAGGTGGACCTTGTGAAATCAAGGTCAAATTGATTCCAGGCACAATATGAAAACCATTGTCCTGTACTCAATGGATACACAGGGAGATCCTGACCTTGAACATGAGGCACTTTAACTCACCATGGACAAGCATACCCAAATCTTATAAGTGCACTCCTTTGCCCAACCAGGAAAGAGAAGTCGGTAGAAAGACTTTGGGAAAACAAATCTTGGCCTTTTAATATAAACAATATTATCTTTCTTCTTTAAGCAGGATCTTTAGTGTAGTCTAACAACTCTATGCTCCCAGAGAATAAAGACTCTATCAGGTTGACTGTGGATTCTACCCTGGAGCTAGCCAAGTGCCACAGACTCTGCAGCTGCTTCACAGACACATTTCTGAAACATCATGCTTCCTAAAACCTGAGAGTTCATGTCAGTGAATAAAGGTTCCTGATATGTGCTTTAGACGGCAATGTAAATTTTAACCAACTTATTTAAATCCAATTTTCTGTATCCAATCAGAAACACTGAAAACCAAAACAATCATTTCACCCTGATTTGAAAGAACAGAAATTAACAGCTGAATTTAATGGAGCCAAAAGCCAACATTTGTCACAAAAGCAGGGAATACTTTAGTGTCTTCTGGTCATTTTGGAGCTCGGGACCCCTACTGAGGGTGTCTGGTTACTAGGAAAGGTCACTTCTGAGCCTAAGAGATCAGCAGTAGACTGATTTCATGGCACAAGTAGCCAGGGTGCCTCCTCAGCAGGTGCCAGCATTCTATGGGCAATGGGCACAGGGGAGAGGGAGCAAAGCCATGCAAACTAGAACTAGCAGCTTCCAGAAACTTCAAAGAGGTGCCAGAAGCACCTGGTCTCCTTGGAACATCTAGATAAGGACTGAAGCAGAATGTCCCCAGACCCTAGAAGATAACAGGTGGCTCACGGTGTTCAATTCAGTTCTGGGCCACAGCAAAAATGCCCTAGAGGGAATATTTATAGATCACACGAGAGACTGCACTTTCTATCATCTAATTCAGATAGGTGCCTTCAGTTCCCTCTCCCATCACTAACCCTAACCCTAAATCATCCTATTAATCACCTGGATTCCCAATTCTCCTTGCTGGATGTCTGTTCTCCCTTGAGTTGTGCTCTCAGATCAATAGAATTATATCTGGACAAAGATCGCCCAACAGCACTGGCATATATAAAAATATAAGTGCTTCCAGAACCAAAATAATACTTCTCACCACCTTGCATCCCCATGGGGTCTTCTAACAGCATGGCCAGCTTTAAGGCCAGCAGACCTGGTCTATAAACATCCAGACTTACCCAAAAGAGACATACAGAGATGGCATCATGTCTCAGAACAATTCTGAACAATTACTCAGGCAGGTAAAGTCCTACCTGTTCGACTAAAATAATTTGGGAAGACAGAACTTGGGCACACCTTCCGGGAACATGTCTTTTTGGGTCACAAGTGTTCAAAGGACAGGCTGTGAGACTGAATACACTGTTGAGACACCAATCCACCCAAGTCCGGCAATTCTGGGATGCCAAGGGCCTGAGCTCTCAACCTGTCAGGCCAGGCTGTGGCTACAACGCCCATTTGGGCTCACCCTGTACTGTGCACATGCACTGCTACTAGAAGTGAATCCTAAAGGGCCAACAGAGAGGGTGTCTCACCAGTAGAGTCTGTTTCTCTCGGGATGTTTGTGTCTGTGTGTGCCTTTTTCTCTGTGCGTGGGTGGGAGGCATCTGTCTCTGTCTTCCCCAGTTTTCCTCTCTTACTCTGCCTGGGCACCTGCCCCTCTCTGTTTACGTTTCCATTTTCTTTGCCTTCTATAAAAAGCCAGAAGGTAGACCAGAAGGGGATTTTGTAGTGTTTGTTGTACTTAATTGAGGGAAGGTTTATGTTCCCATTTCCCCAAGAAAATGCATGCTATCTTACTGAAAATGAAAATAAATTGTAAGTATAGCTTCATTTAAGTTACACTGTCCTGGATATGAATGATTCTAAATGGGGATGGGGGATGCTGTGCAAATACCAAGGGGCCCTGGGCCAGTTGTGGAGCCCAGGCAAATTAGGGCCAGAGCTAGATGGGTGCGTTAGACCCTTGGCTTGGGGTGTGCTAACAACTCAAGGGGCAGAGTAGCAGGTGTAGGTGGGGACGAGAAATCTGCATTTTCAACCAGCACTCAGGAGACTGGGATGCAGACTTGTGCCTTGTTAACATTGGGCCCATCTAGAATCTGGAGGCTTCCTCACCTCCAGCACTCAGCAGACAGGTTTCTGGCCCATGAGCCTCTTGAATGGGATGCCACTCTCTGCTGACTGTCAGATTTCTGGGCAGGGAATTCACACTTTCTAGTGATTTTCTAGGAGAAGGCAATGGCACCCCACTCCAGTACTCTTGCCTGGAAAATCCCATGGATGGAGGAGCCTGGTAGGCTGCAGTCCATGGGGTCGCTAAGAGTCAGACACGACTGAGCGACTTCACTTTCACTTTTCACTTTCATGCACTGGAGAAGGAAATGGCAACCCACTCCAGTGTTCTTGCCTGGAGAATCCCAGGGACGGTGGAGCCTGGTGGGCTGCCGTCTATGGGGTCGCACAGAGTTGGACACGGCTGAAGTGACTTAGCAGCAGCAGCAGCAGCAGCAGTGATTTGCTAAGGGGTCTCTCACCCAAAGAAGGCTGAAAATCAGTGTTCAATAGAATTCTAAATGCAGATCCTAAGACATTTTGAGAGAATGTATTGGACTGCGCCAGGTACTGTGCAAGCTGCTTCGACTTAAAGGCCCAGTTGGGGAGGGAGGATGGGGGGTGGGATGAGGCAGCATTAGTACCTAGAGGGAGTGCTGTTCTAGCAAGCCCATCTGAAATCCTTTGGTAAAAGAAAAATGTCAAGTCTGAGGTTGAAGAAGAAATATTTCACTGACCAAGGAGTCTAGAGGGGGCTGATGGCCCCTGGCTGGGCCAACGCTGGCTGGAGGGTGTCAATTGGAACAGGGTGGGACCTCTGGGAACAGGGCCAGTGGCGGGGGTGGGAGGCAGTGGTGGTGGTGGTGGTGAAAGGGACCATGGGCTTTCTGCCGCAGGCGACTGTGTTGTGAGGGAGGATGGAAAAAGACATGTAATTAATCAACCAAATATAGACTAGTTCAGTTCAGTTCAGTCGCTCAGTCGTGCCCGACTCTTTGCGACCCCCATGAATCGCAGCACGAGGCCTCCCTGTCGATCACTAACTCCCGGAGTTCACTCAAACTCACGTCCATCGAGTCGGTGATGCCATCCAGCCATCTCATCCTCTGTCGTCCCCTTTTCCTCCTGCCCCCAATCCCTCCCAGCATCAGGCAGCAAAGGAGTTTGGTGGGGGCACTGGAGAGTGAGATGTAGCCCGAGAAGGGCGACAGGAAAACCTCTTTTCAGATCCAGGGCCTTGGGCTCGTTTTCACCCAGCAAGGGCTGCCCCTCCCCCTCCCTCACAGCCCTTGGGCTCTAGGCTACCCCCTCACCCTCCCTACCAAGCCGAGGCTCGACCCCTTCCTAAAAGGAAAAGAGGGACTCCGCCTGCAGGAACCGTCCCCAATACAGCAGGAACTGTCCCCAGTACAGCGTCTCTGGCTGCTGTTCAGCCCCTCCCCCAGATGGGGGGAAAAGCCCTTTAACACACACTCCCCCACACAACGCCCTCTTCCAGTCGGCCTTCTCCGCGCTTGGGACGGGAGATCTCCCTCTTTTCATAGTGGCCGGTTCCCATCCCCTAGTGTCACCCCCAAAGCAGCGTAGGCCTCGGCACGTCCAGCGATTCCTGCCCCTAACCATCGCCCCCTGCCCGCCGCGGGAAGGCCTTCAGCCTCCTCATACCCACCATCTCGGACCTGTGCCCCTCTCCAGCTGGCCCCAGGGCAGAGCAGCTTCCCGAGGCAACACAAACGCTCCTCCCCAACAAGGCTTGGCCGCCTTCTGCCCACCCCTCCCCTGCACACTTTCTGGAACACTCAACCCAGTTCTGCACACTCTCCTGGGCCGCCCCCTGCACATCCTCCCGGGGCCCAAACGATCACCCGGGCCCCGCACATTCATCCGCGGTCCCCAGCACATCCTCTTGCGGCCCGCACGCTCATCCTGGCCTCGCGCACCCTCCCGGGCCCCGCGCACATCCTCTTATGGCCCGCACGCTCACCCTAGCCTGGCGGCGGCCGACGCGCGGCCCTTGGCGGAGCAGCGCTGGCGAGGCCCAAGCCTCGCGTGGCAGGAAGCGCCACGGAGCAGCTAGCGCACTGCCGAGCCTAGCAGCCCAGCGGCGCGTTTCCGGAGCCGCAGGCGCCGCCGTGGGTAGTGGGAGGGCGAGGCCCCGCCCCGACTTCGGCCCCGCCCGGGCCGCCGGTCCCGATTGGCCCGGAGAGGGGGCGGGACGGGAAGGGGGCGTGGCTAAGCCCGGGTTTAGGGTCCGGCCAGACCCCAGGGGAGCAGTGAGCGCAGGCAAGAAGCTTCGGTGGAGGCAGGAGGCGTGGAATGAGAGTACTAAAGAGTGAATGAATGAGTGAACTAGCGAATGAACTGACAAGCCTACGAAGGAGGGAACGAAGAAATGGACAGGACCCCTCCCTCTTGGGCGCCTTTAGAACGGGAATATGGGTGGGGGGGATGAGAAGGGAGGGCGAGGCAGAGCAAAGCCAGCCTCCACTGGAGGGATCAAAGTGGCTCACTCATTCATGCAAGGTTTTGTGAGCCCTAGCAATGCCAGATACTGAGACTACAACTGTGAGCGAAACCAGGCTACATCCTTGCTATCAGGGGGGCGTGCATTCGGTTCCCAAGGGCTCCTGTGAATGTGTGTGTGTTTGGGTGTGTGTGTACGTGTATGCCCATGTGCTCGAGTAAAGATGGAAGGGAAACACATTTGAGTAAATTTCAAAATAGCAGGTCATACTATGAAAAGAACAGGATTCTTGGATCGGGGGTGTTGCAAGTATTGACAGCTGCTTCCAGATGAATATCTGCCATTCAACAAAGATCTAAGAAGCTGCAGTGCTCTGCAGTGTTCTAAGCCCATCTATGCTTTCTTGAAGATTCCTGTTTCATAAAGGTCATATAACAATAATAAACAAGGGTTAACAAACAATGCATAAGAATAAGAACTGTGAAGAACATCATTTAGGGTGGTGTTTGGGAGTGGTGGGAGGGAAACTTCAGGGAGGCTATGGTTGATATGAGACTTGAATTACAAGAACTCAGCGTGAAGGTTGTTGATAGGAAGAGCGTCAAAAGGAACAGCAAGTGCGAATTCCCTGTGATAGGAACCAATTAGGCATATTCTAGTATCAAAAGAAAAATGTTGGAGTAAGCCAAGGGAAAAAGAGCCACACTGAAAGGATGAAGCTGGGTACTGAAACTGAGTTTGAAGGACACAGTCTAATTTTTCATTTTTTATTAATATACCTTTATTTTATTAGTGATAATGATTATAACCAACTTCTTAAATATTCTTGTAGCAATTTTATTTACTACATGCTGCCTTTCTTATTTACCTTCCACATTTTATTATGAAAGCTTTGCAACATACAGATCAATTGAAAGATGTGTACCCATGTACCAACCACCAATATTGTACAATTAGCATTATGCCATACTTGCTTGATTGCATGGTCATCCTTATATTACCAATCCATTTCAAAGTAAGTTGCAGACATACAAGCACACTTCACACCTTAACACTCCAGCCTGCATATCATTACCTAGAGCTGCATGGCATTACCTAGCATACCTGTTTACTGCATAGCATTACCTCAGATCCGTCACTCAGTCATGTCTGACTCTTTGTGACTCCATGAACCGCAGCATACCAGGCCTCCCTGTCCATCACCAACTGCCAGAGTCTACCCAAACCCATGTTCATTGAGTCAGTGATGCCACCCAACCATCTCATTCTCTGTTGTCCCCTTCTCCTCCTGCCCTCAAACTTTCCCAGCATCAGGGTCTTTTCAAATGAGTCAGCTTTATGCATCAGATGGCCAAAGTACTGGAGTTTCAGCTCCAACATCAGTCCTTCCAATGAACACCCAGGACTGACCTCCCTTAGAATGGACTGGTTGGATCTCCTTGCAGTCCAAGGGACTCTCAAGAGTCTTCTCCAACATCACAGTTCAAAAGCATCAATTCTTTGGTGCTCAGCTTTCTTTATAGTCCAACTCTCACATCCATACATGACTACTGGAAAAACCATAGCCTTGATTAGACTGACCTTTGTTGACAAAGTGATGTCTCTGCTTTTTAATATGCTATCTAGGTTGGTCATAACCCTCCTTCCAAGGAGTAAGCGTCTTTTAATTTCATTGCTGCAATCACCATCTGCAGTGATCTTGGAGCCCAGAAAAATAAAGTCAGCCACTGTTTCCACTGTTTCTCCATCTATTTGCCATGAAGTGATGGGACAGGATGCCATGATCTTAGTTTTCTGAATGTTGAGCTTTAAGCCAACTTTTTAACTCTCCTCTTTTACTTTCATCAAGAGGCTCTACCTAGCATTACCTAGCATACCTCTTTACTGTTATTTTCTGTTTTTTGGAGGTAAAATTTACATACAGTGAAATGCCCAAATTTTAAGTGCCCCATGCAGTGAGTTTTGACAAACATACTCTAAACTCTTGTCAGGATACTGAACATTATCAACACCCCAGAAATTTCCCTTGTGCCCATTCCCAGTCAGTGTGGGTGTGTCATCAGTTGCTAAGTCATGTCTGACTCTGTGGGACCCCATGGACTGTAACCCACCAGGTTGCTCTGCCCATTGGATTTTCCAGGCAAGAATACTGGAGTGGGTTGCCATTTCTTTCTCTAGGGGATCTTCCTGACCCATGGATCAAATCCACATCTGTGTCTTCTGCATTGGCAGGCCGATTCCTTACCACTGAGCCACCTGGGAAGCACTTCATTCACCGTCAGTTCCCACCACAATTCAACATAGGGGCAACTGGTGTTCTAAATTTTTTCCATCTTACATTACTTTCACCAATTTGAGAACTTCATATAAATGGAATCACATGGTATGTACTATTTTGTGTCTGTCATGTTTGCCTCTTTGCAACCCCATGGACTGTAGCCCATGAGACTCCTCTGTTCATGGAATTCTCCAGGCAAGAATACTGGAGTGGGTAGCCATTCCTTTCTCCAGGGGATCTTCCCAACCCAAGAACTGAACTCAGGTCTCTTGCATTGCAGGCAGATTCTTTACCGTCTGAGCCAACAGTGTTTGGTTTCCTTCATTCAGTATGATGATTTATTTATGTTGTTTAAAGTGTTGCTTCTTTCCTTTAATTACTGAGTAGTATTCCATCTTGTGAGATGCCAGGCTGGATGAATCACAAGCTGGAATCAAGACTGAGAAATATCAACAACCTCAGGTATGCAGATACCACTCTAATGGCAGAGAGTGGAGAGGAACTAAAGAGCCTCTTGATGATGGTCAAAGAGGAGAGTGAAAAAGCTGACTTGAAACTCATCATTCAAAAACCTAAGATCATGGTATCCAGTCCCATCACTTCATGGCAAATAAAAGGGGGAAAAGTGGCAGCAGGGGCATATTTTATTTTCTTAGGCTCCAAAATCATTGGGGACGTTGACTGAAGCTGTGAAATGAAAAGATGCTTGCTCCTTGGAAGGAAAGCTATGATAAACCTAGACAGCTTATTAAAAAGCAGAGACGTCACTTTGCAGACAAAGGTCCACATAGTCAAAGCTATGGTTTTTCCAGTAGTCATGTACAGATATCAGTGTTGGACCATAAAGAAGGCTGAACACTGATGAATTGATGTCTTTGAATTGTGGTGCTGGAGAAGACTCTTGAGAGTCCCTTGGCAGCAAGGAACACAAGCCAGTCAATCTTAAAGGAAATCAACCTTGAATATTTATTGGAAGGGCTGATGCTGAAGCTCCAATCCTTCGGCCACCTGATGTGAAGAGCCGATTCATTGGAAAAGACATTGATCCTGGTAATGACTGAGGGCAGAGGAGAAGGGGATGACAGGATGAGATGGTTGGATGGCATCACCGACTCAGTGAACATGAATCTGAGCAAATTCCAGGATATAGTGAAGTTCAGGGGAGCCTGGCATGCTGCAGTCCATGGGGTCACTAAGAGTCAGACATGACTTAGTGACTGAACAACAACAGTATCCCATTGTCTGAATATATTTGAGTTGATTTTTATTCATTCACCTGTTTATGATTTGAGCTGTTTCCATTTTGGAGTGTTATAAATAAACTTACCATGAACACTTGTGTACAACCTTGTGTAGACATATGCTTTCATTTGGTTGGATAACTACCTAGAAAGGGAACTGCCACAAAGGAGAATTGTTTTATAAGAAACTGCCAGAATATTCTCTGAAGTGGTTGTACAATTTATGTTCCCACCAGATATGTATGAGAATTCCTTTTCAATCCTCCTCTGCATTTGGGGTTGTCAGCCTTTATTTTTAGCCATTTAAGTGTGTATGAAGTGGTAATTCATTGTGATTTTAATTATCATCTCCTTGATGACTAATCATGTTGCGTGTGATGTCTTTATGTGCTTACTGGCCACTTCTGTATCTTCCTTTGTAAAGTGTCTGTTTTTAATAACTTGTTCACATTTATGGGTATTTTGTCTCTTTATTACTTACTTGTAGGTTTTTTTTTTAAACAGCCCCTTAGAGGTATATTTGGCAAACAATAACCTGGAAATGTTCAAACTGCACTGTCTGATAAGGTTTGACATATATATATATATATATATACACATTCATGAAACCATCACTACAATCAAGGTAATAAAGATATCTATTACTCTCTAAGATTCCTCATGTACCTTTGTAGTCCTTTTTGCCTTTCTCTTCTTGCTCCTCTTGTCCTAAGCAACCACTGATCTGCTTTCTGTCACTGTAAGGTAGTTTGCATTTTCTAGAGTTTTACGTAGATGGAATTGTATAATAAATGGTACCCATGTCCAAGGTAAGGAGCAGTGGCTGTGCTTTGCTGGAGCAGATGTGAAGAGATACCCCACATCCAAGGTAAGAGAAACCCAAGTAAGACGGTAGGCACTGAGAGAGGGCATCAGAGGACACACAGAGTGAAACCACAATCAGACAGCTAGCCAATCTGATCACGTGGGCCACAGCCTTGTCTAACTCAATGAAACTAAGCCATGCCGTGTGGGGCCACCCAAGACGGGCAGGTCATGGTGGACAGGTCTGATAGAATGTGGTCCACTGGAGAAGGGAATGGCAAACCACTTCAGTGTTCTTGCCTTGAGAACCCCATGAACAGTATGAAAAGGCAAAAAGATAGGACACTGAAAGATGAACTCCCCAGGTTGGTAGGTGCCCAATATGCTACTGGAGATCAGTGGAGAAATAAGTCCAGAAAGAATGAAGGGATGGAGCCAAAGCAAAAACAACACCCAGTTGTGGATGGGACTGGTGATAGAAACAAGGTTTGATGCAGTAAAGTGCAATACTGCATAGGAACCTGGAATGTTAGGTCCATGAATCAAGGCAAATTGGAAGCGGTCAAACAAGAGATGGCAAGAGTGAACATCGACATTCTAGGAATCAGCGAACTAAGATGGACTGGAATGGGTGAATTTAACTCAGATGACCATTATATCTACTACTGTGGGCAGGAATCCCTTGGAAGAAATGGAGTAGCCATCATAGTCAACAAAAGAGTCCTAAATGCAGTACTTGGATGCAATCTCAAAAGTGACAGAATGATCTCTGTTCGTTTCCAAGGCAAACCATTCAATATCACAGTAATCCAAGTCTATGCCCTGACCAGTAATGCTGAAGAAGCTGAAGTTGAATAGTTCTATGAAGACCTACAAGACCTTCCAGAACTAACACCCAAAAAAGATGTCCTTTTCATTATAGGGGACTGGAATGCAAAAGTAGGAAGTCAAGAAACACCTGGAGTAACAGGCAAATTTGGCCTTGGAGTACAGAATGAAGCAGGGCAAAAGCTAATAGAGTTCTGTCAAGAGAATGCACTGGTCATAGCAAACACCCTCTTCCAACAACACAAAAGAATACTCTACACATGGACATCACCAGATGGTCAACACCGAAATCAGATTGATTATATTCTTTTCAGCCAAAAGAGGAGAAGCTCTATACAGTCAGCAAAAATAAGACCAGGAGCTGACTGTGGCTCAGATAATGAACTCCTTATTGCCAAATTCAGATTGAAATTGAAGAAAGTGGAGAAAGCCAGTAGACCATGCAGGTATGACCTAAATCAAATCACTTATGACTATACAGTGGAAGTGAGAAAGATTTAAGGGACTAGATCTGATAAACAGAGTGCCTGATGAACTATGGATGGAGGTTCGTGGAGACAGGGATCAAGACCATCCTCAAGAAAAAGAAATGCAAAAAAGCAAAATGGCTGTCTGGGGAGGCCTTACAAATAGTTGTGAAAAGAAGAGAAGTGAAAAGCAAAGGAGAAAAGGAAAGATATACCCATTTGAATGCAGAGTTCCAAAGAATAGCAATGAGAATAAGAAAGCCTTCCTCAGCGATCAATGCAAAGAAATAGAGGAAAACAATGGAATGGGAAAGACTAGAGATCTCTTCAAGAAAATTAGAGATACCAAGGGAACATTTCATGCAAAGATGGGCTCAGTAAAGAAGGGATGGTAGGGACATAAAAGAAGCAGAAGATATTAAGAAGAGGTGGCAAGAATACACAGAAGAACTGTACAAAAAAGATCTTCACGACCCAGATAATGACGATGGTGTGATCACTCACCTAGAACCAGACATCCTGGAATGTGAAGTCAAGTGGGCCTTAGAAAGCATCACTATGAACAAAGCTAGTGGAGGTGATGGAATTTCAGTTGAGCTATTTCAAATCCTGAAAGATGATGCTGTGAAAGTGCTGCACTCAATATGCCAGCAAATTTCGAAAACTCAGCAGTGGCCACAGGACCAGAAATGGTCAGTTTTCATTCCAATCCCAAAGAAAGGCAATGCCAAGGAATGCTCAAACTACCACACAATTGCACTCATCTCACACGCTAGTAAAGTAATGCTCAAAATTCTCCAAGCCAGGCTTCAGCAATACGTGAACCGTGAACTTCCTGATGTTCAAGCTGGTTTTAGAAAAGGCAAAGGAACCAGAGATCAAATTGCCAACATCCACTGGATCATCGAAAAAGCAAGAGTTCCAGAAAAACATCTATTTCTGCTTTATTGACTATGCCAAAGCCTTTGACTGTGTGGATCACAATAAACTGTGGAAAATTCTGAAAGAGATGGGAATACCAGACCACCTGATCTGCCTCTTGAGAAACCTGTTTGCAGATCAGGAAGCAACGGTTAGAACTGGACATGGAACAACAGATTGGTTCCAAATAGGAAAAGGAGCACGTCAAGGCTGTATATTGTCACCCTGCTTATTTAACTTATATGCAGAGTACATCATAAGAAATCCTGGGCTGGAAGAATCACAAGCTGGAATCAAGATTTCTGGGAGAAATATCAATAAGCTCAGATATGCAGATGACGCCACCCTTATGGCAGAAAGTGAAGAGGAACTAAAGAGCCTCTTGATGAAAGTGAAAAAGGAGAGTGAAAAAGTTGGCTTAAAGCTCAACATTCAGAAAACTAAGATCATGGCATCTGGTCCCATCACTTCATGGCAAATGGATGGGGAAACAGTGAAAACAGTGGCTGACTTTATTTTTCCTGGCTCCAAGATCACTGCAGATGGTGACTGCAGCCATGAAATTAAAAGACGTTTACTCCTTGGAAGGAAAGTTATGACCAACCCAGATAGCATCTTAAAAAGCACAGACATCACTTTGCCTACAAAGGTCTGTCTAGTCAATGCTATGGTTTTTCCAGTAGTCATGTATGGATGTGAGAGTTGGACTATAAAGAAAGCTGAGCACAGAAGAATTGATGCTTTTGAACTGTGGTGTTGGAAAAGACTCTTGAGAGTCCCTTGGCCTGCAAGGAGATCCAACCAGTCCATCCTAAAGGAGATCAGTCCTGAGTGTTCATTGGAAGGACTAGTGTTGAAGCTGAAACTCCAATACTTTGGCCACCTGATGTGAAGAGCTGACTCATTTGAAAAGACCCTGATGCTGGGAAAGATTCAAGACGAGAGGAGTAGGGGACGACAGAGGATGAGATGGTTGGATGGCATCACCGACTCAATGGACATGAGTTTGAGTAAACTCTGGCAGTTGGTGATGGACAGGGAGGCCTGGAAAGCTGCAGTCCATGGGGTCTCAAAGAGTTGGACATGACTGAGCAACTGAACTGACTGAACCCGAAGCCTACACATTTCTAATGCAGTGACTGCCTTGGGTCAGGCTTTCAAGTGTAAGGAGGTGTAATGGGGCTCCTGGCTTGGAAACAGCCAACTTGTGTCTGCTTAAGAGACTCCAGGCTTCTTGAGGGCAGAATATGAGTGTAGGGTGGGGCCTGTTATTAGGGTCCTCTTTCCAGCACCCCATCCCTCACAATTGGGACCATTATTGATGGAGGCCACTTTGCTCTGGAGGACCAGTGGGTGTACCTGTTGCTTTTGGAGGCTCCAAGCCCTGCCACTTCAAGCCCTCCCTTAAGCAGGTCTCCTGGCGCCAACACTGACTGACACCTCAAATGCTCTCCCGATCTAGCCATTGGCCCTGCACAGAGACCCCAAGGCCTTTGTCCCTCATCCGCCAGGGCTCTCCTGGGACACTGGGAAGCACACGGTGGCCTTAGTACAGAGGGCCTGGGACACCCCTGGGCTGTGCATCCCTGAGGCTCTGACCAGGGCTCAAAGGTAGCCTCTGGAGTGTGCTCCACATCCCATAGGCAGTGATCCCAGAATTTGAAAAAGTGGGCAGGTGACCTGACCCCAGAATTACCACAGGCACCCCAGGCAGGGGCTGGATCTCTTCCTCAACAGGCAGTGGGGGCTGAAGGTGAAATAAGTCACAGGAGCCCCAGGGTAGGAAGAAGGCAAGGTGGGGGGGCCTGGGATGTTGTCTGCCTGCCCCAGGCCCCTGATGCTGGGTCACAGGATAGGCCCAATTTCCCTGCACAGATCCAGAGATGAGCAGTGGCTGAGGAGTCAGGTGAGATAGGAGCCCCAGGTGAGGAAGAAGGTGCACATGAAGTAGAAGCTGCAGAGAAAGGGACTGCAGGTGAGGCAGGAGGTACAGGTGAGGCAGGAGGTACAGAGCCCCTTGGGTCCCACCACTGCCTGGATGTGAAGGGATTCCCTGGTGGTCCCAGGAAGTCCTGGCTGGGAGCCAGAGGGTCTCCCCGAGGCAGGAGACCAGGAGGCTGAGGAGGGGAAGAGACCAGCCCCCAAGGAGGGGCTCAAGTCCATTCCAGAGGAGCCTGGAAATGAGGATGAGGCTGTGGAGATAATCCCCCCAGGGTTCTCGTTGGGTCAATAGGCTCAGCAGGTCTGAGTTCCCCGCTGTGGTCCCGGGTCCTCAGCTTAGCACGTGCTTCCTCACTGCAGATTTAGGCCAAGTTCTGCTTGGTCTCCTGGAGATGTGTGTGTGTTCTTCTCTGAGCAGCTCCCCCCAACACTGTGGTGCAGAGACACCCCAACCCACTCCCAGGAACCAGTGGGAAGGAGGGGACGGACGAGAGCTGAGCGACAGAGACTTGAGGGCAGGGACTGTGGCTGGTTGGGTCCCCAGGAACCTTGGGGAGCCCCCAGGAATAAGTGGGTTAGATGTGGGTGGAGGGCAGGGTCAGCAGGTAGGACACCAGGCTCTAGGATCACTGGCAGCTCTGTGGGGACCACTCCCTCCCAGCCTTTTCCTGGTTGGGGGATAATTTGAAAAGAGGAACTGCACTTTCCCTCCACTGGCTCTTCTTTTTCCTTTGCCTGTTCAGTGGGACCACCCCTTCCCTACCCCAGGGCCCATCCTCCCCCCCAACCCCCGTACCCACTGGCTCCTTTGCCTAGGGCCAGTAGGCAAGGTTCAAAAGCAGACAATCTGGAGACACTTCCCCAGGCCTGGCAGAGGGACCCACACCTCCTGGCTGCTGGGGGTCCCCAGAGTTGTGCACCTGACATTCCTCCCTGGCCAGGATGTGGCCCTGCACCGGGAGCTGGCTCTGCTATCAGATTTTCACCATTTGGGGGTGCATCCCTTCTCAAGGCCACCATCCTGCTCTAGAGCCTATCTCCTCCTCCTTGAGCTGAAGCGGGGCCTATCTCCAGATTCTGAGCCTGCTGTCCCTGGGCTTGGGTGGGAGTCCTTCCCATGAGCACTGGGCCCGATAGTACCTCAGGTGCCCTGTTTCTTCCCCAGCTACCCACCTGGGCTCAAACTCATGGCTCCCATTCTCACAATAGAAAGCCATATCTCCCTATCCTCCAGCACCTGGTCACCATCACAAAGATGGAAGATCAGCCCCTAAGCAGATTGCTTCCCTATGCCAGAGCGTGTATGACTGGGGCCAATTTCTTTCCATTAGAGCTGCCATCCAGCCCAGATTGCCATTGAGAACCCTGTGACCTGGGACTCTGTCCCAGGACACATTGTGCTGCTGAGGACTGGACCCTGACCCTGCCCCTGAGGCCAGATCCAGGTGTCCTAGTGCATGCCCACCTGGGCCTTGTAATGGGGTGATCCCCTGTCTGTATGCCCACCACACTGTGCTTCTGTGCACTGCTCATCACAGTGCCTTCCTTGGCACTCCCACAAGGCAGCCTGAGACCCACAATGCCATCTGGTCAAATAAGGGACAGCAGAAACCTGGTACTAATGGCTCTGCACCACTACTTAGATGCTGAAGGATTTAGAGACTGGGAGAAGAGTCAGCCCCACACCCAACAGCTTGCATCTCTGAGCACTGACTCTGCACCAGGACATGGGCTGACCCCTTGGGGCCGCAGTCACTGTTTGAGTCCTCAGAGGAGCCCTAGGGGGAGGTGGGCACTGTTAGGACCCTTCTGCTCCTGTTGAGGACAGGAGGGTTTACAGACTTGTCCAAAGTGCCCCAGCTTTTCCTGGGAGGCACAGGGATTCCAGGCCAGGGCCACACATTGCATGGCCCAGGCCCTGGAAACACAGCCACAGGACTGGCTGGAGGCACATGGCTAGAAGTAACAATCCAAAAATGCAGTTGAGGGCTGTGAGGCACATTGTTAGTGGTGATAAGAGGGTGGTGTCCCCTGGCCTTCTGCTCCTGCCTGCTCCCAGGCAAGACCCTGTTGTGGCCAGCCACATGCCTCCAGCCAGTCTTGCTGCTGCCTCTTCTGGGGCAGGTGTTGCAATGTCTCTCCAGCATCCCCTGGGCTCTCACCCCTCCCATCCTCAGAACCCTGTTGTTTGTCTCCTTGTGCTCTGTGCACACGGCCTGGATGGCTCTCAGGCAGGGAGAGCTTGTTTCACACAAGAATGCCCCATCCAAGTGTGAGGACAAGTGAGGGAGGCCAGGTCCTGCAGAAAATGGAAAATGGGAAGGAAAAGAGCAGCAGAGGGCTCAGGTGGAGCTGAGACAGGCATTCAGTTCATCTACCTGAGCCCCTGCTCCGGACAGCACAGCACATGTCAGCTGGGGGCCTGTAGATATGGGCTGTGACCCCCGATCCTGACCTTGAGGGTCCCATGCCCTCCCTGGCCTGCTATGTCAGGCTGCAGCTGCCCTCAGCCCACAGGATGTAGTGACCAGTGCCTGGGCTCTGTGGGGGCCCAGGGTGAGGTGGTGCAGGTGTGCCCTGCACAGCAGGCAGGGAAGACTCTGGCCCCCACCTGCACCCCACCCATCTCGGGAGTCAGGCTCCACAGTAGAGGCCAAGGAAGGGGACAAGAAAGGGCCTGGCTTAGTCTTGTAGTTGAAGGGGGCCTGGGACCATTGGGGATGGGGTAAGATGAAGCTCTACAAGAAGGTGGTGGGGGTGAGGGGTGGGAGTTCCCCCTGCTGGGCTGAGCTTGACTGAGGGGATGCTTCTGACCACCACATCCTGGGGCCTGTGAGGCCCTTCCCAGGGCAGGACTGGTCCTGGGGGGAGGCCTAGGGAAGGCTCCGACTGACAGCAGGGCCTTGGGGCGAACAGGGCCTAAACACTGCCCACACATGCCTTCCAGACCCCGTGCCCCTGCCACACTGTGGGTGGCTGCCCTCAGCTGCAGCACCCGTGTGGTTTGAAACAAGTTGCTCCTGTCCGCCTCAGCTGTACTTGATGTTCCTAGAACTGTGCCTCCTTGACCCAGAGCCAAGAACATACTCTGTCCCTGGAGGCCCTCAGCATTGTTGGGCACAAACTCCAGGGCACTTCCCCGCCCCCACCACCCAAGCTTCTCATGTATATCTCTGATGGCTCAGGACAATTCTTCCATCTCCTAGGTCTCCAACGGGTGCATCTCTAAGCTGGGCACAGGGCTCAGGTGTGCAGGAGGGCAGGGTCTATCCCGAAGGTCACAAAGAAGAGAGCTAGGCCCAGGGGCATCCTCCATGCAGTCCCTGTCACTCCTTGGAAGGGCCCTCCGTCCTTCCCCATATACACTACATTCCTCTTTCTCCACTTCTTTTTCTCCACCCTGTGGGATTCACACCTTCCTCCAGGATCCTTGCTCTGCAAGCAGGACCCAGTCCTGTCCCTTCACCCACACTCTCTGCCTTTGCTGTAGCCTCAGACCCAGTGACTCCCACCCATGACTCATAACCTGGGGCTGGGATGGGGCAAGGGAAGGGAGATACTCCAGAAGGAAGGCAGAGGACTTGAACTGTATTTTTCAGTGGAACCACTAAGAAAATAACTCAAAAATATAGTAAAAGAGATGAGAGGCTCAGGCGACCAGGTGCTTGGTGAGTGTACTGTCCCATGTGAGCAGTGCGTCTTAATCACCACTCTGGAAAGAGAAATTAAGGAAACAATTCCATTTACCATTGCATCGAAAAGAATAAAATACTTAAGAATAAATCTACCTAAAGAAACAAGAGACCCATACATAGAAAACTATAAAATACTGATGAAAGAAATTAAAAAATGACACAAATAGATGGATAAATATACCATGTTCATGGATAAGAAAACTCAATATAGTGAAAATGAGTATACAACCCAAAGCAATCTATAGATTCAATGCAATCCCTATCAAGATACCCATGGTATTTTTCACAGAACTAGAACAAATAATTTCACAATTTGTATGGAAACACAAAAAAACCTTGAATAGCCAAAGCAATCTTGAGAAACAAGAATGGAACTGGAGGAATCAACCTGCCTGACTTCAGACTATACTACAAAGCTACAGTCATCAAGAATATGGTACTGGCACAAAGACAGATATATAGATCAATGGAACAAATTAGAAAGCCCAGAGATAAATCCATGCACCTATGGACACCTTATCTTTGACAAAGGAGGCACGAATATACAATGGAGAAAAGACAATCTCTTTAACAAGTGGTGTTGGGAAAACTCGGTCAACCACTTGTAAAAGAATGAAACTCGAACACTATCTAACACCATACACCAAAATAAACTCAA